>NC_137090.1:37361448-37828948 GCF_951640355.1 Cnephaeus nilssonii
GGGGTGGTCAGGGCCCAACCTGGCATTTAAATTTCATACACCCAGCTTTTTTGTACCTAGGCCCTGGGGAACTTCCTACTCACCCTCTCAACCTCTTCCTTGCTCTGCTGTCTGTTTTAGGAAGTGAGATGAAGAGGTTTACCTTGTACATACGGCGCCCTAGGAGACAGGAGGTGAGCAGAGCAGGGGGAGCTGAAAGACATCAGCCCAGGCTCTGCCTCTCTGGGTGGGGGTCTCCTGGGCTGCTTCTCGGGGAAGCCCTGACACAGGTGCCTCAAAGACTTATGGGAAACTAACCAAGAAGCAGGAATGGCACATGGCATCCGTGGGACTTGATCTTTATTTTGTTTCCAGCCTCATTGAGGGACATCAGCAGAGGGTGGCCTGAAGGGGAGGACGGAGATGCCAGCAGTACCCCCGGCTCTGCCTGCCTTGCCCAAGGGGCCCAGAGCCTAGGCAGGCGCTTGGCATTCTTCCATCTTTCCTTCCCAGAGCTGGACCCCAACTCAAGGCTGGCCCCAGGCCCTGGTACTCTTTTCTTGTTATCCTCAGTTTCCTTAGCTGAGAAGAGCCAGTCCCAGTAACGGACCAGGCCAGCGTTTGAGGGCTTGAGCCAGCGGCGAGCACATACTCCATGCATACTCTGTCACTCCATCGCAGCTGGGCCTGCTCTGTCCTGCCCCCTTAGAAGCCCTGGAAGGGGCAGCAGCCACTGGGTACACTGGAGACGTGGGCGTGCTCTGCATGGGCTGCCACCTGGAGCACGGTCCCTTGGCCACAAACACCGGAGCGCTCTGTTGGTCCTTGCTGATGCTGGTGCTGGTGCTGGTGGTGGGCCTGGGTTTGGGACCCGGCCAGGTGGCCGAGCAGGGCGTGAATTGTGACTCTGGCTACTGCGGGGGTCCCTGAAGCCACCAGCCCCAACACATCGTCCTCTGTGCCATCTGGGCTGCCCCGAAGAATGAGGGGGCAGGCCCAGGTACTAAGTGCGGACTTGTCCACTAGGTTGCTGAGTAGAACCCCAGTGCTTGGGGACAGGCGTCCAGAGCCAAAGGAGCTGTTGAGTGAGGAGATGAGAAGGAGCACGGAGCCGCTGCTATCCACGGTGGCCAGGACACTGCTCACGGGGGTCTCATTAGCATGTAGGGGTGGCGGGCAGGGGTCAGGGCTGGGTCCTCTAGGCTGCAGGGCTGCCTCCAGCAATGTCAGCAGTTCTGGGCCAGCTGAGGGGCTGGGGGTGGTGAACAGGATGCCCTGGGCCGAAGGTAGCTGCAGTGCTGGCTCCAAGGAGGGCATAGGCTCAGCTGAGGGTCCCTCCAGCCCCAGGTCTCTGGCCAGCAGACTCAGTAGAGCATCCTCAGCAAAGTCTGGGGTGGGGGCAAGTGCTGCCCTGCGTAGCACGGCTGCCAGTTTTGGGTTGGTGGCACGGGCCCCAGGACCCAGGGGGGTCCCGTCAGTGTGGCAAAGTAGTGGACAGAGGCCCTCTGGGCCCTGGGCTGCCAGAGCCCTGGCCAAGGGTGTGTCCACCAGGAAACCCTCTTGAGCCAGTGTGGTGGGGCCCACCAGCAGCCGTGGCCAGGGCAGGCGGCCGAAGCGTGTGTGCAGCAAGCGCAGGGTAGGCAGAGCCGAGGGCAGCCCCAGGCCGGGGGCCAGGGTCTGGGCCGGGCCTGATGTCAGGGCAGTTGAATTGCCTGAGGAGCTATTGTGGAAGAGGCCCCAAAACATGGCACCTGGGGAAGACAAAGGGGTCACACGGGGTCAGTGCCACTCAGTAGCCCCGGTGAAGGGCTACTGACTTGGCCTGGGGCCAGGAGTTACTGACTGGGCCTGGAGACCCACCTGGGGTCAAGATCACATGGACCTAGGATCAAAAGTCACAGCCTAGGGTCGGCCAAGTCCTAGTCCTGCTCACTAACCAGCCTTGAGGTCAGGGCCACTGACTGCCCGGGTTCCAGGTCACCGATTGGGCCCAGGGTTGGGGTCACTGGGGTTGTGGGTCACTGACCTAGCCCTGTGGCATGAGGATGCACTACTGCCAGACACAAAGCCGCTCCAACTCCGGCGTCCACGACGTTGCCCCCGGCAACAAGCAGCTCTTGGCCCAGGTCGGAGCACGGGGCTGCAGCAAGGAAGGGACTGTCATGGGAAGGGGCCGAGTGGTCCTGGCCCTTCCCCTCCCCGAGCTGCTCTCGTCACTGACCTGCGGGGCTGATGATGGCACCATGGTGGTATACGCCAGGGCGGTGGGAGTGCCCGCCGGGGGGCGGGGCCCCAGAGCCCGAGGTTTCTGTAGAGCTAGCCCTGGTGTGGAGTTGCCAGACGGCCAGGGAGAAGCCAACGGCCAGCAGCAGCAGGGCAGCCACTAGCTGAGCCCCGGCCCCGGGCCGAGCACCAGCTTTCTTCCTGCAGAGAGGTTGTCCTGAGCCAGGGCCGAGGCAGCAGCCACCCGGGAGCCCCAAGAAAACCCCGGGAATATTTCCCCAGAGGTTGACCTTGCTTGCAAGAGTGAGTGTAAGTGTGCCAAGGAGAAGGGCTTCCTGGCAGATGGCCCAGCCTGGACAGAAACATGAAGACTGGGGAAACTGAGGACAGCGAGGGAGGGCGTCCTAGAGAGAAGGTTGGAGAGGCAGGGTTGAGCCAGCGGGAGGACAGCCTGACAGGAGCTTGGCAGGCTGAGGAGCGGGCCCAGCCAGGTGCAGCCAGGCCCCAACCTGCTCAACAGGTGCCTCCTGCACCAGCGGCTGGGATTGGGAACCTCTGACAGAGCAGCTGGCAGGGCTGGCTTGGTACAAATGGCCCTTCAGACACACAGACCGCGCATTGACTGGTTCAGGCCAGGTCTGGGGCTGCAGCAAGGGTTCCTCCCAGTCAACCAGAACGTTCCTGGAGCTGAGCCAAGCACTAGGGGCCCCAGAGGGAGGGACACGACCAGCCTCAGTCCTGAGTCGCCAGGTGCCCAGACCCCTCCCTGACTCACCCAGAGGAGTCCTGGGGCTTCCAGGGGCCCGGAACGAGCAGCTCTGCTATCTCCTCCTCTTCCTCCCCAGACTCCCAGCTCTGCTCCCAGAGCAGCAGTTTCCGATAGAGCACGGGCTCCGCTGTGGCTTCCATGGCCCCGGAGCCCGCCCCAGCCGCCTGCCTGCCAGCCTTCCCAGCTGAGTCTCAGGAGGCCCTGCCCCAGCCAGGCCGGTGGGAGGTGGAGGCAGCCTTGGGGAAGGGTGGCGTGGAATCTAGAACAGGTCTGGGCAGGTCACGGGCCAGGGAGGCTGCCTGTCCCAGTAGGGCACAGGGCTTTAGGGGCTCACAGGGCAGGGGACTCTGCTGGGGGGGGATGCCACTCAGGGAGGTAGGAGGAGCCCCGCCCTCGGGCCACAGCCATAGGCCCTGAGTTCCAGGATGCTTGCTGGCTCCCTGTTCAGGGGATGCAGCTCCGGAACCCCCAGGCCTGTTCAGAATGCTAATTCAGGGCAGTGGAGCTTGAGTTGGGACTGTAGCTACATTGTTGCTCGGATTGGGGCTCAGCACTTGACTAGGTTCTAAGTGGAGGTAGGTGTCTGGCTGGGTTCAAGGCTCAGCCTGAGGTTCCTCTAGGATCTGGGGAGCAACTGGAGGTAGAGAAACAGTCATGTGGCTCTTGGCCAGCAGGTGGCGCTACAGCCCCCCCTCCCTTAGGGAGCCACAGCCTGGAAACCAGGTTAGCAAATTCCTTCACTCTGGGACTCACACCAAGGACTTGTTCTGTGGCAAAATCCCAGAATCCCAGAGTGCTATAGGACAGGTTATGGACTCCAGTCTCATTCGTCCTCTAGTCATCTCTCTGCTGACCATTCTGACCCCCTCAAACCTTCCCCCTCTCTCCTGCCTCGAACCCCGAACCCTGCCACTCCACACTTCAGTCTACCATCTTGCTTCCTACTTCACGTGGGCAAGTCAAGGCCGATCCACCCCCAACTACAAACCCACCCTCCACTGCTCTCTCCTCCCCACCTGTTGCCACTCCCTGTCTCTGGTTCAGGCCCAACCCTTCCCGCCGCTTGCCTCCTACTTCCCCAGGGACCTCACTCTCTTTGACCCCCTTCTCTCCTGTAGCTTCACATCTTCTCTACCGGCTTCTTCTCAACAACGTTTAAACAGGGCCGAGTCCTCAGAAATTCCTCTCCTGGGTATGTACCCAATGGACATGTCCTAGAATGTTCATAGCATCACTAATTGGAACAGCCCCACATTGGAAAGTGTCCACACACCCATTATCAGTAGAGGGAGTGGCACAATCCCTCTGGAATACTCTGCAGCGGTGGGGATGAGGGATCTACACTAGTATGCCACAGTACAGGCGATCTTACAAACACACCGGTGCGTGTAAAAGGCCAGGTACCAAAGGGCACATGTCTTTTGCTTCCACTTATATAAAGTACAAGAACAGGTAAAACGAGTTCCTGCCACTAGAAGTCAGGTGGTGACAGGAGAAGGCACGAGAGGGCTGCTGGGATGCGGGCAATGTTCTGTTTCTTAATCTGATGTTGGCTACACGAGGGTGCAGACGGTGAAAATGCCTCCAGCTGTTCATTTATGACGCGTGCACTTCTCTGGAGGTGTATTGTATTGCAAGAAAAAGCATTTTTAAAAGCTCGAGTATTTTCTCCATTTAAGCAACCCCCACAAACATCATCCGTTAACCCCCCTTGGCTCTCCAGCCACGCCCCTTCCTCTCGGTCTCCTCACAGGCAGGTCGAGCTGGTCCTCTGGCTTTGGTGTGCACTAGAGTCACCCAGGAGCTTGTTAAGCCAGGATGCTGGGCTCCATTCCCAGAGAGCTGACTCTGTGGGCTTGGAGCAGGGACCAGGAGTTTGGTTCCCTAACTCCCAGGTGATGCTGCTGCTACCCAGTCCTGGAACCACACGGATCTACAGAAAATCCCCTGCACCTGCTGTCTCCATTTCCTGCCCCCCCTCCCCCAAGCTGCTTTCCATCCCCAACCCCCCAGAGAAACCTTTGGTTTCCAGATTTTCCGATTTTTTTGGACCAATAAAAAAACCAACCAACCAAAGGGAGATAGCAGCATAGGTTGTCACCTCTTCTTTTTGCCAAGGGTGGGATGGGGGAGCACAGTTCCACTCCCTCTACTGATAATGGGAGTGTGGACACTTTCCAATGTGGGGCTGTTCCAGTTAGTGATGCTACGAACATTCTAGGACATGTCTGTTGGGTACATACCCAGGAGAGGAATTTCTGAGGACTCAACCCTGTTTAAATAAATTGCTCTTATTAAAATAATTTGGTTCCACTTCCTGTTAACACAAGGTGGGAAGAAGGTTGTAATCTCAGAATGAAGGTCAGTCCTTCCTTCCTAAGAAAGGGTGGCCGGGAATCTAATGTGCCTGTGCTACCCCATCTCCTGCCCCATCTTCAGTCTGACCTCTGGGCTCCCAGCGTTGGCTCCCTTTGTCCAGCAGACATGATGCTTTGGCCCCAGGTCCAGCCGGTATTCCTCTGCTTCAGAGCTATGTCCCTACCAGCTCTTTTGGGACCAAGGCCTCCATGATTGGGTCATGGGGACCTTTCCCTTTGTGGTCTTTCTCACTCCTGGAGCTCTGGGCCTGGAGGGCATGGCCCACACCCCAAGAGATGACTCTCAGCTAAGCTTCAATCAGACGCCAGGCAGGCTCTGGCGATGAATGGTGGTCAGGCCGAGACATCTTCCGGGGCAGATGGGGCCAGTCATTCCGACGCCGTCAGGAATGGCATTGGCTTTAGGACACCTGGGCCTCATCTAGTTTCTGCCACTGACTCACTCCATGACTGCAGGCAAGTCATTTAACCTCTGGGAGCCTGGACTCCCATTCTGTAAAAACGTGTCTCACAATATCTATCCTCCCAGGGTTATTGGGAGGATTCAACAAGGAAGTACATTTAAAGCTTTTGGGCCACTGTCTGGGACAGTGACCCTCCAAAACACATGAAGTCCTTGCTCCTGTTCTGTGGGCCTCAGTATCACAATGCTGAAATGATGTGGGTAATCCCCACCCCTGCAACCTCTCTCTCTCTCACACTCACAGGGTGGCTCTCAGTCGGAAGTACAAAACTATAGATTCAGTCATGCCTTCATTCCTTTCCCCATTTTAGCTTTCATTCATTCTCTTATCCTAATGGTCCTCATCACTCATTCGTTCTCTTATCCTACTAGTTTTCAACCTCATCCTACTGGTTCTGCACATTAGAATCACCTGGGAAAATCCTCATACCCAGGCAGATCAATTAAATAATTAAGTCAGAATCGTTAGGTTGGCATTTCATTGAGATTTTCTTTTAAAAAATATTTTTATTGATTTCAGAAAGGAAGGGAGAGGAAAGAGATAGAAACATCAATGATGAGAGAGAATCATTGATCGGCTGCCTCCTGCACGCCCCCTATTGGGGGATCGAGCCCACAACCTGGGTGTGTGCCCTTGACCGGAATCAAACCCGGGACCCTTTAGTCCACAGGCTGACATGCTATCCACTGAGCCAAACCAGCCAGAGCCATTGGTATTTTCTTTAAAGCTTCCCAGGTGTTTTTTTTTTTTGTTTTGTTTTTTTTTGTTAATCCTCATTCGAGGATATTTTTCCATTGAATTTTAGGGAGAGGGAAAGACAGAGAGAAACATCCATGTGAAAGAAACACAAGCCCCAACCAGGACCCGGGCAGGGAGGAGTCTGCAACCGAGGTACATATCCTTGACTGGAATCGAACCCGGGACCCTTCGGTCTGCAGGCCGACACTCTATCCACTGAGCCAAACCGGCTAGAGCTCCCAGGTGTTTTCAATGTGCAGCCAAGGTTGCGAACTACTGCCTTCTCTAGGCTCCTAGTCCAGTGATTTCTGCAGCTGGAATCACCACCAGTGATTAAAACATACAACCAGTATGCCGGTCCCTCCCCCGCCCCCCAGTCCCCACCAACGGCATCAGTATTTCCGGAAGTGAGCCTCGATAGTTGTTAAAGCTCCCCACGTGATTCTAAGGTGCGGGCAGGTTTGAGAATGGCTGCTTATGATAATACCCTTGCAGGTGCATTTCTCAGGCATCCCCTGGCCACCTCGTCTGAGGGGCGTGTGCTGGGGGAGGGCAGAGAGGAGCTTGGGAGCAGCTAAGGGTTGGGTGTCCCCTCGTCCACAGAGCACGTCCTCCAGCAGCCTGGCTGCTCCTTCCAACAGAAGAGCTCAGAGGCCAGCAGTCCGCTTTTGTCCGGTCCCTTCCGCTGACTGTCCCACTCATCCTCTCTTCGGCTCAGACCTGCTGTGTGTGTTGACAATTGGCCCGTTGGGCCATGCTGAGCTTTGACTCTGATTATAGATTTGGAGACAATGAAGTGTCGTGGGGATCGAATAATTGGTTTTTCCTTGCAAGGTGACTCTGTGTGATGTGACCAGAATATTGGGGTGTGTGATTTAAGTCACTCGCGGTGAGTCCAGTGGCAGAAACCACTGAAAAGGGCTTTGAGCAAGTCAGGAGCAGCCTCGGCAGACGGAGGCGGCCGTGTTAGCAGGAGTACGGGCCGCGTGCTGGGGCATGTGCACCCGGGGAGGAGAAGTACCCAAACCTTCCAGGGGTTATTGGGTGCTGGCTCTAAGCTTCTAATTCCCGAGTGCCACTGTGGTCCACCAGTCCATTAGCTAGAAGGGGGACTTCAGGTGCTGAAGGGAAATTGGTAAGTCTGGTGGAATTCTTAACTTATCCACAGGCTCAGATTCCCAATCACCAATAGAAAATACAGTTAAAAATAATGAAAATCCACCCGGCTGGCGTGGCTCAGGGGTTGAGCGTTGACCTATGAACCAGGAGGTCACGGTTTGATTCCCAGTCAGGGCACATACATGCCCAGGTTGCGGGCTCAATTCCCAGTGTGGGCATATGGGGCATGCAGGAGGCAGCCGCTCAATGATTCTCTCTCATCACTGATGTTTCTATGTCTTTCTCCCTCTCCCTTCCTCTCTGAAATCAATAGCCAAAGTACATTAAAAATTAATGAAAACCGCCGAAACCGGTTTGGCTCAGTGGATAGAACGTCGGCCTGCGGACTGAAGGGTCCCAGGTTCGATTCCGGTCAGGGGCATGTGCCTTGGTTGTGGGCACGTCCCCGGTCGGGGGTGTGCAGGAGGCAGCTGATCGATGTTTCTCTCTCGTCGATGTTTCTGGCTCTCTATTTCTCTCTCTTCCTCTCTGTAAAAAATCAATAAAATATATATTAAAAAAAAATTAATGAAAACCCAATCCGTGTTGTTCAAGGGTCAATTGTAGTAATAAGAGGTAAGTCAAACTGCAGCTGCTATTCTAGGTGATTCCTTATTGGGGGAAATCAACACAGCCCCCGGCAAATGCTTCATTCTCTGTCCCAATAGGCAGAGAATCCCGAAGTCATTTGTTTTTACCTGGTAGGGATAGCAGCACACCTTCAAAATCTTGCTTCGGAGTTACGGCAACACAGCATCCAGTGGTCATGTCAGGGGGACACACTGTGGCATCCGCTCCCAGACGAGGTGGAAACAGTAGTGCCCTCACCAGACATTTCAGCAGCACGATTCTGAGCCCTGGTCCTTGCTGCATATCCCTCAAGCCAGTTCTCAAACAGCCCCACCCCATCTGTGGGGAACGGGCTGTAAGCTGACACGGTCCTTGCACCTGTAGGGGCTAGCAAGGCTGGCACCTACCCCCACAGATTTCCCAGGCCTGTTTGGATGGCAACTAATCAGTATAACGAGAGCAGCCCCTGCCTACAGAGCTTTCCCAGGGTTTGTTTATATGACTGCTATCAGTAGGATAAGAGCTACTTTCATGGCTTACCAAGAAATATGTATCCAACTAGTGAGATTTATTGTAACAAGAAACCTGTCCTTCAACTTATCCCTCCAGTAGTGATTTTAGAGAAACAAAGAATGTTTTCCTTGTGAGTGATTCCCTGCTTAGTGTCTTATGTATAAAAAGCACTGTATTACTAATAAAAGTTGCCAGAGCTTCTCGAGAGTTCTGGACCTCCTGACCCCGCTGTTGTTTCTCTTGCTTTTATTTCTCTTATTCTTTCTATTTCTTAATTCCCACCTCCCTACCTCAGCCCGGTTCAATCGTCAGGCTGGACCTGACAATTGGCACCTGAACAGGTCACTGAGGACTTGGGACACAGAAGGTGAGGAACTCCTCCGGAAAAAAGAGTGCACTCGTAAAGGTAAGGGAGGAGCATCTTTTTGATAATCGGGAGTAAAATGGGGCAGTTAGAATCTAGAGACAATGCCCTTTATGGGCAAATGTTAAAGTCTATGCTCAACAGTAAAGGAACTAAAGTTACTGACAAGCAAGTAGAAAAATTTTTAAAATTCATTCAAGAAGTCTGCCCTTGGTTTCCTGAGGAAGGAACCGTTAACTTACAAACGTGGCAGAAAGTTGGAGAACAAATGTACAATCATTATAAAGCCTTTGGGCCAAATAAGACCCCGATTGATGCATTTTCTTTATGGAATTCAATACGGGACTATTTAGATCCCAGGTATGATCACAATCAACCATCTCTTAAGCCAGGAAAAAAGGAGAAGCAGTGTACTGGCACAAAAAAGGGGTCTGAAAAAGACAGCATATTAAAAAAGAGTAATGTAAATTTTAAAGACAAATTAAATCCTCAAAATGAGGAGGATCTTGAGGAAGCTACTGCTCTTTGTCATGATGATGATACAGGTGTTGTTCAGGCAAAAGAGGAGGAAGATTATTTTTCTGCTGGAACTGAAGAGGGTAGTGATGTGGAAGATGTGTTAGAACAATTTTTAGAAGCATTAAAGCGTCTTGGCAAGAAAAAGAGAAGCCGTGAGGGCAGTCCCCGGTTCTGTGCAGCGCCAGTTCCACTCTCCCCTCTCCAGATGGCTTTGCAGGAGGCACGAAAGGCTGGTGAGGACTTAGGCATTCACGCCTTCCCCGTTATGGAACGGGTGAACCCTAACTCGGGACAGCGTGAGCGTACTTATGACCCACTTCCTTTTAAAACCCTGAAGGAGTTAAAAACAGCCTGTGCTCAGTATGGGCCTACTTCTCCTTATACTTTAACTATCTTGGAAACTATAGCCTCAGAGGCTCTCCCACCTAATGATTGGAGAGCTATTGCCAAAGCCTGTTTATCAGGAGGAGATTATCTCTTGTGGAAATCAGAATATAATGAAAAGGCTAAGGAGCAAGCTGCTCGTAATCGAGCTGCCCAGATTAATATTTCTTATGAAATGCTGGTAGGAGAAGGAGACTATGCTGATACCCATAATCAAATTCAATACCCCCTGGAAGCTTATGGGCAAATTAATAGAGCTGGGATCAGAGCCTGGAAAAAGCTTCCCACCTCTGGTCAAAAAACAGAGGAGCTCTCAAAGATTATTCAAGGGCCAGATGAAAAGTATCAGGATTTTGTCTCTCGGCTGTTACAGGCTGTTGGCCGAGTAGTAGTGGATGGAGAGGCTGGCATGTTAATAGTCAAACAGTTGGCGTATGAAAATGCTAACGCTGCCTGTCAAGCTGCATTGCGGCCCTATCAAAGAAAAGGGGATCTCTCAGATTATATCCGCATTTGTGCAGATATTGGTCCCTCGTATATACAAGGAGTCGCTATTGCAGCCGCATTAAAGGGAACCACCATTGAAGGAATTCTTCAGCAACAGTTCAGCACAGGGAAAAGTCAAACACACAAGTGTTTCACTTGTGGAGGAACAGGACACATGGCAAAACAGTGTCCCTCTAATAAAGGGGTTAATAAAGGAAATGGCAGAGGTCCCAAACAACCTGGACTGTGCCCTAAATGTAAAAGAGGAAAACATTGGGCAAATGAGTGTAGATCTAAGGCAGATATCCAGGGAAATCCCTTGCCTCAGCAGCAGTTGGGAAACTCCCGAAAGGGGCCAGCCCAGCCCCGACAAATAATGGGGGCACTGTCTGTTTACCCTCCTGCCCCTGTGCCGCCTCAAGGCCAGCTGGCTGTGCAGCATCCAGCCTGCCCCAGGAGCAAAACAGATACAAGAGTTATTCTGAGCAACCCCCGGAAGTGCCGGGTTGGACCTTGGATCCATAAAGCGATATGTATTAACTCCAGAATTGGGACCACAAGCCATCCTTACAGGGGTATATAGACCCACTCCTGAAGGGACGTTTAGCCTTTTACTAGGTAGAAGCAGTTTAACTATAAAAGGATTACACCAGGAGTGTCAGGAGAGGGCAGGGCTATCTGCTCTCCCGCAATAAGATTACTTACAATAAGATTACTTAAAGTTACATTTAAGAATTATAAAAGAACTTAAAGGGAAATGCGAATCTTGGCTAAATTAGGTATAAGTTATTACTTCAGAAAGCATAAAAGAAAGAAAAAATTTGAGATCTGTCTTTCTTTTAAGCATAAACAGAAATTTGGCCAGATCCGTTATTAATATTTCCCCTGAAGTAAGCAGGATATGGGGGAAGGAAGAGACACGTGACGATCCAATATGGATGCCCACTCTCCCAGTATACAAATTTAAAGTTTCCTTTCTTGCCATAAAAAAGCCTTAAAAATTTAGAAATGTATCTGGAATTTCTATGCTAGTGGGGAGAGAACTTAGCTGTAAGACAGAATGCGCGCATAGTCTGATTTCAGACATTTAGATTGTCTTCAGCTGGAATCTCTCTGCAAAAGCTATAGAAAATTAAAAACCCAGAACTGGTTATTTTTCCTAAGAGAAACGGCGAAAAAGTCTTCTTAAAAGAAATTCAAGCTAATTCCAGCAACAAGATTCGCATTTCCATAATAAAGAGATGTTTTTAAAATGCTAATAAACCTTGTTAAAAAGTTAACTTTTAAAACCTTCAAGAATATAAGTAAATTTGTCTCTGTTATAGAATTTATCCAAAGTAAATACTTTAAAATAATTAGAATTGGATTTGAATCTCAGAAATTGTTAAAATATAAATAATATATTGATTATAAAGATCTAAGTAGCCCAGATAACTGGCTATGCCCTTTGTTAATAGAGGAAGGGGTAGATGCCCTTCCCCCAGCAGAGCTACTGGCAAATAAAAAGTAAAGTTTAAATTTGCCTCATAAAAAATCTAGAGGACAGAATTAAATCTATTAATTGATTATGTCTTGTGTTTTAGAAATTTATTCTTAAGAATATAAAAGTGTTATTAATCAAAGAACTGTTAGATGTTTGACTTACAAGCTCTAAAGGTTTAAAGTACATATGAAATTAAGAAAAATTATATAATTATGGTAATTAAATACCTAAAATATAAAAATATGTTTTTGAGAAAATAAAATGTAATGTTTTCTGTAATAATTAAGAATTTAAAATATATTAGTTATTGGTATGATTTTAAAAAGAGGATTGATTCTATAATCCAGTTTAAATATAATTGATATTCTTTAAGATAATTTAGGTATATAATTTTTAAAGCAAATATATAAATATATGCATATATATATATTTAATCTTTCCAAGTTATTTCAAGACTAAGAGTGATTTTTGAGCATCTCATAGGGCCCCGATATGTTCAAAAGTCTGTTCTCTCTTAAAAGAAATATATTTTTTTAATTAAACCAATTGATACTTGAAATCACATGGAAAGCTTTATCAAATAAAAATTAAGATTTTTTACTTATACATATATATTAAATGTTACAAAGGTTTTTGCCTATAAGAAGGGCAAAACAATATATTGCTTAAATATAGCCAAACTTTTCAACAGCAGTAGAATTTCTAAAAAGACAAAAGCCATACTTTTAGATCAGACCAATAAAATATCAAACCTATAAGTTTTACTAAATAAGTTTCTTTACTTTTTAATTAAAGACACCTACTTAAGTTACTTTATAAATTAGCCTTTTAAAATATAATCAAGATCTCATATAAATTAAGTTACATAAGAAACTAATGTTTAAATAATTAAATACAAGTAAAATCTAGGAACAGATCAGAAGCCACCATTTACTACCTAACTTTATGTAGCCTCTTACATTAAGCTAGAGGCGGGGCAACATTTACAGTTTATAAAATTAGACGTAATTTACTTTATTTTAAATAAAGATACCTACTTTAATTACTTAAAAATATTAGCTTATTAAATTATAATCAAGGTTTTTAGCTTAAAGAAAAGCCAATATCTTTATAGGCAATTTAATTAAGTATTCTAAGAAAGTTACTAGGCCTTGTCTATACAAAAAGAAATTAACAGCCAGTTTAAAATTAAATTGCCATACCTAGAGCAAAAAATATCCTTACATAATATAATTCTATAATGTCATTGTAATTTTTGATATTTTACAATAGCATATTTTACATTTATCCCAAACTTACAAACTAATTCTTTGAATATTTAGCAGCAATTTAAAAGGACATAAAAGGATTTAATCCCTTCCACTGTGTGGAAGGCCCGCTGAGAAGGCACCTGAGCATTCTATATTGGCCCTTCTTGCTCTTTTTGCCAAGAGGGACCCTCTTCTCACAATGTAATTGCCCGCAGCTGTTACCTGAGCTCTCTATTCATACTGAGGTTGAAGCCTCATAGTGGCTGGTACCACAGATCTGTCTCTTGCCCAATGGCGTGAGCTGGGCCCTCTCTAGAGAAGAAACCTGGGTTCCCCAAGATATATGATCAATGCCGGGGCCCCGCCAGCAGGCGAGGGGAATCCCAAGGCAGATGCTGGGCGTGGAGGCCACAGGGGCATGTTAATAGTCAAGCTACCAAGGAGACAGAACTGAACCTCACATTACCCTGCTTGGCCCCGGAGGATGGCTGGTTAGTCAATGACGGGTAAGATTCCTCAAGGGAGGAACAACCTAAGACAGGCACAGTCGCAGAGGGGCCATCAGGAGAGAACTTGGGGGTCAACAGAGGTGGGGCACAGAACCTCACCCCCCCAACATTGCAGGGGCCTGAACTCTAGCCCCTTCTGAGGGAGGTCTCCTGCCCCATGGCTGCTTCGCACTTCCCACGCCCAGCCCAGATTGGGACCCAGGTAACAGACAGAGACTTGGCCCAGCTCCCAGCACCCAGATAACAGAGACATGGCTAACAGCAGCTGCACTATATCTAAATCCAGCCTAACACCAGGAATGCTCAGGGCTTTCTCAGGGATACAAATAATCCTTTCCATTAATATTTACAGGGTAAACTAAGATTGTTATTAAAATATTAAATTTAAAAGTAAATTAATAGTCAGCTTTACTATAAAAGTACTTATAATATAGCTAACTAGTCACCTATAGGCTCAACCTTCAAACTACAGCAGAAAACACAGAGCAAAAAACAAAGGTCCTTCAAACCCCTTATATTTCAGTAGAAATACAAGCTCTTATTTATGCCTTAACAGATTTTACTATGAAGCCCATCAACATATAGTAATAGTACTTATATAGTAAGTATAGCAAAAATTATTAAAACAGCTACTATAGGGCACACTAATTCAAAGGAATTTTTCATTTAATTTTCAGCCTTTAAAATATTATTTAACAATAACAATTTCCATATTTTATTAGAAGCAATGTTCTCAGTATATTATCCACCTTCCTATACCAACTTTAGGGGTAAATCCCCAAGGACTTAAACCTAATCATATCTAGCAGAAGAATGTCACTCAATTGTAGAAAGAACCATTCATACTCTTACAATCATTTACTAAAAAACAAAAAAGGGGAAGAGATTGTGTTTTATATCTTTCCAGAAGGAGCAATGCAGCCAATTCGGGTGCCAGAGTGTTACGTGTGTCACCGCAATGGACTCAGACAAGCTCCTGTGTCCCTTCACTCAAAAGGACTAAGTACTACCCTAATAACAGCAAAGCAGAGGAAGAAGAAAAACTGAAAGCTACGCAAGGGACTGAGGTGCCAACATAGAGTCATCTGAAGAAGTTAACAACTGAAGTGCAGCAGATTATGGAAAAGCAAGAAGTTGAAGCTACTTCTTCAACCATGTTCCTGCTCATGCTAGCATCTATTAGCTGCCAGTCTTCTACAAAGTTTTAAGCAGGCAAACAAAAGACTCTAAGTAAATATACACCAGGAACACCAGCAGCAAAAGAGACTTTCTTTCATTTAGTAGCTAAAAATATTAATATGTCCATAGTTTTGATTTCTCTCTTATTATTTTATTATTATTTAATAGCCATAGTTTTGCTCTTAACATTCAAGTTCTAAAAATGATAACATGTATATAATTTAATTTTGCATTGGTATTGTTTTAATATTAGAGCTTTGTTATTGATATTTAAATTTTACTTTTATTATTAGTAGCCTAAAAAACAGATATCAGTAGATTACATGGAGAGATTCAAGCTATTAATGATGCAGGTTGCCTCCTAGCTAAGTGGCACAGAATATTTTTGATAAAATTCTAAGCCTCATGTCTTTTCATAGATTACAATCATTTATCTGGTCTCTGTCAATTATTGTTATCCTTGCTCTCGTTATTCTCTGTTTAATTCCAGTCTGCTTCCGAACCATTGGATCCAGCATCCGGTCCCTGCAAATAGGACTACATGAACTTCGCTTAAAAGACAGAGAAGGGGGATCTGTGGGGAACGGGCTGTAAGCTGACACGGTCCTTGCACCTGTAGGGGCTAGCAAGGCTGGCACCCTACCCGCACAGATTTCCCAGGCCTGTTTGGATAGCAACTAATCAGTATAACGAGAGCAGCCCCTGCCTACAGAGCTTTCCCAGGATTTGTTTATATGACTGCTATCAGTAGGTTAAGAGCTACTTTCATGGCTTACCAAGAAATATGTATCCAACTAGTGAGAATTATTTTAACAAGAGACCTGTCCTTCAACTTATCCCTCCAGTAGTGATTTTAGAGAAACAAAGAATGTTTTCCTTGTGAGTGATTCCCTGCTTAGTGTCTTATGTATAAAAAGCACTGTATTACTAATAAAAGTTGCCAGAGCTTCTCGAGAGTTCTGGACCTCCTGACCCCGCTGTTGTTTCTCTTGCTTTTATTTCTCTTATTCTTTCTATTTCTTAATTCCCACCTCCCTACCTCAGCCCAGTTCAATCGTCAGGCTGGACCTGACACCCATCCACGTTCTGTGCGCACGGACCGTTCATAAATGTATTTTCTTTGCAATTCAGGCAGAAGTGTGGCTTTTGCTTACAGCTGGTGCCACTGATGGGGGCACACACAGCTAGGAGTCTCTGGAGGGCAGCAGACACATGCACTTGAGAGGGGGTGGTGCCAGGTAGAAGCAGCACATTGACCTTGGCTCAAAGGCCCTGAGGACCTAGCGGGCAAGGGCCATATATGCTCTCCTGACTGCTGGCTCCCAGGTATAGTGTGTCTCAGACCCAGACTTAGAATGGGGGAGTTCAACTCCAGTAGGAGGTCGTTGGTCCATTTCTTTCTTTCTTTCTTTTTTAAAAAATATATTTTATTGATTTTTTACAGAGAGGAAGGGAGAGGGATAGAGAGTCAGAAACATCGATGAGAAACATTGATCAGCCGCCTCCTGCACACCCCCCACTGGGGATGTGCCCGCAACCAAGGTACATGCCCTTGACCAGAATCAAACCTGGGACTCTTCAGTCCGCAGGCCGATGCTCTATCCACTGAGCCACACCGGTTTCGGCTGGTCCATTTCTTGTCTGAATATTCCCAAAGCAGAAGACCTGAGTCAGGAAGTAGCTTTGGTGTCCCTTTCCTGGCAGCATCTAGGTCTTTTTTCACTGCTTTTATCTTTTGTCATAATGTTCCAGTTGCCTTTGGGCCCAGTCCTATCCTCGGGCTGAGGGCCTTATTTCACGTAGACACTACCGACTGTAGTGGGTTTGCCAGGTTTTCAGCTGTCTACTCTCTATTCTGTTTAATAATGGCATCCGGATTTTCTACTGGGGAATTATTCCCCTCCCCAACTCCTTCCTATTGTGTGGAGTTCCAAGATTAAGGGCTGATCAAGAAAAAAAAAGTATGACCACCAGGTGGCGGTAGCACTCAGAGAGCTGTATGTGGGTGCCTGGAGAGGCTGCCTGGAGGGGAAGTCCCCAGTTGCAGAAGACCTTCCGGGAATGGGCAAGGGACCTCTTGGGGGAGAAGGGACTCTGAGAGGGGATTTCCGTGGGTGTCTAGGTCCCTGGAGGAGGGGAGTCCCTGGTCAGAGGACTCTGAAGGGCAGCAGTGGCTTGGGGTCTTACATCCCTGAGGTTTGTCGTATCTGTGGCCAGTAGACATTGGGTAAAGTTTACAAGGTATGCAAAGCAGGCAGGCACTAAATGGCTAAAAATATGCTTATTCAGGCTATACTTAAAGCAATTGGATGCATACAAATTTGAGTCTGCCTTCAGTGGCCTTTTGAGCTGTCAGGCCCCAGCCTGCTATGAAGAAATAAACACCACAGGGGCCAATATACAGGGCTCAGCCATAGCCCGTTCATCTGACAGAGGTGTACACTGTCAATACCTGCCTCCCACCACTCTCCCCCACTACAGAAGCAAAGCCCCCCTCCAGCTACCGTACTGGTAGAGCCAAGGACGTGCATGTGGCTCAGCCAGTTAGACAAGTACCTTCAGGGCTATTCCGTTGGGTGAGTGACTTTCCTATTTGGAGATGAGACTCATGGACCAGCCTGGTCCTACCAAGAGACCGTACCACGCTCTGGCTTCGTAATCTTTTAGAGCAGGCTTTGTCATCCAGGTTACTCACCGAACCACAGAGCACAGAGGTGATTGAGTGGCAATTTCCCCAATTCTTCCCAAAAGTTTTTGCCTTTTCTCTTTCTTCCTTCCTGGAACTCAGACTCTAGACCTAGGCCGTGGGGATGGGAGCTACACTAAGGAGCTAAGAGGAGCCTGCGCTTTGATGACTTTGCAACCAGCTACGAGCCCTAGGCTGCCTGACTTTAGATTTCTTGTCACAAGAGAAAAAGAACCCCCTATTTGTGAAGTGTGAGGCTGAAAAAGTAGGACTCAGAGGGTGCCATCTTAATGCAATTAAAAAAAATTTTTAAATTGATTTCGGAGAGGAAAGGAGAGAGAGATAGAAACATCAACGATGAGAGAGAATCATTGATTGGCTGCCTCCTGCACGCCCACACTGGGGATCGAGCCTGCAATCTGGGCATGTACCCTGATACCATAACCTCCGAGTTCATAGGTCGATGCTTAATCACTGAGCCATGTCGGCTGGGCCATCATAACACAATTCTATTTTTATCTCCCAATCTCCATTGAAACTTGTTCTGTGGGGATGGTTTCTCACCACCCTTTGCCTTGAACAAGGGCGGGTCCATGTCTTCTCTGGATACTCCATTGGTAAAAAGTTTCTGGGTCACTTCAAGTTATAAAAGTCTCGTTCCAGTAACTGCAATTTAAAACACCAGCCAGAGCCCGGCCGGCGTGGCTCAGTGGTTGAGGGTTGATCTATAAACCAGGAGGCCATGGTTCGATTCCTAGTCAGGGCACATGCCTGGGTTGTAGGCTCGATCCCCAGTGGGGGGTGTGCAGGAGGCAGCCGATCAGTGATTCTCTCTCATCATTGATGTTTCTATCCCCCTCTCTCTCTCCCTTTGTCTCTGAAATAAAAAAAATATATATTAGAAAAACACACACACCGGACAGAGTGGTCAAATTCATGGAGACGAGGGGCAGAATGCTGGTGCTGGGGGCAGGGCAGGGGTCGTGGGGAGTCATTCTTTGGTGGGTAGAGGCTTCAGTTGGGCATGATGAAAATGTTCTTGAGATGGATGTACAACAACGTAAGTGTACTTGGTGTCACCGAATTGCGGTTAAAATGGTAAATTATGTTATTTACATTTCACCACAATAAAAAAACACAAGAAGAAAATGGAAGTTCCTTTACGGTTAAAAACTTCTCCCTAGCATCTTCTTGGTCTGTTTTGGGTTGGCAGCATGCAGCAGGGAAAAGGGTGTGAGTGTGAGTGTGTGTGTGTGAGAGAGAAAGAGAGAGAGAGAGAGAGAGAGAGAGAGAGAGAGAGAGAGAGAGAGAGAGAATGTGTGCGTATCTGTTTAACTCTTTCTCAGTTTCCCTTCCCCTCACTGCTCATACACCCTGAGATTCTCTTCCTCACACACTAACCTGCTTTTTGTTCCTCGGGAGCTAAAGAGAGAGGAACAGGGCAAGAAAGCTCTTGTTCTGACCAGTACTGTGTGAGCTGCCACAGTCTCCCCAGGCTTGGTGTGTGTGTAAAGCTGACTCCTCACCTAGTGGGCTCTTCCGTAGGTTCTTCCAAAACCCTTTAGCCCATACCCGTGGTCGGCAACTGCGGCTCGCGAGCCACATTCGGATGTGGCTCGCGAGCCGCGGTTTGCCGCTCTGTTGACTGAGTTTGCCGACCACTGGCCCATACCATGATCAAGGTAAGTCCCGGATGTGGTGAACTGGTAGCTCCGGCTTCAGCTTCTTGCTGCTAAGGTCTCATCTCTCCTCCAGGGGGCACTGTTGGACAGGTTTTAATAGGGCTCCATGTATGTCTTTGCTCTTCCAATGGCTCATATCTGGACCATAGACATTCACACATCCTTTTTTCTCTCTCCCCCATAGATTTGAGGGGTACCAGTTTCCAGTGCAGCAAACTGTTTTCACTTTATTATCTTACCTTATAATAGAGAAACATGCAAATTGACCGCACCTCCGCTATGCCCATGATTGGGCCAGCGGAGGCTGAGGGCGGGACTCCGGGTGGCCTGTCGACCATTGATAAAATCAAGATGGCGGTGCCCAGTGGCCACGCCCGAGCCGCTGCTCCCCTGGGGTGCCTGGGGTGATCGGCACCCCGGGGGGCGTGGCCGCGCCCATGACCGCTCCCTGGGGGTGCCTGGGGTGATAGGCACCCCTGGGGGGCGTGACCACGCCCATGCAGCTGCTCCCCGGGGGTGCCTAGGGTGATCGGCACCCCGGGGGGGCGTGGCCGCGCCCGTGCCCGCTCCCCGGGGGTGCCTGGGGTGATCGGCACCCCGGGGGGGCGTGGCCGCGCCTGTGCTGCCGCTCCCTGGGGGTGCCTGGGGTGATAGGCACCCGGGGGGGCGTGGCCACGCCCGTGCAGCTGCTCCCCGGGGGTGCCTGGGGTGATCGGCACCCCGGGGGGCGTGACCACGCCCGTGCAGCTGCTCCCCGGGGGTGCCTAGGGTGATCGGCACCCCGGGGGGGCGTGGCCACGCCCGTGCTGCCGCTCCCCGGGGGTGCCTGGGACGATTGGCACCCCGGGGGGGCGTGGCCGCTCCCCGGGGGTGCCTGGGGCGATCGGCACCCCGGGGGGGCCGTGGCATGGGGGCGTGGCCGCTCCCCTGGGGTGCCTGGGGCGATCGGCACCCCGGGGGGGCGTGGCCGCGCCCGTGCCTGCTCCCCGGGGGTGCCTGGGGTGATCGGCACCCTGGGGGGGCGTGGCCGCGCCCGTGCCCGCTCCCCGGGGGTGCCTGGGGTGATCGGCACCCTGGGGGGGCGTGGCCGCGCCCCTGCTGCCGCTCCCCGGGGGTGCCTGGGGCGATTGGCACCCCGGGGGGGCGTGGCCGCGCCCGTGCCCGCTCCCGGGGGGTGCCTGGGGTGATAGGCACCCGGGGGGGCATGGTCACGCCCGTGTAGCTGCTCCCCGGGGGTGCCTGGGGTGATCGGCACCCCGGGGGGCGTGGCATGGGGCGTGGCCGCTCCCCGGGGGTGCCTGGGGCGATCGGCACCCCGGGGGGGCCGTGGCATGGGGGCGTGGCCGCTCCCCGGGGGTGCCTGGGGCGATCGGCACCCCGGGGGGGCGTGGCCGCGCCCGTGCCCGCTCCCCGGGGGTGCCTGGGGTGATCGGCACCCCGGGGGGCGTGGCCGCGCCCGTGCTGCCGCTCCCCGGGGGTGCCTGGGGCGATCGGCACCCGGGGGGGGCGTGGCCGTGCCCGTGTAGCTGCTCCCCGGGGGTGCCTGGGGCGATCGGCACCCCCTGGGGGCATGGCAAGGGGGCGTGGCCGCTCCCCGGGGGTGCCTGGGGCGATCGGCACCCCGGGGGGCGTGGCCACGCCCCTGCCATTGCTCCCCGGGGTTGCCTGGGGAGATCGGCACCCCGGGGGGGCGTGGCCACGCCCGTGCCTCCGCTCCCCGGGGGTGCCTGGGGCGATCGGCACCCCAGGGGGCGTGGCATGGGGGCGTGGCCGCTCCCTGGGGGTGCCTGGGGCGATCCGTGTGAGAGGGATGTCCAACTGCAGGTTTAGGCCCGATTCCACAGGGATCGGGCCTAAACCTGCAGTTGGACATCCCCCGAGGGGTCCCATATTAGAGAGGGTGCAAGCTGGGCTGAGGGACACCCTCCCCAGTGCACGAATTTCGTGCACCGGGCCTCTAGTAAGAACCATAATAGGCCAGCGAGTCTGTCATGCATTCTATTTTTAAAAAAATTGATTTCAGAGAGAAAGGGAGAAGGAGACAGAGAGAGAGAAACATCAACGATGAAAGATAATCATTGATCGGCTGCCTCCTGCACACCCCCTGTTGGGGATTGAGCCCGCAACCCAGGCATGTGCCCTTGACTGGAATCGAACCCAGGACCCTTCAGTTGGCAGGCGATGCTCTATCCTTTGAGCCAAACCAGCTAGGGTGATTTTAAAAATCAGATTTATTGAGGTATAATTGACATAAAGTAAAACTCACCAATTTTAATGTATAAAGCCACAATCAAGATAAAGAACATTTTCATCACCCCAAAAGTTTCCTTGTGTTCCTTTGCCATACATCCTCTGCAACCACCAATCTGATTTCTGTTCCTACATGTTGGCCTTTAAAAGCAAAGGAATCATGTTTTAAGATTTACATATTACAAATGGAATAATAAAATATGTAATCATTCCTATCTGGCTCCATTCACTTAGTATAAAGCCTTTGGGAAACATGCACATTATTGCATGTATCAGTAATTTTTCTTTTTATATATCCACTAGAGGCCTAGTGCATGAAATTCATGCATTGGGGGTGGGGGGTCCCTCAGCCCGGCCTGCACCCTCTCCAATCTGGGACCCCTCAGGGGATGTCCGACTGCCGGTTTATGGGATCCTATGGGATTGGGCCTAAACTGGCAGTCAGACATCCCTTTGTAATCTGGGACCGCTGGCTCCTAACCGCTCACTTGCCTGCTGGCCTGATCCCCCTAACTGCTCTCCCCTGCTGGCCTGATCCCCCTAACTGCTCTCCCCTGCTGGCCTGATCACCCCTAACCGCCTCTGCCTTGGCCCCGCCACCATGGCTTTGTCCGGAAGGACATCTGTAAGGTTGTCCAGAAGATGTCCAGTCTAATAAGCATATTACCCTTTTATTAGTATAGATTGATGGAGATTGGACTATTTGCAATTTTTTATTATGAATAGAGCTGAATGAAAGTTCTAGTTACTCTGTGTTCTTGGTATCACTTAGTATTGTCAGTTTTTAAAATTTCAATGTGTATATGTGCAGTGGTATCTCATGTGGTTCTAATTTGCATTTCCCTAATGTCTAATGATGTTGGAAATCATTTTATTTGCTTATTTTCTGTTCATATATTTTCTTTGGTGAGATGTCTGTTCAAATCTTTTGCCCATTAAAAAATAAGTTATTATTGAGTTTTAAGAATTCCTTGTACATTCCAGATACAAGTCCTTTACTGGATAAACATGTTTTATAAATATAGGGTGTCTCAAAAAATGTATGTACAAACTTTGAATAATCCTAAAGGCAGTGCTTATTAAAATACATTTCATTTTATTTTATTTTATTATTTTAATTGGTTTCAGAGAGGAAGGGAGAGGGAGAGAGAGATAGAAACATTAATGATGAGACTCATTAATCTGCTCCCTGCTGCACGCCCCCTCCTGGGGATTAAGCCTGCAACCTGGGCATATGCACTTGACCAGAATTGAACCAGGGACCTTTCAGTTCGCAGGCTGATGCTCTATCCACTGAGCAAAACCAGCTAGGGCAAAATACATTTCATATTCA
Organism: Cnephaeus nilssonii; assembly: GCF_951640355.1. NCBI lineage: Eukaryota > Metazoa > Chordata > Mammalia > Chiroptera > Vespertilionidae > Cnephaeus > Cnephaeus nilssonii. The sequence goes on from NC_137090.1 coordinate 37,384,366, forward strand.
AAATTGAGCTATCAGCTGTTAAAGTGTGTATACATTTTTTGGGGACACCCTGTATGTTTTCTCAGTCTGTGGCTTGACCTTTGGTCTTCTTTTTCTTGCCTCTCCCCCTGCCCTCTAATGCAAAAAGCTTTATTGTTTCCATTGGTCCAGTGCATGGGAGAGGGCTCGCGGGTGGTTAAAAGGATGCCTGCTGGTTTCAGGGAGAGGCTCAGGCGAAAGCCAGACCCCAGGGGAATGCATGGGGCCTCCCAAAGGCCTCTGGCTCCAAGGCTCCCAGTTTGTTCCCTCCAAACACTGTGGGAGCGAGAGACAGATCCGGGGTCACTGAGGGTGCTGCTGCCCTTTCGTTTTCTTAATGGCATCTTTTGAAGATCAAAACTTTTTATTTTTGATAAAATTCTGTTTATCATTTTGCTTTTGTCTAAGAAAGCTTTGCCTAATCCCAGGTCATGAAGATTTTTGTTCTTTGTTTTCTTCTGGAAGTGTTGTATTTTTAGTTCTTATAGTTAGGTCTAAGATTAATTTTTAATTAATTTTGGGGTATGGTGTGTGGTACAGGTCAAGGTTCATTTTATTTTTGCATACAGGTGTCCAATTATTCCAGCTGCGCATATATGTGTATATCTGTGTGTGTGTGTATATATATATATATATATATATATATATATATATTTGATTTCAGAGCGGAAGGGAGAGGGAGAGATAGAAATATCAATGATGAGAGAGAATCATTGATTGGCTGCCTCCTGCACACCCCCTACTGGGGATGGAGCCCACAACCCAGGCATGTGCCCTGACCAGGAATCGAATCACCACCTCCTGGTTCATAGGTTGATGCTCAACCACTGAGCAACAGCAGCCGGACTCCAGCTGCATTTTTAGAACTTTTTGTTTGTTTGTTAATTCTCGCCCGAGGATATTTTTCCATTGATTTTTAGAGAGAGTGGAGTTGGAGAGAGAGAGAGAGACATTGATGTGAGAGAGACACATGGATTGGTTGGGATCGAGTTTGCAATTGAGGTACGTGCCTTGACTGGAATCAAACCTGGGACCCTTCAGTCGAGGGCCAACGCTTTATCCACTGATCCATACCGGCTAGGGCTCCAGCTGCATTTTTATTTTTTATTTAAAAAATATATTTTATTGATTTTTTACAGAGAGGAAGGGAGAGGGATAGAGAGCTAGAAACATAGATGAGAGAGAAACATCGACCAGCTGCCTCCTGCACACCCCCTACCGGGGATGTGCCCGCAACCAATGTACATGCCCTTGACCGGAATCGAAACCGGGACCCCTCAGTCCGCAGACCGACGCTCTATCCACTGAGCCAAACCGGTTTTGGCTCCAGCTGCATTTTTAGAAGAGATTTTCCCTTCCCCACATTTCAAGATTTCTTGAAAGGCAATCAACTATATGTGTGCGAGCTTATTTTTGGACTCTTAATTTTGTTCCAGTGATGTCACTGTTTATTCTAAACTGAGAGAAACCTATTTTGATTACTGTAGTTTTAGAGTGAGTCTGAAAATTGAGTAGTTTAAGTCCTCCTACATATATATTTTTAAAATTTTGGGATAAATTTTGGAATTATCAATTTTTAAGAGAGAAAGCCTACAGAAATTTTGATTGGGATAGTAAGACTCTATAGATGCATTTAGGGTGAATTGACAACAACATTGATTCTTATGACTTGTGAACATGGTATATCTCTCCATTTATTTAGGACTTCTTTAATTTATCTCTGCAATGTTTTGTCATTTTCCATGTACAAGTCTGTTAAATATTCTGTTAAATATATCCTTGAGTGTTTTTTTTTTTTAGTTTTCTCTTATTGTAAATGGTATTGAGTTTTCTGCTATTGTAAATACTATTCTAAGTAGTATTTAAAAAAAAATTCAGTGTCCAACAGTTTCTTGCTCATATAAAGAAATGCAAGTTAGCTTTCATATATTGACCTTTATTCTTATATCCTGAGACCTTGCTACACTCAGTTACAGTAGATTTTTAAAATAGGTTGCTTAAGATTTTCTGCATGGACAATCATGTTTTGTGAATAAAAGAGTTTTACTTATCCAACCTGTATGCCTTTTTAAAACCTTGCCTTATTGCACTAGCTGAAACCTCACATTTATAAGATTTAAAATAGCTGTTCTAGAGTCTTTACCTCCTAATTCTGTCATCTCTGTCATTTCTGGATCTGTCTACACACACACACACACACACACACACACACACGCACGCACGCACGCACGCACACACATTTGATTTATCCATTATTCTACTGATGAACAATGAGGTTGTTCCCATACCGTGGCTGTTGTGAATACTGCTGCAGTGCTTGGTATATTACAAGGTCTCTCCACTCTGGCTGATGGAATAGGAACTATTCCCACTTCTGTGTGAACGCCAGACATTGTTTGGCCTACTATTTTATGGTGGTTCTTTCCCTTGCCTTGGGTAGTGTCCTCTCGCACATGAATATATCAGTTCTTACTCCAACCCTCCAGGAGAGCCCCCTGCAGACATCTGGTGCTCTATCTCTAGGAAACTCCTTCCTCCACAGTACTTTGCCCTGCAAATCCTAGCTGCCTTGACCTCTGAACTCCAGCTCTGAGCTAGGGTGTTTACATAGTGCGTTGGTCTTCTCTCTGTTGTTCAATGTCTGAAAATATGCTTTATATATTTCCTCCAGATTTCTAATTGTTTACAGGAGGCCTGGCAATTCTTGAGGCAGGTAATCCTTCATAGGCGGAAGTGGAATTTCCCCTCATTCGATTTCTGAGGCATGGATCAGAGACATTCTACTATGTCCTCTGCGTTCCTGAGGACCCCTATTGCATCCTCAGCTGAACCCCTAGATCCTGGAACCATCAGCAGCTTATTGATTGATTGGACCTGTGGTAAGCGACAAACATACCTCCACTCCTTTCCCATCACTGGGGGGAGGGTGGTGGTGGGAATCGCTGTGTAGATCCCTCCAAAGAAATACCACCTCTGTTTTTTAACCCCCTTTAGCTTCTCCAACTCCTTTTGTGAGCTGGATGGGGTGGTCCGCCGAGGTTCACAAAACTGGTTTCCATCCACCTCCTTGGCAAGTCCTGCTTTGGTGGTGTTACCCCACTCTGCAACGCAGGAGTCACTGGCACCCATTGTCCTGGGGTCTAGTCAATACGGAGACAGGTTCTCATGTCTTGTTACACTTGTTTAAACCACTGCAGGCAGGTTTCTGTTGAAATTTCTAACTCATATAAGCCTGGAGAAGACAATAGCTCCTGGGACACATAGATAATTTTGACCTAATTTGGGCAATTGAGTGGGACTGGGTTAGGGGAATGACAGAGAGCTTCTGTTGGACTGGGGGGTGGATATGATGGGGATAGGGATAGAGTGCACTTCGAGGGACTGTGGGGCTGAGAGAAACCGACAGGATCTAGGGACACTGGGGGTAGTGGGAGTGGTTAGGACAAGAGGAGGGCTCAGAGGGGCTGGAGGTCATGGAAGGATTGGGAAAATGAGGGGGGATGGAGCTGGGGAGGCTGGAAGAACCAGGAGGATGGAGGGGACATCGTTTTCACATGGAAAGAGAAATGAAGCAAAATGGCAGCTAGGGGGAGCTGGAGAGGACTGGGTGGGGCTGGGAGTGACCAGCAGCTGTTTCTTGTATAGAGAAAATAACTTGTTTCTTCCTTTGATTGCGGTAAATAGACATGACAGGTACCATTTTAAGCATTTCTAACTGTACAGTCAGATGATATTAGGTACATTCACAATGTTGTGCAACCATCCCCTCAAATCCACCTCCAGAATTTTCCCATCTTCCCAAACAGAAATCCGTTAAACAATCACTCCCCCTTACCCCCAGCCCCTTGTAGCATCTATTCTACTTTTTGTCTCAGACAGAGAAAATTTAAAGCCACAATTTCCTTGTCCCTAGCCTTCTTCCTTACAGAGGTATGGGGACTGGGAGGCAGGGACAGGCTGGGGAAAAGGGGGTTTAGGAGAGACTAGGAAGCCCTGTGCAGAACTGAAGGCACTGGGTGGATGGGTAGGGCTAAGAGAGCCTGGGGCCTGGGAAGGGACTGGAGGTGATGTGTGTGTGTGTGTGTGTGTGTGTGTGTGTGTGTGTGTGTGTGGAGGGGGCACCTCACGGGAGGCCAAGGGAGGCCTCAACCCTGTGGCTGTGTGCAGGATCTTCTCAGCACGCAGGAAAGAATTCAGGAAGGAGACAGATTCAGCACAGCACAGCAGATTTGCTGAAGCGATAGTACGCACTCAAGAAGGAAGGGAGTGCTGTGAACTCAGAGAAGAGTCGCCCCAATGGGGTTGAGTGGAGATTTTTTGTTGTTGTTTTGTTAATCCACTGGTTTTTAGAGAGAGTGAAAGGGAGGGAGGGAGGGAGGGAGAGAGCAAGAGAGAAACAGCGATATAAGAGAGAAATACATTGATTGTTGCCTCCTGCACGTGCTCCGAATTGAACCCAGGACCCAGGACCCTTCAGTGTGCAGGCCGATGCTCTAACCACTGGCACACTGGCTAGGGTTGGGTTGAGTGGAGGTTTTTATCAGCTATGGGCAAGGGGAGGGGATGGGTGCGGTCCATGGTTTCTGACGCTGAGTGGGTGGTCAACGGTGCAGCTTGTCTCAGTCCCTCCTCTCCGGATGGCGGATGGCGGCTCTTTCTTTGGTTTCCTGGGGACCAACATGATGATCTGGAGGGCAGAGCCCTTCAAAAGGGCAACATAGGGCAACGTGGCTGCCAACTCTGGCTGATACCAGTTTTTATTGTCTCAACTATTTCTTTTTGAAAAAAACATTTTTTTTAAATTGATTTCAGAGAGGAAAGGAGAGGGGGAGATAGAGAAACACCAATGCTGAGAGAATTATTGATCTGCTGCCTCCTGCACGCCCCCCACTGGGGGTTGAACCCACAACCTGGAGATATGCCCTGACAGGGAATCAAACCATGACCTCCTGGTTCATAGGTAGACACTCAATGGTTGGGCTCAACTATTTCTTACCCTGGGAAGTTGGGAGGGGGGCAGTGTGGGGACAGGTGTTCACCCACAAGTCACATCCTCAGTGCTTTGACCCAGAAAGGGGGTGCAGAGGAATTAAGGAAAACGGGGGGAAGTTGGCAGGCCTGGGGACCTGGGTTTTTAAAGACTGAGTATCTGGAAGGGTTAGAAAGGGACTGGGGAGCTGGATGAATATAATTGGCAATGACTTTGCGATTTGAGTTGCTAGAGGGGACAGAGAATGGAAGGAGCTGAGGAAGTTGGGAGGAGCTGACATTTAAAATGGGATGGAGTAAGAGAGGCTGAGGGGAGGGGAGCGGGGGATGGAGAAGAGAAAGGGTGAATGAGGAGAGCAGAAGAGGCTGGGAAGGCGGGGAGGTCATTGGAGGGATTTAGGGTCTGGAGTAGGCCTGAGGAAAGGCAGTGACAGGCAGGGACAGGGAGGAGCTAGAAGGCTGCGGGGGGGGGGGGGGAGGGGGGGCGGTAATGGGAAGAAGTAGGGGTGAGGTGTGGGGGGCATGGCCTAGAAGGCTTGAGAAAATGTGGGAACTACAGGACAATATGGGAGGGGCTGAGAGAGTTGCTCCTTTATTTAGAGGTAAAACTCCCCACTATGATTAATAGATTTCTCAACTTCTTGTAGTTCTACCAGTTTTGGCGTTCCCTTCTTTAGGGATGAGTTATGTGCACACCTGACTGGAATCCCTACCTTCACTCTGGCCCCAATAAAATCCTCTCTCCCATGGCATTAAAGCAAATCATGTCCTTCCCTTGCTTAAAACCCTCCAAAGCTCTCATGCCCTATGCCATGCCCTTAAGGACACCCCTCACCCAGCCCCGCTCTTCGCCTGGTCCTGCTTCCCTCTGGGTCCTCAAGTCTCTCTACCTCCGTGCAACCCTCCAGCCTCACTGCTCGCTCTGCTCCCAAACTCTCCCAACTGGATCCAGGCTGAGGTTTTTGCTTCTGCTGTTGCTTCTGTCTGGAATGTTCTTACTCTTCAGGTCTTCACTCAACTTTTACCTTCTTTGGACAGGTCTTCTCAGACCACCCTAGATAAAGCGGCTCCCACCTCGCCAGTCGCTGAGACCCACAGGCCTGTACCCATGTTTCTCTGGGCACTGACCAGCACTTGCCATCACATGATGGCTTCATTTGTGTGCATGTTGACTGCCCCACTAGAATATAAGCTCCTGAGGGCTGGGTGCTGTCTTCTTCACTGCTGTATTCCCTGCCCCTGGAGTAGTGCCTAGAAGGTGGCAATTGTTCAATAAGTGACTTTCAGTTGGCTATTGATTGACTCATTCATTCACACCCATGTTCATAGATAGCAGCATTGTTCACAACAGCAGAGGTGGAAACAACCCAAGTGTCCATAGACAGCTGAGTGGATAAACAAAAGGTGGCATATCCGTACAATGGAATATTATTCAGCCTTAAAAATGAAGAAGCCTGGCCAGTGTGGCTCAGTTGGTTGGGTGTCATTTGTGCACCCAAAGGTTGCTGGTTCAATTCCCAGTCAGGGCAATTGCCCAGGTTTTGGGCTCAACCCCCAGGAGAGGGTGTGCAGGAGGCAGTCAATCCATGTTTCTCATCAATGTTTCTCTCTCTCCCTTTCTCTTCCTCTGTGTCTAAAAATAAATAAAAACATATTTCAAACAAACAAACAAACAAACAAAACCATGAAGGAAATTCTGATCCATCCTATATAATAAAAGGCTAATATGCAAATCGACCGAACGGTGGAACAACCAGTCACTATGATGCTCACTGACCACTAGGGGGCCGACTCTCAATGCAGGACCTGCCCCCTGGTGGTCAGTGTGCTCCCACAGCACTGCTCAGCCAGAAGCCCTGAGCCAGGCTCACGGCTGGCAAGCACAGCGGTGGTGGTGGGATCCTCTCCCGCCTCCGCGGCAGCGCTAAGGATGTCCAACTGGTTGAGCGGGCCTAAGTCGTCAGTTGGACATCTCCCCGAGGGCTCCCATACTGCGAGAGGGCTCAGGCCGGGCTGAGGGACCCTCCTGAGTGCACGAATTTTGTGCACCGGGTCTCTAGTACTATAATATAGGTGAACCTGGAGGACATCTATGAAATACAGTAGGTCCTCGGGTTGCGTCGGGGATTCATTCCTATGGCGCGATGTAACATGGTTTTTGCCGTAAGTCGGAACCCACCTACATAAGCACCTACGTCATTCACATGGAGCACATACATAGCAGTAATGAAGTGAAACAGTAAAAAAAGTTTAAAAGAAAGATAACAATTCCTGACCTTTACTTGTGGTAAATAAATAATAAAAAACATAAAGCATATACAGTATGTACATACGACAATATGATGGAACATTTTTAAAAAAATAAATGGGAGATGGCAACGTAACCACGAAACGATGTACATCGAGTCTGACGTAACCCGAGGACTGCCTGTAAATGAAATAAGCCTGTCACAAAAAGACAAATACTGTATGATTGCATTTATAGGAGGTGCTCAGAGTAGTCAAATTCAGAGACAGAAAATAGAAAGGTGGTTGTCAGGGGCTTCAGGGAGGGGGAATGGGAGTTGTTGTTCAACAGGGACAGAGTTTCAGTTTTGCAAGGTGAAAACGTTCTGGAGATGATGGTAGTGATGGCTGCACAACTTGAATGTACTTAATGCTACTGCATTGTACCCTGAGAAATAATTAAGATGGTAAATTTCATGTTATGTGTTCTTTACTACAATAAAAAAGGATGTCATTGCTACACTCATAATTGCTGAATTCTACTGGTGGATTATTCATTTTATTAGCATGAAATCACCATCTTACTCTTAATGCCTTTGGGTACTGAATTCAATTTTGCCTGACATCACTGTTGCCATACCAGCTTTCCTTTTTCTTTGGTAGTTACCTGAGAAAGATATTTTCATCCATCCTTTACATTTTAATCTTCCTATATTGTAGTAGCTTTTTAGGCATGTCTCTTGTTAATAGGATATAGTTGGATTTCATCTATTTTGAAAGGCTTTTCTTAATAAGTGAGTGTAAGCCATGTAAATGTATTGGGATTGAAACATTGGGCGTATTTTGTTTTCTATTTTCCATGTTTTCTTTCTTATCTTTCCCTTATTTTTCATTTCCTTCAGTTATATATGCACATAGTTTAAAGAATCAGTTACTTTCAAGGTTTGTTTAGAAAAATATCTGTATGCTGTTCCTTTCCATTTCTTCTTCCCCACAGGATCACTTTTTAATTTAATTTTTTAATTGGATTTTAAAAATATTGCCATGTTTCTAAATAACCTGTTTGTGTACTATTTCCTGATTATCCTATATAATAAAAGCCTAATATGCTAAGTGTCCGGTTGTCTGGTCGTCCAGTCATGCGTTCAATCAATTACAGCGTAATATGCTAATGATATGCTAAGGCCGCTCAACTGCTCGCTATGACATGCACTGACCACCAGGGGGCAGAGGCTCCCACCAGTAGGTGAGCTTACTGCTGGATTCTGGCAGATCAGGACTGAGCAAGATGGGCTGGACACGCCCTGGAGTCCTCCTGGGGTTCCTCAGCCTGGTCTGCACCCTCTCGAAATCTGGGACCCCTCAGGGCATGTCAGAGAGCTGGTTTCAGCCAGATCCCGCTCAATGCAGGAGCTGCCCCCTGGTGGTCAGCTCCCACAGGGGGAGCGCCACCACTCAGCCAGAAGCGGGGCTCACAGCTGGCGAGTGCAGTGACGGTAGCGAGAGCCTCTCCTGCCTCCGTGGCCGTGTTAAGGATGTCTGTCATTCAGACATCCCCCGAGGGCTCCCGGACTGCGAGAAGGTGGAGGCAGGGCTGATGGACCTTCCCACCCCCTGAATTTTGTGCTCCAGGCCTCTAGTTAAACTATAATCTTTCAGCTAAAACCCACCCTTCCATGTTTTGCTCTGCCATGCAATGGGATACCATTCAGCCATAAAAAGGCATGAACCTTGGGGACATTGTGCTGGTGAAAGAAGCCAGTCACTTAAGACCACATATTGTAAGATTCCATTTATATGAAATGCCCAGAATAGGCAAATCCATAGAGTCTGAAAGTAGATTAGTGGTGGGATTGGGGTGTGATTGCTAATGGGCATAGAACTTCTGTTTGCAGTAATGAAAATGTTCTGGAATTAGATAGTGGTGATGGTTGCGCACCCTTGTGGATATACTAAAAATCACTGGCTTTACATCCATAAAATTCATTTAATGAACTACATCTCAATAAAAAACAAACAAGCATAGAGTCTCTATGATCCTCTGAAGAAGACAAGAACCGTGGTGCCTGAGCTCAGAGTCCTTTGGAAAGCAAAGCCAGTGGAAGGCCTTGTGAGTTAGATTGGGAGGTAACGGCAGGAAGCTGGAGGGAGAGATGGAGAGAGGGAGAGATGGAGAGAAAGCCACTCTGGGTGTGTTACTGAGGTCTCCACTGTGGGCAGTTTGGGCTCAGCTTCAGGGGGGACTTTCTGAGGAGCCTAAGAAGCCTTTACAAAATGGTCCACGAGAAGAGTTAGTGGGAGAAGCGTCTATCCATCAGCTGCCATGCCCCTGGGTGAGGGCCACCTCTGGAGGTGTTACTCCAGAAGTCTTGCAGCAGAAAGTGAAACACACCTGCGGAGAGAGCCCGTCTTCCCCAGCCAGCGCAGGAACAGCTCTGGCTGACGTCGGAGGTGAGGCCGAGAGGATGTGATGGGCACATCTGATACGTGGTGCTCTGCACAGCCCCCCATACTCCGTCCTCCCAACTCCCATGTTCTCCAAAATTTTTAGTACCAGCAACTAAACATAATACAATTAAGTTGGTTTGTCAGATTTGCCAATATGGTTAGCTGATTTATTTGCTCATTAGTGCTTATTGCAAACCACAGCTTCTTTTGAGGCTCATTCTTTTCTTTTAAATGATGTCTGAAAGTGGATTTAATTTGTCGTTGCTCTTAAAGGATAGCATTGCTGTGTCCACAACTCTAGGTTCAAACTTATTTTCCTGTATCCCTCTGAAAGGTTATTTTATGGTCTTCTGGCTTCTGATGTCAGATTCTTGTTCCTTGTTTTTAGGTAATCTGCCTTTTTTTTTTTCTGGTACTAGGATTTCCGCCCCCCCCCCCCCCCCCCACCTTGATCCTGGATGTTCTGAAATTTTACTAAAGCGAAACTAGTATGGACTTTTTCTTTGTTTATCATGCTTAGCGTGTGGTAAAAACTTTTCCCAATGTAAGGATTTATGTTTTGTTTTGTTTTTTAATTTCTGGAAAATCCTCAGCCATCACCTCTTTAGCAATTTCTCTCTATCACTTTTTCTACCTATCTGTTCTGGATACATCGGTTTCTATTCTCCTTGTGTCTATTTGCTTTCTTTCATATTTTCCATTTCTGATCTCTTAGTTATATGTTATTGGAGATTTTCTCATCAGTCTTCCAGTTCATTATGTCTCTCTCCAGCTGTATTCAGTCAGGTATTCAGCTCATCTTTTGAGTATTTTTCCTATGATTTTAATTTCCCACATTTCTAATGGAATCTTTGTCATTTGTCCTATTCTTTTCAGAATTTTTTTTGTCCCTACCCAGGGATGTGTTTTTATTGATTTTAGAACAAGAGGAAGGGAGGGAGAGAGAAAGAGAGAGCGAGGAAGAGAGAGAGAGGGAGGGAGGGAGAGAGAGAGAGAGAGAGAGAGAGAGAGAGAGAGAGAGGTATTAGAGAAACATCGATCAGTTGCCTTGAGTATGCACCCCCACTGGGGCTCGAACCTGCAACCTAGGAATGTGCCCTGACTGGGAATTGAACCCGAAACCTTTAGTGTACAGGACGATGTTCCAACCAACTGAGCCACTGGCCAGGGCTGTCCTATTCTTATTTCATGACTCGTGGTTTTGTGGTTGTGATCCCTTTGATTTCTTTGAAGATTTTAAAGATATCCACATTAGAGTGCTTTCCAAATTGCTCTAAAACTTTATTTTTTCAGCTCTCAGTTCTTCCATTTGCCGATTTAAAAAAAAAAATAATTTTTTTTTTTTTTTTTTTTTTTTTTTGCCTCTTCAGTGCTCTGTGATTCCTGGTGGTGAGGAACCTGGAGATTCTGCGAGTGGCCTCAGCTTGGTCTGCCTGTGGCTGGGCTCCAGGCCAGGATTTTTTCAGAAGTGTCCACTGTGGCCTCCACTCCACGCGAGTGATGCATTTCTGGGACAGTGGCTTTGACCTTGGTGGCTCTGTTGAGGACCAACCACAGGCCGTGGCTTTGGGTTTTGCCGTGACCTTGAAGGGTGCCTGTGGCTACTTGGGTTTGTGTTCATCCACTAGCAGTACAGGTCACGACACCAACCGGGCTCAGGCCCAGCCGGGCTTAGCATTTACATCGTGGCCCACACCTTGCACAGCCGGCTGCTCACTTCCCAGTCCCCAGGGACCGCCTTTCTTTCACGGAGAAGTCTCCATTTTTTATCTACAACCATGTCCCTCAGGTGTTGTTGATTGCATTTGTGTGATGATTAATCTTTAAAATCTCATGTCTATGTGTTTGAATCCGAAGGAGATGTTTTCAGCCATCTTTCACCAGAAGCAATGCGACTTCCCACGTGTGGTCTGGCCTGTTAGCCACACGTTGTTTCAAAAGCAGATCCGCAGAAACGCACACACCCAGAGCCGTGTGCTGCTCCTGGCCTGGAATCACAGCCGCTCGCATCAGGCCTGTCTGGACCTGTTGGTGACCAGGGTCTGGCTCAGCCTCAGGCAACAGGATTAAGGTGAAACAACCTGTAGCTTTTGAGAGTCAAGGTTAAAGCATGTATGTAAAGCAGGTATGCAAATTTAGTCATTATATGTATATGTGTGTGTATATATATATATTGCTCTCTATCTGCTTAGGGATTTACGAACATGAATTAATTTAATACAGCAATCCTAGGATGCAGATACTAGTATAACCCCTGTTTTACAGATAAGACAACAGAGGTACAAAGAGTAGTGAGCCATGGCTGAGATTCGGAGTCCTGTGCTCTGAGCCACTGCCCTGTGCTGTGTGTGTCTCTGTGTCCGTGTTTGTACAGTAGCTTGCACATGGGGGTGGGGGGCATGGATTCTGGCTGTGGTGTGACTTTGGGCAGCTCGCTGTGGAATGAGGAAGGACAGAGGAATGGCCGGCTCCGGGACTGGCCCACTGACGCGGCCTGCTGCCCCAGCCCTGGCCACTTCCTTCCTGCCTGCCCATGCGGCTGTGGGGCTGGCCCGGGTCTGGCTCAGACACAGCTGGAGGGCACCAGGGAGCCTGGCTGCAGCAGGGGCAATGGGGCCTGTCCTCCCCCACCCTCTCCCACCCCCGTCCCACCATCAGGAACAAGCTTTTCCCGGCAGACTGTGGGGACCAGGGCTGGAGAGAGAGGAATGTGAAAGCTCCTCCTTAGAGGAAAGGCTAACGTCCACTCCATCGTTACTCTTCACGTCTCGGGAGACACAGAGAAACGGAAAGGGACGGTGATGTAAGGACCAAGGGCATAAAAACATGCAGAGGAATGTGGAGAGCTGAGACAGAAAGGGGCAAAGACAGAAACAGACACAGCGACTGGGAGGCAGAGGAAGATGGACCTGGAGGGTGACTGAGATGGAAGCGAGAGATGGGGGAGGGGTGAGTCAAAACTGACATGGGTCTGACCTGCATGGCTCCGTGGCTGAGCATTGACCTATGAACCAGGAAGTCACGGTTTGATTCCTGGTCAGGGCACATGCCCGGAATTCAGGCTTGATCCCCAGTGTGGGGTGTGCAGGAGGCAGTCAATCAATGATTCTCTCTCATCATTGATGTTTCTATCTCTTTCTCCCTCTCCCTTCCTCTCTCAAATCAATAAAAATATATTTAAAAAAAAACTGACATGGAGGGTGAAATTCAAGGAGCTGAGCCCCTGGGGTCCTGGAGGGCTTGGAGTCCTTGGGGAGTCTGGAACAGAAGGGCCCGGAGCCAGGGGTTCCCTACCTGCCGGTGCAGCCCTTTATCCAGGGGAGGGCTGGGGCTGGAGGAATGTGTGTTCAGCCTCCGCCCTGGGCTGCTGGCCTGGTGTCCCGGAGCTGGGACAGGTGCCTTGCCTCTCTGCGCCCTCCTCCTGAATGGGCCCAGCCCCCCCCCCCCCCCCCACTCCCCAGTGTCAGGTTTTCCAGGCTGTTCCCTGGGGGAACTTTGATCTGGAAAGAATGAGAGTGACCGATCTGGCCGCTTCCCAGGGCCAAGCCGTGTCACCGAGCCCTGGCCTGGGCTGCCCCGCTGCCTTCCGCCCACTGGGACACCAGGCGGTGACTTTGGGGCTCAGGAGATACAGAGGGGTCTTTTCTGCGTTCCCTCTCTGCCGTGTTCCCCCCACCTCCATTCACTGTTCAGTCACTAGTTCCTGTACTCAGGCATTCAGCACCCTCCCTCTCATTCACTCACTTAACAGCAATGGCTGATGGGGTTGGGAACTGGGCGAAGGGCAGAGGGATGAGTGAGCGGGGCCTGCCCTTTCCGGGAGTCCCTACCCTGAGGGCGCAGGGAGCCTCACACCCACACCCACACCCACACAGATCAGAACTCAAGAGCACACAGCCCCGCATTGGAGGAGGGAGCACAGGGAAGGAGAGGAGAGGTGATGGCTTCCCCGAGGAGGCGGCCTTACGATGGGCTCTGAAGAGCTGAAGAAGGAGCAGGAGTGTGTCAGACAGGGTGGAACTCCAAAGGGATGCTTCAGGCAGAGGGACCAGCACCGGCATGATTGCAGAGGTGCGAGTTTTGTGCATTTTGCTGGAAGGACCTTGAATGGCACCCTCAGGCATTCCCCTGTTGGTGGAGGGAATCCATGGGTCAGAGGGACCATTTTGCTAGAGAAGATGACGCTGGGGGCTTGCAGGGAGGTGGCAGCCTGATGTTGGTCTTTGCCCTCTGGGCCTTCCCAAAGAGGGGCTGGTTCTCTTCTCTCCCCCCCCCCCCCCCCCCCCCCGCCCCAGACCTGCCATACAAGCCCCCAGCCCCACGGAGTCTCCAAAATGCTGAGGAAGCCCAGCTTCTCTTTGGACTGCAAAAGGCTCCCCGGGCCCTGGATCAGGTCCCAGCCCAGCCCCCACCTCAGCCTGGCCTCCCCACCCCCACTGATCACTCTGAGTGACAGGCCTTTTGCTTTGCCGGACTGAAAGCGGACACTGCCCAGGCTGCGGGGCCCCTGGGGAAGGCCCGGTGAGCAGCAGTCCTGAGCTCTGGCTCCTCTTGTCCTGGAGGCCCCTGAGCCAGGCCCTATAAATAGCCCGGGGAGGGGGAAGGGAGGCAGGCCAGGCAGGGCTGGAGGGGCCAGGCCTCTGGGTGGGCAGTTGGGGGGGGGGGGGGCGGTAGGGAGAAGGAAGAAGGAGCCCAGAGTTTGAGCCCAGTTTGCCCCTCTGGGTCTCAGGGTCCATGTGCTGGGGCAGCCAGGCTGGGCAGGGACTGTTGTTACAAGAGGAGGGGCCCATCCTCCCTCCTATCTCTGGGCGGGTTCCAGAAGCCCCAGGCTGGGCCTGTCCTACCCTAGAGACCATGTCCCCAGTCCCCAGTGGCTTTGGTAGGGTGCATGCTCTTCCCGGACTTCAGTCTCCCCGCTTGGCTCCTCAGTTCCCAGGGTGGGGGGTGGAGGGGGCTGCGTGAGTCAGTGGAGGCCTCTCGAGGCCATGGCCAGGGCTTAGGGGCTGGGACCCGAGGCAGAGGATACTGGAAATGGAAAATGTGAGCCAAACAGCCTTATCTGGGCTGGAAGCAGCTGTCTCCACTCCACACCCTCTGCGGCCTCCGCCTCTCGGGGCAGGACCGCAGGCCCTTTCCCGCAGGGATGTAAGCAGTTTGCTCTCTGGGTAGCCTGGGCTTCAGCAAAGGCCTGTGGGAAATTCTTCCTCTACTGGGACTGTCGTAGGCAGTTAGATAGACATGTGCAGAGCAGGAAGGTTGGGCCAGGTACAGAGGGTCACCAGGGTGGAGAGCCCTGGGTGCCTAGCAACGGGCAAAACGACAAGCCCTTGCAAGACCACGCCCTTAAGCATTAACTCCTGGAGATGACATCTAGGCTTCAGCTGTGTTTCAGCTGCAGGCCCAGAGAAGCAGCAAAATCAGAGGGAGTGAAGCTGTGGCTGACATCAGGACCAGCTGCAGGGACTAATGACCCCCTGACTCAGACCAATCAGTGGAGACCATGAGGGGGCACACCTGGAAAGTTGATGAATAGAGAGCCTCCCCTGAGACTTCAGATAAAAGCCCTCAGGATAGAGGACCCAGCGTGGCTCTCTCTATGGAGCATGCCCAAACCCCC
The DNA here is from genome assembly GCF_951640355.1 of Cnephaeus nilssonii. Taxonomy (NCBI): domain Eukaryota; kingdom Metazoa; phylum Chordata; class Mammalia; order Chiroptera; family Vespertilionidae; genus Cnephaeus; species Cnephaeus nilssonii. Next base: position 37,399,664 of record NC_137090.1, read on the forward strand.
ACTCCCTTCTCTCTCTCTCTCTCTCTCTCTCTCTCTCTCTCTCTCTCTCTCTCTCTTCCCCTGTCCTCTCCTTCCCCCCTCTCCCTCTCTCTCCTTTCTTCTCCCTCCTAGACTCTGAGGGCCCTTCTTTTGCTGTAACTTGTTTCCTGAGTCCATTTCTTTTATGACTCACTTCTACCCCTATGACTTTCTAAATAAACCTTCTCTTATAGTTTGAGTCTTGCCTCTGAATTCTTTCTTATCCAGAACTCAAGTACCAAGGTTGCTGAACCCAGGTCTAACACCTGGTGCCATTTTCCTGCTGCCAACAGGGCTCAATGTTGGTCCAGGAAGGTGGGAAGCTCTGCTCTCTATACCACCTCCCCAGGTCAGGGTCACCCTTAGAATTTTATATGCAGGAGTCTTGGCAAAGCATCCAGAATCTGTACCTTCTAAAAACAGACTTCTAGCCAAAACCGGTTTGGCTCAGTGGATAGAGCGTCGGTCTGCGGACTGAAAGGTCCCGGGTTCGATTCCGGTCAAGGGCATGTACATTGGTTGCGGGCACATCCCCGGTGGCGGGTGTGCAGGAGGCAGCTGGTCGATGTTTCTCTCTCATCGATGTTTCTAGCTTTCTATCCCTCTCCTTTCTCTCTGTAAAAAATCAATAAAATATATTAAATAAATAAATAAAAACAGACTTCTAGGTCTGGTTAGGTAGCAATAAATGTGACACACATGGTCAAACTCACACATACACTCACACTCATACAATGATACCCACAAAGACATTTGACACATGTAAGCACATGTAGACACATGACATACATGTATAAGCACATGTGTAGCATCAGTGGCATAGGACACATCTTGATGTCTGTGCTGACATGTGTACTGCAGGCATCCATACATAGTGTGTCTATAAACACATTCACCACCTACTACAAATGCATAAATATCCTTTCTAGAAACATAGGTACTTGTAAATGTGCACACATCCGACATGTCCCATATGTGTTCAGGTATTTGTGCTGGTCTTAGAATTCCGTAACCCCCACATCTTTCTTCTACACCAGTGATGGCGAACCTCTGACACGCGTGTCAGTGCCATTTCTGATGACACGCGGCTGCTGAGGCGGCCGCATGCCGAGGATGAAACATTTATGTTATTTAAACTATAAATATTGCGAAATAATGTTTTTTCCTCAAAGTGACACACTACCCGAGTTATGCTCAGTTTTTTGGCGAAGTTTGACACACCAAGCTCAAAAGATTGCCCATCACTGTTCTACACAGATACCCCCTGCCCCATGTATGTGTCATCATGATTCATGCACAGATAAATCCTCAGATAATGGGAAAAAGAATAACATTACAAGTTTACATGTGTGTTTGGCAGTGTCCCTGGGATGGAGGGATGAAATTTATTTATTTATAAAATATATTTTATTGATTTTTTTACAGAGAGGAAGGGAGAGGGATAGAGAGTCAGAAATATTGATGAGAGAGAAACATCAATCAGCTGCCTCCTGCACACCCCCTACTGGGGATGTGCCCGCAACCAAGTTACATGCCCTTGACCAGAATCAAACCTGGGACCCTTCAGTCCACAGGCCGACGCTCTATCCACTGAGCCAAACCAGTTAGGGCTGGAGGGATGAAATTTAAAAAAGAGATTGGTAGAGAGGAGTTGGCATGACCCAGGGGTTGAAGTCTCTTTCTCACTGCCCAGGGGTCTCAGGGTTCCAGGATGGGCCGCAGGGGCTCTGCTCCCAGAGCTGTGGGGCAGAGGGCAGAGCCCCATGAGGCCTAGAGATGAGGCCTGGAGGCTCCAGGACTTGCCCACCCTGGGGCTTCTGCTTTTGTGCAGCTCCTGGCTCCCTACTTAGCACTCTTTTTGGCTCCTGAACCCAGCAACCTGGCAGGAAAAGATAAATACAAGCCCTGCGTCCCCACCCCTATGGATCTCACAACATGGCAACGGTTTCCAGGGCAGAGGCTGGATTTCAGGATTTGGGAGGAGAAGTGGGGGATGGTATGTTCGCCAGGGTGTCCTGTTCTGAGGTGTACTTTCCTGTTGAGTCCTTGTTAACTGGCTTGACCCCTGGCTCGCCCAGGTGCACATCGGCTGTGGGGCCAGGGGTCAAGCCAGTTATGAAGCCTGGATGCTAGGCCCCTTAGCTGCCCCTGCAAGCAGAGGGCTGCATGGAGGGTGTGGTAGGGCCAAGCAAGGGCTGACAGATAATGGGTCTGACCTGGCCTACGACGCGCCAACCTGAGCCCTTCCTGGCAGAGGGGCTTGGAGGAGTGAGGTGACCAGTGAGGTCGGCAGCGTCCTTGACCCAGTGCAAAGGCTGCTGTGACCTTGGAGACAGATTCTGGGTAGCATCTGTGGACGCCCCCATGGCTCCCCATGCCTTGTAATGCACCCTCTCTGTGACCTGTCTTAGTGAGTGGTTCCTCCATACGGTACCTCCAGATACCCAAGCCAGCATTTGGGAGCCATCTTTGCCTTTCTCCCCATTGTCCATCCATGCAGCCGTCCTGTTGGTTCCACTGGCTCTTCAATGGTCCCCCTTTCCCGGGTTTCAATCACCCAATGTTTATTGAGCACTTTCTAAAGCCATTGCTGCTCAGGTGTGGGGACAGAGGAACAGCTGAGGCAGACAGTCCCTGCTCTCCAAGGATGGGGTCTGACATGAGCATGCACCTGTGTACGCACTGCGCCCAGGCACATGGACCCAGTGCAGAGGCTGAGGGTGGTACCGGGTAGGTGGGCAGAGGCTGGCAGAGGCCTGAACCATCCCGTTTCTTATGTCCTTTCCTTCTCCCTATGTGCTTTCTCAGGACCGGACGAGTCTGGGGATTGATTGGGTGGGACCTTCAGGGTAGTAGGCTGGAGGTGGGTGGAATAGGGAGAGGGGCTCGGCGAGAGGTGGAGAAGTGGGAGTCGTCAGCATGGTGACACCCCCTGGAAAAGGTCTGCAGCTGAAAGGGGTACAGGCCCAGGTCAGAGCCCTGGGGACCACCATGTTAAGGGACGAGTGAAAGAACAGTCACTCTGGAAGGTCCCTAGGGAGGTGAGAAGAGTCTGGAGGGAGAGGAGGAGGAAGGAGTGGTCCTTGGGAGCCACTGCTGCAGGACATGAAGTGGGGGTACTGGAGACCTCTGAGGAGCAATTCCAGGGGAGTGGAGTCGCTAACCAACCTGAGAGCAGGCAGGAGCTGCCTAGACGTGGCTGGATTTGACTATTGCCCTGGGGAGATGCGCTTGGACTGCACACAGGAAGGAGTGTTTCAAATCCGGGGTGAGGCCCCGGTTCCAGTTCTTTGTCTGCCTTGCTGTGTGTCCTGGGGCCGGTCCCTGTCCCTCTCAGGGCCTCGTTTCCCCATCTCAGGTCCATGACTCTAGCTCACTGGACTTGATGGTTTTGGCCTGGCAAGGATTTGATCTCATGAGGGGACTGGCAGGGGAACTCAGGAAGGCTTGTCCTACCTCCTGCTTCCAGCCTAGAGCCAGAGCAAACCAGGGACCAGCAGGTGGCTGAGGGGTCAGAGCCCGGTGAGGGGGAGCTGGGAGGGCAGGCGCCAGAGCCCCCAGGACTCAGTGGGAGGCCAGCCTTGCAGGCTTGCTGACATCAGGGCTGGTGAATGTGGAGGGAGTTCATCAGGTTCATCAGCCCTCACCTCCCTCACAGGCTGGTACCAGGCAGGAGCTGAGCTGGAGGAGTGGGGGTGGAGAGGGGGGCTGGAGGCCTCACCGCCTCTCTCCACCTGGCATGGAGCCAGCTCTTGGGTGGCACTGGTCTTCATACCCCACCTCCGCCCAGAATCGTCCCCTTCTGCACCCCTTGGCCCTCTGCCCCTCTTCTTCACGTTCCTGGTTCATCTCTTTCTATCTCCTAGGCTAATCTCCAGCTGACTCAGTGGTCTGATTGCTGAGGGAGAGGAGCCAAGGAGGATGGTTTGACTCTTGTACTGTCTGCCTTCCTGGAACCCACAGGGAGCCCCATCTCTGCCCTCGACAGAATCCCGCCCCTAAGCAGCCCCTCTTACTAGTCGATAGTCTCACGGTGGATCGGGGAGACCAGATAACCTCTGTGAGGTGGGAGAGGGTGGATGGATCCTGGGCAGCCAGTCTCTACAGTCTCTCACCTCTCCCGTACTATTAGGGTTCCCACCCCAGAGACCCCGCCAGCCTTCCTTCCCCCGGAGAACAGGAGAGAAGGCTGGACCCCTGCCCACCCCCCCGCCCCCTGCCCCGCCCCACCTCTGCTGCTGGCCCAGGCCCAGGCCCAGGTGCACATGGGCTGTGGGGCCAGGGGTCAAGCCGGATAGTGCCGCCTAAGACTTCCCCACATAGTCCTTCCTTGGGTCCTGCAAAGGGACTGGGCTTTTCTGGCTGAGACCAGGGTCTCTGAAGGAGCTACAAGTGCAATCTGGGGTGGAAGCTGCAGCAGCAGCGTCTCCCACGGTCTCTATCAAAGATTCTACCCAGGGAAAGAATGCAGGGAGCGGTTTGGCTTACTCTGTCCAGACAGCTATTTGGAACACACACGCACACACACATGCAACATGCACGCCTTTTGGCACTTGACTTTCTCATGAAATAATTGCTGGAAGGCTGCTCGGATTAGGTAACCCAGCGTTCCTTCCTGTCCCCATGGTGGAGGGGGAAGGGGGATCAGCACTCAGCATCTGCTAGGCTGATCCAGCTCCTTTGGGGCAATGCAGGCCCGTCCAGGAGGTCCGTGGCTCCAAACATCTTTGGAAGCCAAATGCAACAGGAACAGGCCTTTCAGCTCTCTCGTCCCTGCGGTCATCTGGGTGGTGCCTGCCCAGCCACTGGGCCTCCTCCAGGTGGCCCAGGCCGAGGAGGAGAAGGCTAACCAGGAAAGGTGTTTGCACGGACAAGGATGTTATGTGCCCACTTATATTTGAAATCAGTTTTACAAAACAGTATACATGGAAATTTACCTATCTGTGCTCACCATCCTAAAGTGAGGTGTATCTGGATCCAGGTATAAAAGGGGCATTGAGCGGTAGGAGCCCTGGCCTGTGGATGGAGGTCAGTGACGGAGACTTGGATGGAGGGAGGGGGTGATTATGCTTCCTCTAGGCATCCTCACAGCTGCCCACCCCAGGATTTGGAGAGCAGGCCCTAGGCACACGCTTTCCTTCTGTCTCACTTTAGCCTCTTCTGACCTCTAACCGGAGCCCCTTGGTGAGCCTGGAGCCCCTACTGACCACTGGTGGAACGGCACTAAGATCGTGCTACAGAGAGTGGCTGGGAGGGGAGAGACAGCGAGCAAACCTCACCACTTGTCTTTTTCTTTCTTAGGTCTTACAACAGGTGCAAAACAATCCAGGCCAAGGTCCCACAGGTGAGGACGTGCCCGTGAGAGCCGTGCCCAGGCAGTAGAGAGGGCAGTGCCCCGCACAGGGTGAGGGTCAGGGGGCAGTTCTGGGGACTGCTCCTCTCAAGTCTCCCAGGGCAGGGGGGAAGTTCCCGCCCCCAGTAGGACCCCGACCTGGGGTGAGAATGCCTAGGGAAAGCATAACCCCTTGTCTCCCCTCCCCCGTCTGTGGTCTCCAAAGCAAAGCCCACTTGGGAGGGCGAGGCCTTCTTCTTCCGGTGGGCCCGCAGCCCCCTTTCCCAGGCTGCACGCCGCTCCTCTGGGGTCGGGGGTGGGGGTGGGGGTTCGGACTCGACACTGTGCCGGGGACTCGCACAGAAGGAGCGGAGAGATGCGAGCTTTTCCCTGGTGCCTCTGGGGGTCCTCAACCCGCAACACCCGCGGGTCTCCCGGGGAGGGGGTGGCCAGGAGTCGGCCGAGGCCCCGCCCCCGAGGCCCCGCCCCCCCACGCGGCGCCCAGTCCCCGGGCTCCGGGGACCCGCTCCGCCCTCCACCGCCCCTCCCACCGCCCCTCGGGCGAGCCCAGCTCCCCAGCCCCACTCGCGGCCGAGAGCTGCGGAGCCTGGCCTCTCTCGCTGCAAGGTTCGTTCTCGGCCCTACGCTCCCCGCCCGGCCATGGAGCCGGCCCCCGATGCCGCGGAGGCGCACGCGGTGCGCGAGGCGCTGGGCCGCTACGAGGCGGCCCTGGAGGGCGCGGTGCGCGCGCTGCACGAGGACATGCAGGGGCTGCAGCGCGGCGTGGAGCGGCGCGTGGCCGATGCGCTGCGCCTGGCCGGCCCGCTGGCGCGCACGGTGGCGGAGCTGCAGCGCGACAACCAGCGGCTGCAGGCGCAGCTCGAGCGCTTGACGCGCCAGGTGGAGGCACTGGGTTTGGCGACCGGGCTGTCCCCCGCGCCGTGCACCCCAGGCACGCCCAGCCCTCCGCCGGCGCCAGGCGTCCCGGACCACGCGCCCCGCCTGGGCTCCGCGCGCTTCGCCAGCCACGCCACCTTCTCGATTTCGGGCCGTGGCCAGGTGAGCCTCGGGAGGCGCGGGCGCCGGGGAACTGGGGCTCCGCAGGTGCCGCTGCCGCCCCGCGTGTGTACGTCCGCTGGGCTGGGGGGCTGTGCCTCCGCCGGCCGTGAGGACTTGGTGGTGCGAGTCCGGCCCCACTTCGGATTTGGAGAAAGCCGAGAAGCACTATCTTGGCCGGCCTGCGACACTGGTCTCGGGCCCCCTCCCTTCTGGGGAGCCGGGCCTTGTTTGCCCTAAGTTTTGTCTCCCTCTCTCCGCTGTCCCGTGACAATAAGGGCTTGGACGCCGAGGTCCGGCCCCTGACCGATCTACACGGCCCGGGGCCCCGCCCGCACGTTGGAATGGTCAGCATCCCCGACTCCCCCACCTCCATTCACGCGCCCCAGCGTTGCCGCTTCACTGAGGCCTGACGGTTAGGTTATTGATTAACCAGGTTGAGAACGCAGGGGCCCTGTTGGGGGAGGGGAGGGCGCAATCTGGTCAGGTGCAGCCGAGCAGGCGTGCTTTGGAACTCGCACGGCAGGGGGCAAATCCCTTACCGTGAAGGGATAGATGGAGAAACCGGCCTTGAGCAGCGGCTAGATTCCTGAGCTCAGTGACTGGCCAGAGGCCCACACCGAGTGGGGGTGGGGCGGAGGCCGGCGTGGACCAGTCACTGCCCTGAGCATGGGGCCTGGGGAGGCCGGTTAGAATGTCCCCATGGGGTGTGCAGTGGCCCTCAGGTGAGATTTTCCACTCTGCATAGACATGTGCTCTTGGGTTGGGTTTCCAGGGTCTGGGTGTGAGTAGTCTGCACCTGCCGCCCCTGAGTCAGTCCATCAGGCACTCAGGTCTCCTGGGGGGCGGGACTGCACCGCAGGGGGTCAGGGGGTTGGGGATCAGATTAGCCCTTGCCCCTGGAGGTCCCACCCTGGGTGGGAGATGGCCCCAGATAGAGCAGTACCAACAGTACAGGCAGCCAGAACAGATGAGCTCCAAACGCAATCATCCCTTCCCATGCGTGTCCCAGGAAGGCTTTGAGCTGCAGGCTCAGGGCTTGCTGTTGCTGGTGCGGATGGGGGTGCGGTGGGGGCTGTGCACGCATCCTCCAGAAGGCTGAAAGGACTCTGGGGCCACAGGGGAGCCTGGTGGCTGTGAGAGTGGAGGGGCAAGTTGTGAAGGCCCCCTGGATGCTGGGCAAGGGACCTGGGCTTTGTCCCTGGGCCATGAGAGGTCCTCACCCATGTGCTGGTGGCTGAGTCCCTGGGTGGCCCAGTGAGCCATATGAAGTGTCTGGAAATATGGATACATTTAATCCTGTCCTATGAGCACGACACACGACATGTTCATCGTGTAAAGTCACCACAGTCAGCTCATATGTGCCTAGTAAACTGTGTCATCCGCCATTTCCGAGGGTTCATTTTAACATGCATGTGCTACTTGTCTGCTCATGGAAGCAGCTGCCCAAGTTTTATCAAAAATACTCCCAGAGCCATATATGTATGAATATGTATATGTGCATGCATACACGTACATATGTGAGAGCATTCTCTCCAGTCATCCAATTTTTTTCAGTGGGAGTTGGCCATGGTCACCCGAGGTGAACGAGTCCTCTCGGTTATGGGGATGGTGGGTGAGGGGCACTGGGCAGGGGAGGGACAGGGTCCTCCTCGTATCTGGCAGCTCCCTCAAGGATGGGTGGCGGGCTGGAGGGTGGCTGGAGACAGGCTAACTTAATTATGATGGTCCAAGGAGAGAGGACAGTCACAGCTGGGGCAGTGGTGGGTGGATGGAGAGCTGGGGTTGCCTTGGAGAGGGATGGGAGAGGGAGAATCAGCAAGGTAGGGAGTCTTTGGACCTTAGTAGAGAGGCAGAGGGAGGTGCTCTGCCTGGGGGGCGACTGGGTCACATATCTGGGGGAGATGCTCGGTTCCGTTTGGGTTGTGCTGAGTGTGAGGGGCTGTGGGACACCCTGGGTGGAGCTGTCCCAGAGGAGGTAGAGTCACCGATCTGTTGCACTGAGAGTGGTCAAGGCCGCCAGTTGGGGAGATATCAGGGCAGAGCTGGGAGTTGAAGTCTTCAGTTGTGCAGAAGGAGAAGGTGGGCAGGAGCCCTGGGCAGAGGCTCCACCTCCAGTGCTGCCTGTATCCACTGTTTGTCTAGCTGCAGCTTGGCCACAGTTAACCCTGGTGGGGTGGGCAGGCACAGGGCCTCGGGGCCACACACCGCTCTCGGGGTCACACACCGTCCTTGTGCATGGAGCTGCCAGGGAGTCAGGAGGCCCTGGAGAGCCCACCCTTAGAAATGGAGAGAGGGGAGCCTTCTCCATTGTTGGGGGTCAGCAGGGAAGCTGCTGCAGCTGGGGGAAGAGGATGGAGACACGGTTTGGGAGTAGGTTGTGGACCTCAGAGAGGCATGCGATGAGGTGGAACAGCAAGCATAGCTGAGGGTGGGGTAGACGATAGCCAGGGTCTCCAGTGGGTCAGAGGCTCTGCGGCCCCCTGAGCCTGGCTCCCTGGGCCTGAGGCAGCTTCCCCCCACCTGATTAGGAGCACTGGTGCCCCCTTCTCTCGCAGCCCACCTCTCAGAAGCCCCGGCACAGGCTCCCAGCCAGTTTCTGGCAGTGAGGGGGGCTGTGCGGAACCACCCACAGGCTCCCACTCATGTGCTGTGACCAATGGTGTGTTCCTGGGCACTTGGTCATGAATAGGGAATCAGGCTTCCAGGGCAAGACTGAGCAGGATCATGGCTGGATACAGGGGCTGCTGCTTTTCTGGTCTCTCTCTCTCTCTCTCTCTCTCTCTCTCTCTCACCGTCTCTGTGTCTCTGTCCCAGGGGAGTTCTGGGTGTGAGGGTCGCATTCGCACACTCTGGCCAGTGGTGGCTGTGCTGTGCTGCCCATCTGTAACAGCAATGAGATTGGGAGACCCTTTTGCATCCTGCTGTTTTTTTTTTTTTAAATATATCTTTTATTGAATTTTTTACAGAGAGGAAAGGAGAGGGATAGAGAGTTAGAAACATCGATGAGAGAGAAACATCGATCAGCTGCCTCCTGCACACCCCCTACTGGGGATGTACCCGCAACCAAAGTACATGCCCTTGACCGGAATCGAACCTGGGACCTTTCAGTCCACAGGCTGATGCTCTATCCACTGAGCCAAACTGGTTAGGGCCATCCTGCTGTTTTAAAGTGGGGACTGTAGGGGTTGGAAGTGGGTCATATTCAGCATGTAAATGTGCCCTGAACTCTGGGTACGGAAACCCTGACCTTGCTAGGACCTTGCTCATCAGGCTTACAGCGGTCTGATGGGAGCCAGGTAGCGAGGAGACGGAAGAGCAGCCAGGGAGGCTCCAGGACAGGGGAGAGGGCAGGTCAGTGGGGTAGGAGTCACCAGGGAGGACTCCATGCAGGAGGCCGGAGTCCCTGGAGCAGACGGAGCTGGTTTGGGGCATTTACTGAGGTCTTGAGGGCACCTCCTCCCAATTAGACCTCAGTTTCCTCGTATCTAAACCGGGGGACACTGTCCCAGCCCAGCTGGGCCTCTTGCACTGAGCAGGGTGGGTGATTATAACGGGCATCAGCCCAAACTGCTCACAAAAGTGTCTATGGAGCCACAGCTGTGACCTGGTGGATGAAGCGAGCCGGCTTGGGGCCTCGGTGGATGGCAGCGGCCCGAGGCCAGGCTGGAGGCCAGGCCACAGTTGTTCCCTGGAAATGCCCTCTCGGCTGAGCTGGAGCCACTGGGTCCCGATGGCCGAGGTGGTGGAGTCCCTTAGGAACCACTGCCAGGAGCGAGGTGTCAGGCCGATCATGAAAGAAACCAGACTCGCCTTATCTGCCTTCCTTTCCCAGACACACTGTGTGATAAGGGAGTTAAATGCTTTGGGGAGAAGTTTGAGTTGAGTCTTTAAAACCATGGTGTGAACGAGGAGGAGAGCGGGCAGCTGTGTTAACTGGCTTAGAATGGCGGTTCTGGCCGTCTGGGCTGTGCTGGACATACGCATGGGCTCATGCATAGGCTCCCGTGTCCACACATGGGCCTGTGTGGGATCACGCAGCACTGAGAGTGCCTGAGATACTGTTCTTGCTCTCACAAAAGTGTTTAAAACGTCCCCAGAGAGAGTATCTGAAATCAGACTTATCGCATCCCTCCTATGCCTCTAACATTCCCAGGCCCGGGCTCCCGCACAGGGAGCTTCCCCTTTTTTAAATAATCCTCACCCAAGGATATTTTTCCCCATTGATTTTTATTTTTATTTTTAGAAAGAGTGGAGTGGAGGTAGGAGGGAGGGAGGGAGAGAAACATCAATGTGAGAGAGACACATGATTGGTTGCCTCCGCTCCAGCCCTGCTCGGCTCCTTGGCTTAAGGGCTCAGGTCCTGCTAGGGTGCTTACCCCACTCACACGTTTCCTCCCCCTCATCTGATGCAGATGGCTCTCCCTGCCCGAGGTCCTGGGAGACAGGTTTGTCTTGAGTGTCCTCTCTGCCCTCCGAAGGCCGGAGTACTTTGTGTTTAGAGCCCTGAGTTGGGGTAGGAGACGCGAGTCCCAAACCTTGACTCTGCAGGAGCCTTTAGGCCAGGCTTGAAGTTAGGGGTGACCTTCTCCACCCTCGGCTTGAGATGTGGGCAGAGCCCTTTCCCTGGGTGAGGAGTGGCTCCAGTCACAGGGTTGGGGGGCAGCTGCCGTGGGTCCTCCCAGCATGAGTTCGCCCGATCCCTTTTCCCTCCGCTTTGCTGAGACCCCTTGGCAGGAATCCGGCTGGTTCAGAACCACCTTCCTGTCTGGTTGTGACATCTGGTGCCCTGGGGCATCATGGGGTGTGGGCCTGAAACATGCAGGGGCAGGTGGCTATGGCCCCCCCCCTTCCCTCAGTAGAGACCCACCTTCTTGGGAAAATGATTTCATCATCAGCCTGTCCCTTCAAGCCCCTGCCTGGACCTGTGGAACCTGCTGGACCAGAGCAAGGTGGATGAGGGGACAGGGAGACCCCAGAGCTGGGTGGAACCTGGAGACAGGTGGGGGCTGGAGTTCAGGAGGGACTGGCTGTTTCTCCACCTCCTGCTGAGCTGGCTTCCAGTTAGCAATGGCGTGGCTCTAGGGGTGCCCTCCCCATGCTAGAATGCCAGGAGATGCACCCCTACCTTCTCTCTTGTTCCTTGGAGTAGGTCTGGCCCCTCCCCTTCTGTCCTCCTGAATCAGAAGTTGAGGGTCACCTTCTCTCCAAGGCCAGGCTCTTGAATCCTGTCCCCTCTCACTTCCCCAGAGACCCCACCCTGCAGAGGGTCCCCTCATCTTCTGGAGCCTATAAATAGTACCCTACCCCTTCCATCTGAAAGAACCCCTCACACCCCTTTGCTCCTCTCCCCTCAGGGCTAAACTCACTGTGTGGTCTCCGTTTCTCCCCAGCTTCTCCCCCAGGCCATCTCCTGTGCCCTGCCCCCACCTCTGATTCAGTCCCTAACCGTCCCAGTGACCTCTTTTTTGCTAAACCCAATGGACGCTTTTTAGAGCTCATCTTGACCTTCTTTTCCTTGACCTCAGGCCACCTTTGGATGCCGCCGACACGCCTGACTTCTTGATACACTTCCACCTGCCTTTCTCAGCATTCTTCTGGTTTTCTTCCTACCTGCCTGCCTGCGCCTTCTCATTCTCAGATGTCTCTCTGCCCCGGAAATGTGGTGCCGCAGCCCTGGCCCCATCAGCCCCAGGCCCTGGATTTGAGACCCCTGCTTCTTCATTGTTTGTCTGTCCTTCCTCCTTCACACTCAAATACGCAACTACTTCCTGACCTCAACTCCCTGATGCCCAGAGCACCTTACCCTATCACGCCCCAAACTGAAGTTCTTATGTCCCCACCCTTCCTAGCCACATCACTCACACCTGAAGCCGGGGCTTGGCGGAGGAGTGGCGGAGGAGTGGTGTCCTCTCGTCTTTCCACGTCCTCACTCTCCCCAAAGCTCTGAGTCCTTGCCCTTCGCTCTCCCACTGTCTCATCACCCCTCCCCACGTCCCCACCTGGGACTGGTGAGGTGGCTGGCCATCTGGGTTCCTCTTCCATGCAACTCCCTTCCGTCTTCTGAGGGATGTTCCTGAAACACGGAGCTGATAACCTTCAGCTCTTTCTCACGTGTACACCCCCTTTCTGAGCCCTCATCGCCCATCTGTAAAGTGGGGCTGGTAGCACCTACCTGGGAGGGCAGAGCAAGTTGGCATAAGCGGCATGCCCAGAAAAAGGGCCTGGCACTTGGTAGATCTCGAGTGGCTCTTGCATCGCCTACTTCCATATTTCAAACAAACAAACAGACTCAGGGGGCATGACCTTACCCAGGTCACCTGGTGGTTGGCAGCCCAGCCAGGATGCCAGGCACTCCCGCTGGCTCTTGGTCTTGGCGCTCTCTCTGCACCCCTCCCCCACTTCTGCCGTGTGTAGCCAATCAGGCCCCTGTGCTCTGGACGTCTGGGTGAATTTGTGACCCTGTATCAATGCAGAGGCCGCAGCAGGAGGGCTCCAGTGCTCATTGTGGGCCCAGGAGAAGCTTATGTATGTCTCTGCATTTCAGCTGCTCCCACACAGGCAGCCAGGCCAGCCTGCCCCGCTGGGATGAGCCGGAGCCACACTCTCCTCACCCAGTCATCTGGTCCAGCCTGGGATAGGGGCGGGGCCATCTTGCACACTCCTTTGGGACCCTCTCCATCTTGACCTTTGTCTCTAGCATTTTGGGGTTCTGAGATGAGGCCTATGGAGGCGGCGTTTGCCTCGCAGGATCCTAGGGGCTCAAAAGCTGGGGCTGGGTTTACCCCAACTTTCTGTGTATCTTTGGCCTGTCATGGTATGTCCTGGGGCTCTCTCTCTCACATATGAATGTCGTTCGCTCTGCCAGAATCAGGAGGGCTTTGGGGAGCGATTTTGGGAGGGCAGCCGGCCCTGGCTGACTGGGCCTTTGCCGTGTTTGTGTCTCTGTAGAGTGTGGATCATCATGATGAAGCCAGCGAGTCGGAGATGAGAAGGTCCTCCAACCTGTGCGTCATCGAGAACGGGCACCAGCCAGGGGCAGGTAGGGGTGGGCTGCAGAGGACGGGTAGCTCTGGGGTCAGGGCCTTGGCAGCCATGCATCTGTGCCAGGCCACCCCTTGGCTGGGTGGGGGGACTTGAGCATAAACCCTAACACATGCAGAGGCTGCCAGGAGAGCAGCCTCATCCAGAGAGAAGGAGATTTCAACACAGAGGGAAATGGGAGATCCTGGGAGGGGTGAGCTCTCCTGTTTCTGGAGGAATGCAAGCAGGGGCTGAGGGATTGTCCAGGCCTGAGCAGGGTAGAGAGTGGACGGACAGGCCATCTAGTGTTCATTGACCTGGCTGTGAGGGGAAGTTGGACCCGATGTCAACTCTGGTGGGAGCAGTGAAAAGTTCCCATTAGAAGGAGGTCAGGGAGGCTGGAGTGGTCAGGGAGGTCTTCTTGGAGGAGGTGGGGAGAGGGTTCGGGGAGGCTGGAGCCTGAGGTCCCAGTGGATGCCTGGCTGACACTACCATCCCCCTCTTGTCACATGTTGCAGGTCCAGGTGATGGACCCCCTGAGGCCACCCAGACCTTCTGGGCACCAGAGCCCCCCAAGCCTCGCCCCATGAGCCTCTCCTTGGGGCTGCCTCACCAGCCAGTCACGGCCGTCATGCGGGTCTCCGAGAGGTTCTCTGGAGAGACTTCAGCCACAGCTCTCTCGCCCACGTCTGCTGCCATCCTGGGGGGCCTCAGCTCAAGCCCCAGTGAGGCCACCACACCCTGGACTCTAAGTCCCAGTGGTAGGAGCAGGGGAGACCCCAACTCTGGTCTGGGAGGGTGGGCAGGGGCTGGGGGTTGTTTAGCCACAGACTCAGAAAATCTGGGGTCAAGGCCCAGCTCCCCCGCCGGACACTCCCTTCTTTAGCCCATCTGCACCCTCCATCCTTCCCAGAATCCTCTCCCAGAGCGGCCATGAAAGAGCAGCGTCCTTGGCAGGTGATCACCATGGCTTTTCTTACAGGTTGAGGCTGTGGTTAGAAGGCGGCCTTTCACCCTGCACATGTTGGCATAGTCCCCTCCAGGCCTGGCTTGGGTCTGTGGTCAGGCCTCAGTGCTAGACCTGGGGTGGGACCGTATGGGCCTCCAAAGTGAGGGTTCGCTGGATGCATAGCACGGGCGGCCCTGGGCCCTTTAAAGACCTTTTATGTCGTTGCTCTATGTCCCCAACCTCCTTTCTTCACCACTGTTGGCTGAGGTGGGGCCAGCTTAGCCCAGGGGTCTTACGTGTCCACGGAGTGACGCTGGGTAAACAGTGCAGGGCCAGGTCAGACGAGAGAGGCAGGTGGGGGCGGGCCCTCCGTGAGACCAGGGTTTGTTGTTTCTCTCCCTCCCTTTGTCCCGCAGAGAAGAATTCTTCTCTCCCGCGGCCCTTGTTGGGCTCTGGCTATGGGGCAGTGACAGCAGGCAGGAGCAATGACAGGTGAGTCGGGGCCCGTGTTCCTGGTGGGGGGGGGTCATCGCTCCCTAGGTGTCATCTGGGCTTTGCCTTGGACCCAGGGTGCCCAGGCCACCTGCAGGGAGCTCCCTGTGCTGACTCCAGGGGAGGGCACCCTCCTGGGCTTGTGGCCTCCAGAGAACTGAGGCAGCCGGGATGCTGGTTCGGGTCAGAGCCGGGAGAGGGAGGCAGTGGCGTTTGGTGGAGAGTTTTGTTTAGAGAAATATGGCTGCAGGCTGGTTTTTCTATGGACCCTTCAAGGCAAGCCTGTTGAAAGGTTGGATGGGTGTCTCCATTCCCCTGGAGGAAGGAGGGTAGAAGGATCTCCACTCTCCTCTTTATCCATCCAACCTGGCCAGGGTCCCTCAGAGCCGGCTGCTGCTTGCCCCTGGCCTGGGAAGGTACCTGGAGAGGCCCTAGGCCAGTGATGGTGAACCTATGACACGCGTGTCAGTAGTCATTTCTGATGACACGCGGCCGCATGCCGAGGATGAAACATTTGCTGCTCCTGAGGATGAAGCATTTGCGACTAGAGTCTTGGAGTTAGTTTTTTCCTCAAAGTGACACACTACCCGAGTTATGCTCAGTTTTTTGGCGAAGTTTGACACACCACGCTCAAAAGGTTGCCCATCACTGCCCTAGGCTGTGGTACAGGCCTCCTCCTGCCTGCCCTGCGGGTGTCCCTGTGTTCCCCCAGGCCGGCTGGACTGTGATTGGAGATGGGGATGGGGGACTGGCTTGGCTTTCCTTTTTCTTTTAATAAGGAAAGAATTGTGACTTTCTGGCAAACTGTTCCAGGGGGAAAACAAAAGGGGGTCTTATCTAGTGGCGGTGGAGGAGGGGAGTCTGGTTCTGGCGGGACTGGTTCTGAGTGCACCTCCTGCCTGAAAGGGTGTCCCCTGCCTGCCTTGGGCATTGACACCCTCACCCAGTGAGGGGCCCTTCTCCCTCCTGCTTCAGACAGAAAACCTGCCTAACCGGTCGGGCCCGGAGCAGGTGGCGCTTGCCTCCTCCTCCTGCCACCAAGCCCCCGTTTCTGCCTCGGCTCACACTCAGGGGGAGGAGGAGCCCGGGCCTGGGTGGGTGGGTGACGGCTGGTGATGGGAGCTAGTGATGGTGTGAGGCAGTGATGACGCGTGGTTCTCTCCTCAGCCCCCCTCTGGTGACGCCGCCCCAGTCGCCCCCATCCCCGCAGCCGCCAGCCACCACTCAGGCCCATCGCCGGGAGCTGGTGAGGTCGCAGACGCTGCCCCGGACCTCCAGCGCGCAGGCCCGGAAGGCTTTGTTTGAGAAGTGGGAGCAGGATACAGTGGGCAAGTACGGGCACTAGTCCTCAGACCAGGCTGGGCCCCCAGAGTAGGCCCAGACCCCGCCTGGGCTCCACAAGGCACAGGCAGGACTGTGGCCCTGAGCTGTTCCCCGGGGTCCTTCCCTAAGGTGTGACCTCTTGGGTAAGACACAAGGTCAGGGCCGGGCCACAGGTGGGCTGGGAGCCAGGCAAGGCCTGATGAGAGTCCTCCTCTCTGCCCAGTTCCCAGGGGGGTCCCCAGGCTGCCCTCACGCCCAAGTTCCTTGTGAGTCGTAGTCCCTTTGGGTTCTGTGAGAGACCAGAAGGCCAGGAGGGCAGTCTATTGGGACTCCCAGCAGGAGCTGGGAGGTGACACCCAGGACCCAAGTGCCCCCAGTCTGACGTCATGCCTCGAACCCTCCTCTTAGAGACGGGACCCACCCTTGCACACTTACCGGGCCCTCCTGTCAGTGCGGGGTAGTGACACCTGCTGCTTGCAGGGGGCAGGCAGCCCAGGCCTGTGACGACTACAGGACCCCAGTGCTGGCTCCTGAAGCTCCGACTCTAGTGAGGGAGACAGACCCAGGGAGGGGGTGTCCCCAGGGCCAGACAACCCCATCTCGGCTGTTAGGGGGTGTCCTTGGGCCCAGAAGAGGCAACCGTCCTAGGTTAGGAAAGAGCCATCAGCACGGGTGGCCTCAGAGGGAGGCTCAGAAGGAGGGGTTCCCAGGGGCACCTGGAGGCTGGAAGGGGGGACGGTCCTCCCGGATACCATCAAGGGCGGCTGTGTAGCTGGTACGCAGGGCTCACGCCTGGACGTGGACACGGGGGCGAGGGAGGCTATGTACTGACAGAGCGCCTCCCTGGGTGAGCAGAGCAGGTGGGGCCACCTTCCCGGCCCTGTGGGAATGGCTGGGGACTCCCCTGCTTCTCGGTGGAAATGGCAGCTGCGGGGCGGCCCCCACGGCAGGCCTGCACTCTCTCCACAGGGGCAAAGGCGAGGCCCGGGCCAAGCTGAAGCGGTCCCAGAGCTTTGGGGTGGCCAGCGCCAGTAGCATCAAGCAGATCCTGCTCGAGTGGTGTCGCAACAAGACTCTGGGCTACCAGGTGAGCCCAGGTCCCACCCTGGCCCCTGGGGCCCCGGCTGGGGGCTTGACTAAGCATCACCCCTGGCTTTTGTTTTCCTGGCCAGGGTAAGAACCCAGTGGGGGTGGGGGGTAGGAGCTAGAGAAATTGTGCCTCCCCAGTCAGTCGCTAGCAGATCCCAGGAGTCCTGTGTCTGGACCCGTGTAGATTGGTGTGTAGATGGGTCTAGTGCCCCCGGTGGCGTGAGGTCCGGTGACTGGAGCCGGTGGCTGTGGCTGAGCTGAGTGGATGCTGGCCCTCGAGGAGGGGCTGGAGAACCTGCCCGTGGGATTGCATTGGGCAGGGAGTGGAGGTGGGGTCACACCCCCTCACCTGCCGGCACGGACCTCGCCTTGCTCGCAGCACGTGGACCTGCAGAACTTCTCCTCCAGCTGGAGTGACGGGATGGCCTTCTGCGCCCTGGTGCATTCTTTCTTCCCCGACGCCTTCGACTACAGCGCCCTGAGCCCCACGCAGCGGCAGAAGAACTTCGAGCTGGCCTTCACCATGGCCGAGTGAGTAGATGGCAGTCCCGCTGGCTCCCAGCCCGGCCCAGGCCCGGAGCCCGACTACTGCATGGGTGGAGGACAGGGGCCGGCAGGATATGGGGCAGCCGACGCGGAGCCGAGGACCTTGAGGCCTTCCAGTCTGCTCTCCCCTGGATAGATGGGGAGACTGAGTCCCGGAGGTGGGGATCTGCCTGGGTCCCCCCCAGCACTTGGTCTTGGAGCCGGGCTTTCTTCTTGGCGCACCTGCCCTTTTTGCTGGGTGGCTGGCCTCTGGCGGACGGTCTGGGAGACGGGGCATGATGGGCAGTGGGATGACTGAGTCTGCCCTCGCGGGGCTGGTGGAAGGATGCAGCCGCCCGGGTGAGCCACAGCTGTGATGGATCAGCAGGAAATTCAGTAATATCTGCCTGGGGGACATTTAAAAAACGTCTCCAATAAGTAGATGTTGCTTCCCTAAACATTATTCTGGTGTTTCATATAACACTGTCTACCTTCTCCTTACCCACTTATAGGGAGAAGGGTGGGTGGGGGCAATTCTGGGGTCAGGAGGCGCTTGGGAAGCCACTGGAGGTTTGGTTATTGTCGGAGGGCAGCCCCAGAGCATCAGGAGCAGGCGAAGCGGGATGTGTCTGCCCGCGTTCTGCGGGGGGGTGCCTGCGCACTGAGTCGGTGAGGGACTCCTCACGGGGCATGGGCGGGAGTGAGGGAGGGAGCCAGGTGCCAGGCAGGGCCCTCGGCTAGTCAGCCTGAAGTGATGGGAGCCGGGGAGCATAGCTGTGCAGAGGGCTGGCTGATAGGAGCTGCGCTTGGGGCGGTGGCTCTGACCAGCTCACAGTGACCTGGCAGGGAGGGAGCTGGGGGGATGAACCCTCTGCCCTCGCTCTCCTCCTGCCCGCCACGCCAGGGCTGCTTCTTGGCTGAGCACAGGCAGAGGGCAGGGGGGGCCGCTGCTGCCTCCATTGAGGCCCCGGAGCAGCACCCGGCACAGATGAGCGTGTTCGGGGCCGCCTGGGGCTAAGCCCGGTGGCGTTCAGGGGAGGGAGGCCTCCCAAAGCGCGGTTTCCTGGAGGGAACTTCTCATTCCCGCCCGCCCAGCCGCCCACCTGCCTTTGTGCCGGGGGCTCCCGCCTCTGCTTCGGGGTCTGTGCCGCGGGCCCATGTCTACGAGGTGCTCTCCTGTGCTTGTCGAGTTGGAGGAGCCCTCACCCCAAGCCTCCTCACTCCATTCCCGGCCTACCCTTCCGGCCCCCACACCCACCGAGGCCTGGCCAGGGAAGGAGTCGGAGCCAGCAGGTGACGGGACCCGCCTTTGGTACTGAAGGGTTCGCCTCGAGCCGAGGCAGCGGCCCCGCTCTCCGAGCAGCAGCTCTGGCTCTGGGGGCCGAGTGGAGACCTGGCTCCCTGCTGCTGGCCCGAGTTGTTGGAACATGAGTATTGCCCCTGTTGTGTTGTCTCGGATGACGCGCTTGGACTCTCGGCCCCCTCGGGGTCATAAGAACTCCTTGTATACTTTAAAAGCCTTCTCTTTCTTGGCTGCTTGGGATTAGCTGTCATCCTAATTGCAGAAACAGCTTCGGATGGAGTGTGTTATGCAACTGGAGCCAGACCATGGTGAAGCGGAGCCAAGTGCACGAGGTTGGGGAGGGGCGCCTCCGCGGGATGAGGCCCAGCTGCCCGGAGCCCAGCAATTGGGCCTTCAGAAATCAGGCTGTCAGAGTCTGCGGGGCCGAGTTCTCCATCAAGTCCAGTGGGCCAGGCGGTGCCAGCTCATGCCCTGGCTGCCTCGGTTCCCCTCAGCCCTGGGCCCGTGGCAAGGAGAGGGAGGCCCTGGGCCCTGGGGTGGCGGCCCTGCACCCCGGCTCGCAGGGAGCACAGCTTCCCTTGGCAGCCGGAGCCGGAGCGCTTGGTGGCTGTGCTTTCCCAGCATGAGGTTGGAGCGGGCAGCCTCCAGGCTCCAAACAGATGTTTCTGCTGTCCCCAGCCTGGGGGAGCAGTGGCGGAGGCTGCTGCAGGGTTTGTCTCCCTCCTCCCCAGAGCAGACAGTGGGGGTAAGAGACTTGGCCCTGCCTCCCTGCAGCCCGCGTCTGTTCCTGGCTGGGGACGGGAGGAATGGTCTGCCAGGCCCCTGAAATGCATTCTTGTTTTTCTGCTGACTCGAGGGGGCCAGCCTGTCTGTGTGGGGAGCTTGCTCAGAGTCTGGGAAGGTGCCTCCCCTCGTGAGTCATCCAGATTATCTCGAAGGTACTTACTGGAGAGGGCTTGGAAGGTGGGCCTGGCTGTCCGAGGCGCTGGGGAGGACAGCAGCTTGGCCACCCCGTGTCCTGGCTGGTTAGAGGACATGGAGAAAAAGCACAGGGACACCTGCTCGGAGATCCCATCCACCAGTGTCTTACCCCGTATTCCTGGGGTTCGACACCAAAGCCAAGCAGACGTGCGGGGCTGCCGGAAGCCGCCAAGAGCCGTCCCGGCAGTGGGACGGAGCTGAGGAAGGCGGTTTAGGAGCGGGCAGTGTGGGGGGAGAGGAGCCTGGGCTCTGATGACGTGACAGCCTTTGGAAGGGCAAAGAGGACAGGAGTGGGGCCTCCCAACAGTGGGTCCACCTCACATCAGGAAGGAAAAGTTTCCAGATCCTTCTGTGGGCAAGTTCCTTAAAAGCACAGAGACGCATCCAGCCGGTGTGGCTTAGTGGTTGAGTGTTGACCCATGAACCACGAGGTCAAGGTTCGATTCCTGGTCAAGGCACATGCCCGGGTCACGGGCTCGATCCCCAGTAGGGAGTGTGCAGGAGGCAGCCGATCGATGATTCTCTCCCAGCATTGGTGTTTCTATCTCTCTCTCCCTCTCCCTTCCTCTCTGAAATCAATAAAAAAAATATATATATTTTTAAAAAGCACAGAGGTGCATCAGGGCCTGTGGAGTAAAAGTGGCTTGTGCCTCTCTCCCCCCCCACCCCCAATAATTTACAGTCCCAGAGATTCCTTGTGGCCTAATCTGTGTGAACGGATGCGGTGTTGACAGCAAGACGAGCTCTTTCTGTCGGACAGGTGTTCGGGACTTGGAAAGCGGAGGGCCAGCCCCTTTTATGGGTACTTGACCCTCTGCACCCTTTCCCCCTCATCTCCCTCGGAGCCAGACCTGCGGCCCGAGGCTCCCACTTGCCCTGCGGGGAATGTGCCCCGCTCTCGGGTTACTCGGAGCAGAAGGGGCTTCCAGGCTATTTGTAGTGTCCATGTGTCTCTGCCTAAAACCAGATAGGAGGCTGCAGCCCGAGCTCTGGCATCCTGGTCTTAGAGAAGCTTAAATAAGTAAAAATAACCCCTCCGGCCCTCCCCCATCTCCCTCCCGGGCCAGCCCTGTGGTGGCTGAAGACCACGGAGGACTGGAGCAGGAGAAAGCCCTGCTAAACCTCTCCTAACCCCCACCGAGGTGGGGCCCGGTAAATCCATTGAACGCGGCTGGTACCCCGATGTGATCGCTGGTGCTTGCTGTGCGGGGACATTGGAAGTGATTTGTATTCTCTCCTTTGGACTGTTCCATGTTGTTTAAATTATTTTAAACAAGTTTGTATCATTTATACAAAATTTAAATTTTATTTAAAAGGCAGGTAAGGCCTCTAATATTGGAGACTTAAACATTTTTTGTAAACGTCGCTGATCATCACTTTTCTCATCTCCTGTCTCATAACCTGTGTCCTCAGCTTCCGGCAATCTCGTCATGACTATTGTGGTGGGTCAGCTGGGGTGGGGGCCCGGGGGATGTGGCCCAGTCCCCTCGCTTCCTGCCTGGGTAGGAGAGGGTAAGGCCAAGGGTGAGGTCTTAGCGCCAGTCCTGACTGCCACCCTGATTTCAAAGACTCGCTGCCTGGGCAGGGATGTCGTTGCTCTGGGGGTCAGCGCTCCCGCTAGAATAGAGAAGGGATCAGCTCGCCCTCTCCGCACAGGTTGGATGACACCTGGGATGTGCTAGCGGTTCTGCATGTGCTCCATGAGGGGACAAGAAATCAGAACAAGCTCAACAGACAGGGCCCAGGTACCCTTTGGGAGCAGTGAAGGAACCACAATATTTAGTTTGAGGGAAAGACATGGATATGAAAATTGTCTTCCAACAGGGCTCCTTTGTGTGTGTGTGTGTGGGGGATCTTTAACTGGAGAATAGCCTGTGAGAACAATAGGTGTAAAGAGTCAAGAGGGGAAAGGGTGCCCAGCCAGTGTGGCTCAGGGGTTGAGCATCGGCCTATGAACCAGGAGGTCACGGTTTGATTGTCCGTCAGGGCGCATGTCCAGGCTGCGGGCTCGATCCCCAGTGTGGGGTGTGCAGGAGGCAGCCAATCAGTGATTCTCTCTCATCATTAATATTTCTATCTCCCTCTCCCTTCCTCTCCGAAATCAATGAAAATATATCTGAGAAAAAAAAAGGGGGGCGGGAAAGAGTATGAGAAACTAAGGGAAACCTCTCATGGCAGTGCCACCTGTAGAGGGATCCGAACTGTCCTCCGAGGATTCGAGGGCCCCTTCCCTGGACCTGGCGGTGAGCGTGCCAGGCAGGGCCTTCAGAGGGACGGTTGGTGCTTCTGATGGGAGTGTTTGGAGGATGGTACTTCAGTTCTCTTCCACGGTTGAGGTTCCGGGTTCTAATGCTGCCCACATTTAACAGGGGACGCTGAGGCCACGCTGTTGGTGGTGATGCCCTGGGCGCACATGCGGAGCCTGCTCACACACACCTGAGGCCCTCTGGCAGCAGCCCCGGGAGGGAGGGGAGGGCAGGTGCTCTCCTGGGCTGCAGGTGAGGAGGAGGGCGCCAGATGCTACGTGATAGCGCAGGAAGGTGAACTCAGGTCCCCGGGAACCCTCAGGAGAACTCCGATTTTCAGACCTTGACCGTGGACAAAGCACCTTTGCATGCCTGCCCTTGTCAGAGCGCCGACTTTCCTGACACCGAGCCCTGTCTGGCCCGACCTGGGGAGCAAGGGTGCCCGCTCATTGGGCCAAACCACTCGCCACCCCACAAAGCTCTTGGATTCTCTTACAGGCTGCCCGCTCCAGACCGAGGGGGGAGGCGGCAATGGGATCTGGGACAGATGTCTCCATTTCGCCTTGACATTTGGTTTCTGATAGGAGGCCTGGCGTCAGGCCAGCACCACGAAGCAGGGCCCTGTGCTAATGTCATGGGCCCTGTCTTGGGAGCCCGCAAGCCCAGGGTCGGTGGGGACTAGTAGAAAGTGCTGCGTGAGCCATGGGAGCGGGGTCACAGCTCTGGGGTACAAGGCACACGAAGGCACACAACCTCCCAAAAAGGAGCAGGGGGGAGCCCACTGGGAGGGGGAGCAGAGGCAGGAGGGTGATTTTCTGCTGTTTGTTGAGCTCTTTCCATGTGCCAGACACTGTTCCATCTTGTGTGCATGGATTAGCTCATTAATCCTCACACCACCCTGTGAAGTGGCTGTTATTCCAGATGGGGAAACTGAGGCACGGAGAATTTAAGTCTCTTGCCCACAGTCCTATGGCTAGTAAGGATGAGGTGGGATGGGAACCCTGATGGCCATGCACTTAGTGATGTGGGTGAGAAAGACCGGGGACCCCTGGAACTACAGAAGTGCACACAGCTGTTGAAGGAAGGACACTGATGATGGGACCAAGTGCAACTGTCTTTGCCCTTTTGGGTCTGCCTGGTGCCACCAGGCCAGCCGCATCTGGTGCCCAGGGGTTCCAGGGGAAGCGTCGCTCAGCATTCCAGAGGACGCCATTTAAACACTCAGTGCTGCCCTAGCCGGTTTGGCTCAGTGGATAGAGCGTCGGCCTGCGGACTGAAGGGTCCCAGGTTCCATTCGGTCCAGGGCATGTACCTTGGTTGCGGGCATATCCCCAGTAGGCGATGTGCAGGAGGCAGCTGATTGATGTTTCTCTCTCATCGATGTTTCTAACTCTCTATCCCTCTCCCTTCCTCTCTGTAAAAAATCAATAAAATATATTTTTTAAAAAAAGATTCAGTGCTGAGGTGCACAATGCGACGTTCCTGAACTATGGATTCTCACTGTCCTACCCCCATGGAGCCGAGGCCTTCAGCCGCCTCCCAGCTGGGATGGCGGAGGGGACAGCTTCCGTTACAGCCCAGCGGAAGGCGCCAGTTCCCACACGCATCTGTGCCAGTGGCCAAAATTAAACCAGTGTCTCCCATTGCATGAGGCACAGGGCCTGGGGGGAGGGGAGGCAAGGTGATTTTAGGCCATGTTTGAAACTTGGAGTTGTAACCCATCAGTAGGTAGTAAACTCAATGTAGTGGCTCATAACCAGCATTAAAAAAAAGAGGTGGGGGAGAAATAAAGATGAAATATTATGGAGAAAATATGGGTAGTACGGTATTTTTGTGAAATGTTATTTCCACATATATGTGTGTGCTGAATCATGATGAAGAAATCTCTCTCTAACCATGGGTCACGGTAAGAATAAGTTTAGAATCACTGTTTCGGGAGGCCTGGGGTGAATTTGTTTTTACTTTGTTCTTTCGACAGCAGGTCCTCGAATAATGTTTCATTCAACGTTGTTGTTTGGTTATAACGTTGATGAGATGGTGTAGAGCAAGCATGTCAAACTCGCGGCCAGCGGGCCTCGCATGCGGCCCGCGAGTTTGACATGCTTGGGGAGGGACTCCTGTTTATAGCAGTTAGCCTTTGGTAAAATTGGTTTCGTTATACATCCTTTTGCTGAAGTTGCAGAACCTGTCCGCATGGTTGAATAAGGACGTTCCCTGCATTTATTTTTATAGTTTATGCTGATTTTCCATAGACTGCTGAGATACAGCGGATTTTTTTTAAAGTTAAATTTAGTGAAATTTAATTTGACCGAAAATGGATGTAAGTCTATGTAAGTGAGAATCTGAGTTGCATGGGTGCTTCCCGAATGTGGGAGTTGGGGAAACACTGCGTTAGGCGAAGTGACTGCGCAGGTTCTCCCGAGGGGGTCGGAATTCTCTGGGGAGCCTCCCGCTCCAGGCTGAGTTCCGCTCTCCTGCGGGGCTGACCGCGGGGGGCGGGCGGCTGTCGGGGACCGAGGACCTGCGTTCTGATGGGGCTTCTGTGTTTCAGGAACCTGGCCAACTGCGAGCGCCTGATCGAGGTGGAGGATATGATGGTGATGGGCCGCAAGCCGGACCCCATGTGTGTCTTCACTTACGTCCAGTCGCTGTACAACCACCTGCGTCGCTTTGAATGAAGCCCCGTGGGCCTGGAGCGCCGCATCGCCACCCCAGGAGGAGCCCGCGGGGCGCTTATGCCCCCGGAGGAGCCGGGGCGGCGAGAAGCCGCGTCCTGGTGTGTGACCGCGCCCGCCCGTCCGCCCAGCTGTGTTACTGATTAAAGCGCCCTGAGCCTGCTCCGACTGCGTTGATCACAGCCAGGGGCTTGAAGGAAAAGGGAAAATTACCAGAGAGAGAGAGAGAGAAATTGGTGCTAATTATCTTCCTTAAAAAAAAAAAAAATGCTTGTCCGTAGATCCCCGAATGCTGAATCACACGTTTGTTTCCCTCTGGTGAGTCTGATCCATTGGTTTCACAGGGTTACATTGATTACCAAGTTTTTTTTTTTTTTTTTATCAAAACACCCAGAGTTTTTTACTTCCTCACACTATTGTAGTTTCCTTTCCTCCCTCCCTCCCTCTGGGCCACGGCCAGGAAACAGAGAGGCCGCCTAATCAGCAGCCTGACAAAGAAGACCGAAGTCTTGGGAAGAAAGAGTTTAATCACTCCCAGGTCCTGGGCTACAGATGACCTTCAAGTCACCTCGGCTCTCCGGGGAGATGGGAAGGCTCTTGCCTGGTCCCAGAGGCTCTTGTCCTTCCCCGGAGGCCCCACAAGTGTTTGGCTAAGAATAGGCTGTCCTGCAGTTAACACTTTGGGGATGGACAGGCCCTTGGTGTAGAGAGGTAGTTTTTATTCACAGCTTTTTTTTTTAGAGGATTTGCTGCAGATATTTATAAAAAGTAACTCCATCTGTACCACTGACCGTTTGTACATAAAAGATGTGTCGAACTTCCCTTGGGGTTGGTTCTTTCTTTTGGGAGATGTGGGGCCCATGACTAGGAGGCTCTGCACACGGCCCAGAGGGGAATCTACTGACATGCCCCCTTTACTGTTTCTGTACCTGAATCACTCGCCGAGAGGTTGGAAGTCCCATTTGCTCATCTCAGCTGTGGAAGGAGCGCGGACAGAGCGCGCCCCTTGTGGATCCGTGTTGGCTGACATGTCTGTGATAAGCAGGGGTCCACCACGGCAGGTTCTGGGGTGGACCCACCCGCGGAGGAAGCCCATCCCGGAATGCTGCGCTAATTTTCACAGCTGTTTGGTGGCAGGCTTGTTGAATTTAAGAAAAATATTTTTATTGATTTCAGAGAGGAAGGGAGAGGGAGAGAGAGAGAAACATCAATGATGAGAATCATTGATTAGCCGCCTCCTGCACAACTCCCTCTGGGGATTGAGCCTGCGACCGGGCATGTACCCTGACCAGGAATGGAACCCTGAGCTCTTGGTTCATAGGTCAACACACAACCACTGAGCCATACCGGCCCAGCAGTGGTAGGCTTTTAATAGAACATCTATAGGTTCTTTAAAGCCACAGCCGTTAGCTTGCTCTTATTCAAGAACCATTTTCTACTTGGGTTGGGTTTTAGCCCTGAACTTCTAGAACTTCCTTTTAAGGAACGAATGTGTGTCTTCAGCTCAGACAATGGGCTCTAAACACCAGCCCCCGTATGCCTGCTTAAAGTCACATGGGTGCCTACCGTGTCGTGTATTGGGACAGAGCTCTTTTGGGGTGGCAGGAGGATCAGGGCAGAGCTTGCCGGGTGGGTGAGCCATGGCTCAGCAGTCTTGTTCAGTCCTTGGGATGCTCCCACAGTGGGGACCACTCCCTTTCCAGCTCTCATCTCCGGAGGCTCAAGAAGGCAATTCCTATTAGCGAAGACCCAGTGCCTGTTCCTGTCATGCTGAAGCTTAGGGTTTCAGGCCCAAAGCCAATTTGGGAACACGAGGGTTCTATAAAAAGCCCGCGTCTGGTACTGAGTACTCACACATGTTACATGCAGCTCTCCCGAATTGCAGACATGGCCTTGCACCTCTGCACATAAAGTAGAGCAGGTCCTGCCAGAATAAGGAGCGATTTCTCTTAAACTTGAGGGATCGTGTCCCTCATGTCTCACAATCAGAATAATACAGACTAGATATTTTAAAAGTAGGTTCTACAAGGTGGTTGTCTGTGGCCTTTGGGGAGGGCTCAGATTTGATGGGCTTTAAACTTGATTACCTCTAGGACAAAGCCTGCGGGTTCCAAGCCACAGGGGAGACGTGCAGGAAGGCCACATGATCTCAAGATGTTTGGAAACCACTGTATTAGATCACGGTTACACGCAACTTCCCGTTTGTGAAATTCGATTTCAGGTTGCCTTCTACCATGGTATAAATGCTTTCACATCTTCCCCCCCCCCCCCCACTCTCCTGAGAGAATCATTTCTCAGAGCTGCTTGTAAGATTCTTCTGCTTTTTCCAGATACATTTCTTCACCTGGATTTTGTTAAAACTTATTAAATCGGACCAAATTGGCTTGTGTGTTTCCCTGAAGTGAATGTTTCACCAGAGCCAGGAGGGGTTTTAGCTTTTCTGACAGCTGATGGCTATTTCTCAAGGCAAGTGAGAGCTTTGCGGCACTTTCTGAATATGATATAGCACATGCTGGTTAGAGGAGAACGCACAGGCCAGGTGTTTGGGGAACAATTTGTTAAAGCCAATGAGTTTCGCAAATGTGTTAGATGATGAAAAGTTCTCAGCTTTCCAGTTGCAGTGGTCAGTACCCGGTAACCGGAGGAGGCAGGCACGAAAGGCTATTTTCTGCCATCCCAGGTCTGGATGACTCCAGGCACATGGATGGCAGGCTAAAAACGCTGATTAAGTGGGGCCATTTCTCAAACGTGACAGGTGGTCAGCTCATTCTGATGAATTGATTCTGCTCGGTTGGATGGCCAACGGGTTTCCTCTTTTCCCCGTCTCCTAGCTCTGCTCTCATATCTACATGATCATTGATCACTGGCTTCTGCTGAGTGATAAATGTCCCTGGTATGATTATTATCCTTCATCTCTCTTGATTTTAAGATTTGGTGTGGGCCTGCTTTTAGAGCCTTTGATCTCTTATCTCTTGGTTCTTGGACTTGCCTTGATGTCAAACAGGCCCCCCTCTCGACACCCCACCTTCATGCCCTGAGCTGATTAAGGGCTGTCACGTAGGCACCCACACTCTCCGGCTGTTTCTTTCCAGGTTCCTTCATGGTCTCCTTTTCCTCTATCCATCACCCTTGTGCTATCTACATCTTACACTCTGTGGTCTGTCTTCTACATCAGGGGCCCATAACCCAGGGCTGGTGTGGGCTTTGGGACTCTGGATGCCCGGATCGAGTGTTCTACTCCCTCCTTGCCCTCTAAAACGGGCTCCTTCTCCCGTGTTAGCCACCTCAGCAGATGGCAGCGTGGTCACTACCTGTTGTCCGTGCTGGAGACCTGGGTGTTACCTTGCACCTGGGCACCGCGGCCTTCCTGCAAAGCAACTCGCTCCCTCTCACGCATTGGGAACTAGGCATTTGCAAAACCCTTGCCAAGGGAGGATTTTTAAAGGTTTTTCTTCCCTTGAGCTCTGAAGCATCAGAGCTATTGGTTTTCCTCAAGGTTTTATTTTGAAAATTCTCAAATTTACAGAAAAGTTGAAAGAAAGAGTTCCGTGAACAGGCTCACTCCTTCGCTCTGGTTGTTAACATTCTGCCATGTTTGTGTCCTGTCTCACTCCTTTCCCTGAGCCGTTTGGAATAAGGTACAGTTCTCATGACACTCACCCCTAAATACTTCAGCAGATACCTCCCAAGAATGAGAATATTCTCCTGCGTAAGCATGCTATGTTAGCATACCTTAGGAAGGGGACATACACTCATCTACTGTACAGTCCCACATGACTGTACATACACTCATCTACTGTACAGTCCCACATTGTTCCCACATGACTTTTAGGGTTACTAAACAATTTTAGCAGTCCAGTGTCCAATCAGAGTTTACCCACATTGCATTTGGTTGTGTGCCTCTCTTATCTTATAAAATCTGGAACAGCCTTCCCCACTGTTTACTGTCTCCTTTTCATTCCTCCCCTTTGAAGAGCCCAGGCTGGTTGCCTTGGAGACTGCCCCCTACTCTGCTTTTGTTTGTTTCCTCCTGATTAGACGCAGTGAAACGAGTTTGGCAGGATTTCAACCCAGGTGACATATTTCCATCTGCGGGTTCGCCCACTGTTGGCCGTGGGAGATTTGATTGGGAGGGTAAGGACTGTCCACACACCTCTTTCCAGCACTCTTTCCCCAGGTAATTAGTGTCAGAGACCCTGTGAGTATCCTCTTCCGAAACACCTTTAGGATCATCAATTGATGACTCCTGCCTGGATCTGTTATTATGTCAGGAATAAAAAAGGCTGCTTTTTAAACTTCTATGATTTTTCCTGTATTTATTAGTTGGCATTCCTTTGTAAAGAAGGCCTTTCCTTCTTCCTACGCTACTTTTGTGAGTACTACAAAGGACTCATGGATTCTTTTTTTTTTTTTTTTTAATTCATTGTGCTATAATTCCTTATGGTCATTATTCTTTTTGATGCTCAAATTGTCCAAAGTTGGTGCAGGTAGAGAAGACAGCTTCTGCCTTTGAGCACTTCCTCACTTTCTGGCACAAGATGTTCCAGGCTCACCTTTTACTTTCTTTGCCCTAACCCGTGTGGGCTGTGGTTATTACCAGAGCTTTAGTAACTCAAAAGAATGCCACATGGCACAGTAAACCTACTTTTGCCCACCCCTGTATTTACACATTTCTTCTATACTGCAATACACAGACAACAGTTTCATAATTAAAAAAAAAAATTAAAAAAAATTTTTTAAGAGAGGAAGGGAGAGAGAGAGGAGAAACATCAATGATAAGGGAGAATCATTGATTGTCTGCCTCCTGCACGTCCCCTACTGGGGATTGAGCCTGCACGTATCCTAACCAGGAATTGAACCATGACCTCCTGACTCATAGTTTGATGCTCAACCACTGAGCTACGCCGGCGGGCCAGTTTCATAATTTTAAAATTGATGCTACTGCCAATAACTAACCCACTAAAGAAAGTTCAGGATTTCTATGCAGCCCTCTTTCCCCATAGAACACATCCTTTCTTTCCCTTTGAAGTTATGTTGTGAATTTGACATATCGTTCATTTGTTTCTATTTATGTTCGATTGAGGGTTTATTTCCATTATTTTATGAATATGTAAATTCTTTACCTAGTTCAAAAGTCAAAACTATCTAAAGAGGCATACTCCCATTCACAGCCCCCCATCCCTTCCTGTTCACTTCTTGGGTCTCGGGTTCATCCTCCAGTCTGCCTGCCTTTCTCTCCTGCTTTCTTTCCCCCCTTCCTTCCTTCCACAACATTAAATAATCACATACCTATGTTTTCATTTTCCTTTTTTCCTTACCCAAAAGAGAGCATAGCATATGCTCACTATGTACTTTGATTTTCATTAACAAGTGAAATTGCTTCATAGAGATCTTCCTTATCTCTAAAGAATGGCTGCATGGGTCCTGGCCAGGTGGCTCAGTTGGTTGGAGCAGGGCCCTGTCCACCAAAAGGGTGGGGGTTGGATTCCCAGTCAGGTCACATGCCTAGGTTTTGGGTTTGATCCCCAGCTGAGTGTGAATAGGAGGCAACCGATCAATATTTCTCTCTCCTCTCTCTCTCTCTCTCTCTCTCTCTCTCTCTCTCTCTCTCAAAATCAATAAAAAAGAAACAAACATCCTCAGGTGAGGATTTAAACAAAAAGGCTGCATGGACAGGTTGATTATTTTCTGCAGTGTCCTGTGTAAGGGCATCTAGATTGTTCCAATATTTTGCTATTGCAAACAGGGCTGCAGCGGGCAGCCTTGGGCATATGTTGTGCCACACTTGCGGGAGTGTATCTTTAGGGTGAAATCCCAGAAATGAGTTGCCAGGCTGAAGGGCAAACACCTATTTTGTCCGATATGTCAAATTCCCCTCGGTAGGGGTTGCGGCATTGTGCACTCTCACCAGTCACGTGTGAATTACCTGTTTTCCCCCAGTCACCTTTCCCCTAAGTGAGTGCTGTCAGTCTTTTGAACTTTTGTCAGTCTCATAGGTGACAGATGGCTTCAGTGTAGTAGCGTCAATGTGTGTTTCCCTCATAAGTGAAGATGAGCATATTTTCACACCGACGGGCCATTTGTACATCTTTTCCTATGAACTCTCTGTTCATGTCTTTTGCCCACTTTTCTATCTTTTATTCCTCTTGATAAAGTTTAAGGGCTCTTTGTATATGAGGACGATTTCTGTCTCGCTCGATCCCAGCGTTCTGTTTCTGCTCTGCCTTACAGCATATCTAGCTCATCTCACTTCTCACTTGGATTAGAACAGTTAACTCCTAAAACTGGTTTCTAGGCCTTTACTCTTGGCCTCTCTCATCCACTCTCTATACTCCAACCAGAACGATCTTCTTAAATTGTAAATCTCATCATGTCAGCACCTCCATCGAATGGATCCCCCTGGTCTTCAGGATTAGCAGTTCCTTAACGGGGCGTTGGAGACCAGCAAACCTGGCCACCTGTCTCCAGTCCCAACTCTCACCTTGGCCCTTGTCCTCCCCTCTCCCCTCTGCTCCGTTGATCTGAATCTCTCCCACTTTGTGCTCCTAGCTCAGTGCAAACATCACCTCCGCAGGGAGGCCTTTATTGACAGCGCCCCCATCTCTGTTCCCAGAGCGCCATGAACTTCCTTGTCCTATCACTCAGCACTCTTTTTGTCACTAGATCATATGCTCCACAAGGGACCCTGCTGGTCCGCTGGGCCTGACGCGTGCCTGACCCGTAGTAGGTTCTCCATTAGTTCTTTTTGAATAGACGGCCAGTATGGCCACGTCCCCAGCGCCAGGTGAGTACAGGAGGACCCGGCTGAATGAGTCCGTTGTTCTGGGCTTCATGGACCCCGACCAAGTTTCTGAAGGTTAAGTGCTTCCTTTCAGAATTAATCAGGTGCCATTGCACTTCTAGCCAGTGGGACATTCTTTGTAGGATTGCTTCAGCTCCCGTCCCAGACACGCGGGCAGCCATGGGAGGCAGCCCGGCGGCAGGTTTGTTCGGAGGTTGGTAAATAAAGCCGAAGGTAAAGCACTGTCACTTAGCTCCTCCAGCTTGGACAGGAACCACCACTGGTCAGCAGGCTCAGATTTCAGCCCCCAGAGTGCAGCGTCCCTGCCAGGGATGAAGGATAATTAGTCATCATCATCCTGAGATTGGAAAAAAAAGGAAATCAAGTCCGATTAGAGCAGGGAAGTGCCTAGAACCGGCCAGTGACCCTGCGGGGAATCTGTATTCAGTGTGAAAACAGTGCCGGTGAGAAGCCACAGGACGGTCCACGGGGCAGCACCTCCTAGCGACTAAACCCTGCTCGCTGCGAAGGAGTGGGGTCCCGTCCTGGAGCAGTGAAGCGAGCGGGATTAGCCAGGCTGCAGAGCCAGAGCAAACGGCCGCGGCCCGTGACGGCTTCCTGAGCCGCTTTGTCGTCCACTGTGAGCAACCGGGGACGGAGGGGCAGCGTCGTTCTGTCTGTTGGCACTGCCACCCCAGGCGTCAGACAGAGCTGCTTGCACACAGTAGGTGCTCGGCAGGCTCTGCTGCCCTGACCGGGGCAGGGTCAGCTGCCTCCCTGTTGGCACTGCTCCACCATCCTGGTTGCCATCGCTTCCCATGTTGGCAAATTTGGGGGACACCGTTTACCAGGCTACATTGTCCCTTTACCAAGGGCTTCGACATAACCAGATCAGGGTTCTTTGCGTAACGAACTACCAATCGGCGGGGTGATCGGCTCTGCTGGAGGTTCCCGGTCTGTGGGGTTCACGGGTCTGCAGTGAGCTCACCTGGCACGGCGGTGTTGCCCTCTGCTCCCAGCTCCAGGCGCACCGGGCCCACCCCTGATAAGGGCTCATTTTGAAGAGAAGAACCCAAGGTTCTGCCCGGAACCGTGCCCCCTGCCCCTCGCTGCAGCTTTCCTCCGGGCCAAGGAATTCCATTCCAAAGGTCTGTTTGTTTCTTCCTGTCACTTTATCCAGCAGGCTGCGCCGACCTGAGAGGCGTGACTAAGGGGAATGGAGTGTTTTCAGCCAGGGGCCACCGCAGTCGCTGTATCAAGTGTCTGTTAGGACAGTGGATTTCATAACAGGTGTGTTTTTATCCCGGAAAAATAATGCACTTAATTTAGAGGGATGGACTTCCCTCCCAAGGACATTCCCTTTCTCTCCCCGCTGCCCCCACCCCCTTGCCAGCAGCATCTGCAGCGAAGGCCGCCTCCACGGTTAACGAGGAGAGACCATTAAACCATAAGCCAGGAGACCTGCCTTCTAATCTCCACCTTATCTTTCAATGACTCTGTGAACTCGAAGGGCCGGCCGTAGTTTTTCCTCAAACAGGCACCAGCCCCACCCCACCAGCCTGGGAGGACCGGGGAGGGGGATTAGTGAGATGACCCGGGACTTGGAAATCTGTGATCCGTGGCCCTGGCTGTGCGCCCTGTGGGTGCCCTGTGGGTCTCAGCACTCTCAGGACCAGAGGTGTGAAGGAGAAGGCACAGGGTGGAGAGGGACCGGGTCAGGGCATTTTCTAAAACTGTCCTGGCCATCTAGATCGGGTGTTCTCTTTTTACACATTTTAAACATCAATTTCACTGAAACAAAAATTTACATCCTTTTAAAATTCGCTCTTTTATCAAAGTAATACATGTACGTAGATTAAAAAGTCAAGTGGGCCCTGTCCGTGGTGGCTCAGTGGTTAAAACATCAGCCTGTGCACCGAAGGGTTGCAGGTTCGAGTCCCAGTCAAGGGCACTTACCCGGGTTGCAGGTTCCATCCCCGGCAACTGGAGTGCATGCAGGAGGCAACCAATGGGTGTGTCGCTCTCACATTGATGCTTCTCTCTCTCTCTCTCTCTCTCTCTCTCTCTCTCTCTCTCTCT
Source organism: Cnephaeus nilssonii (assembly GCF_951640355.1). Classification (NCBI taxonomy): domain Eukaryota; kingdom Metazoa; phylum Chordata; class Mammalia; order Chiroptera; family Vespertilionidae; genus Cnephaeus; species Cnephaeus nilssonii. Next base: position 37,433,536 of record NC_137090.1, read on the forward strand.
CTTCCATTCTCTCTAAAAATACAAAAAAAATCAATGGAAAACATATTCTCAGGTAAGAATTAATAATAACAGCAACGAAGTCGAATGGTGCTGGAAGACACATCAAAAACACTAGCCCCCTCCCCCTTCCTGTCTTGCTCCCTAGGAGGGGGCATCCTTACGGTTCCTCCTCTGTATTTCCCTTTGTACTCGTCCCCGTCTTTCTAATTGACACAGTTTTACTCTTCTTTCCTGATTTTCCCTGTTTACACTCACTGATTTCCCACAATGGGGGGTGAGAAGTTGGCTCTTCCACACTGAGACCCCCATCACCTCCTCTCCCTCAATTCCCCCGATATGGTCATATCACATTTTTTTGGTTAAGGTAGTGGTCAGTGTTTACTGTATTATTACTGTGCAAATAGTGTTCAACTGAAAATGTTCCCCAACTGGCTCAGTGGATAGAGCATTGGCCCGCAAACTGAGGGATCCTGGGTTCGATTCGGGTCAAGGGCACATACCTGGGTTGCAGGCTCAATCCCTGGCCCTGGTTGTGGCGCGTGCGGGAGGCGACCAATCGATGTGTCTCTCTCACATCTAAGTTTTTCTCTCTCTGACTCCCCCTCCTTTCCATTCTCTCTACCCCCCCCCCCAAAAACACACACACACACACACACACACACACACACACACACACACACACCAACAACAAAAACCCAGCGGAAAAATATCCTCAGGTGAGGATTAACAACAATAAAAAATGTTCCCCAACTGAGTCTTATCTTCCTTCCCAAACCTGCTGTGGTGGTTTAAAAACATGTTCACAAATTCTTTGATTCTCCTTGCATCTAGAGGTGTGTGTGTGTGTGTGTGTGTGTGTGTGTGGGAACCTGATCCCCTTCCTACTTGAACACGGTAACTTGATTCTAAGGAGTAGATTTCAGCTGAGGTGATACTGTGCTGCCTCTGATGCAGGGCCATGAAAGAAGACATGGCTTCCCTCTGTCTTGGGACGTACCCCTGTGGGGCCCTGGGCAGCCATGTAAGAACTCTAGCTATTCTGAGGCCACCATGTTGGAGAGATCGTGTGGAGAGACCATGGGGGAAGGGGGAAGGAGAGAGAGAGAGAGAGAGGAGTCCCAGATGGTCCATCCCTCAGCTCACTGAATCTTCCCAGAACCCTTGCCCCAAGCAAGTGAGAGGTGTCTAGCTGAGCCCAGTCCACTGCCAGGACCACTAGAGCTGATAATCCTACCTAATAAAAGAGTAATATGCAAATTGACCACACCTTTGCTATGCCCAAGCCACGCCCACCAACCAATCAGGGTGAGTATGCAAATTAACCCAACCAAGATGGCGGTTAATTTGCATACACACCTGGGTCCGGGAAACCTCCTCGGCACCCAGGTCACTCCCAACCGGCCATCAGGCAGAGGCTTTAGGCTTGGGAAGGGGCCAAGCCTGCGATGGGAGGGGTCGGGGGAGGGTAGAGGTGGGGGGAACCACTTCCCAAGCCAAAACCTGGGGCAGAGGCTTTAGGCTTGGGGAGGGGCTAAACATGCAATTGGAGGTGTGGCGGGGGGACCCCTTCCCAAGCCTAAAGCCTGGGGCGGATGCTTTAGGCTTGGGAAGGGGCCGAGCCTGCGATCGGAGGTTCCAGGTGGGGGGAACTCCTTCCCAAGCCTAAACCTGGGGCAGAGGCTTTAGGCTTAGGAAGGGGCCAAGCCTATTATCGGAGGTGCGGGGGGGGGGGGGGGGGGTGGGGAGGGACCCCTTCTCAAGCCTAAACCTGGGGAGGAGGCTTTTGTCTTGGGAAGGGGCTGAGCTTGGGATCAGAGGGAAGGGGAAAAAATCAATGGAAACATATCCTCAGGTGAGGATAAAAAGAAAAATAGAGAAATGCCATATTCTATGAAAGACACATCTTGAAAATGCTTAAAGAAAGTTGTCATTTTTTCATGGTGAAGGGACTGGGGTCTGTGGTGATGAAAATACCTGGGCGGCTGCGGTGGCTGGCAGTGGCTGCAGCAGAGGGGTGATGGTGCGGGTGCCTTCCCCTGATCAGCCCGGTTGCCTCAAGCAAAGGGAAGCCAAACTGTGGCGTAGGTACGCTCCCAATGGGGAGTAGGCTTAAGCCATCCATAGGACATCCCCTGATGGCTCCCAGTATGTGACAGGGGGCAGGCTGGGCTGAGGGACCCCTCCCCAGTGCACGAATTTCGTGCACCAGGCCCCTAGTAGTAAATGATTGTCATTGTTTTATGCTGCTAAGTTTGGGTTAGCTCGGCAACAGATAAGGGGAAGACTGCTCTAACTGAGGTTTCCCCATCTTATTCGATGGCAACTTCATCCTTCCAGTTCCTTAGACCAGAAAGCTTGGCGCATTTCTGACTTCTCTCTTTCTTTTATACCTTGAGTCCAGTATGTCAAGAAATATTTTGGCCCTGCCTTCCAAGTCTACCCTCAATCCAATCACTTCTCACCACTTCCAATGCTACACCCCAGTCCAAACCACCGTCTTCCTCTCGGGCCATCACCGTTGTCTTTCATTGTGGCCACTGCAAGGGCCTTCTAGCTGCAATAGCATCTTGCTTCTCCCTCCCCCCTTCCCTGTGGTTTATTCTCAACACATCAACGGAATCACCTGCTGACACGTAAGTGTGATCACTTCACTCCTTAGCACAGAGCTCGGCAGCAGCTCCCATCTCACTCAGAGTGAAGGCGGAGTCCCCACAGTGGTCCCCGGCCCTTCCCTTCCCGGCCCCCCTTCCTTTCTGACCTAGTCTTCTCCCCTCCCAGTTCTGCTCCAGCCCCTCTTTCCTTTCTAGTCCTTGAATGCATTAGGCTCACCTCTACCTTAGGTCCTTTGCGTGAGTTTATTTCCTGGAACTTTTTGTAATTATTTTATACAAAAATAACACTTTTTTTTCATGTATTTCCTGGAACTAATGATTCATTTTTGTTTTTTATTTTCTTAGCATTCTACATACCAATTGCTAATCCGCCCCCCCCGCCCCCCTCCCCTCTGCCCCAAGTGCTTCTATGTTCTGGATACTATTTTCTACATTCCCCAAACATGTCCTCTTCTTTTATTCATTGGAGCCTGCCATCCACCTGCTCCCCTCTGGACGGGTTGTTTTCTCTCAGCTGCCATCCTGGCATTTCCTTTCTGCCCTCCGTCCTCAGAAGTGGGCTGTACAGAATTGGCTGTGTTGCTCAAAGATAAGGGAGGGTGGTTAAAACATCCAGTTTGTGTGCAGGATGGACATTCTCACTCATAACCCACACATGCCTTACACGAGGGGCCAGCACGTCAGATTCCCAGGCGGGGGACATGGTATTGGCCTCATAGAGTCGTCATGAAGATTCTGTGAGCTAAGACAAGGAAAATGCTTACGGCAGTGCAGTGCCTGGCATTTGAATGCACAAGTGGTAGCAACTATAATTATTCTCATAATTTTGGAATGAACTTGACTGAGGGCTCTGGGGATTAAACGGAACGTCTAATTCTCCTATTCTGTGCCCCGAAACAAGAAGCAGTCTTCTGAGAGCGTCTCCTGGGAAGCCCACCAGCCCATGCACCTCAGCTCCGTGGATTCAGGGTGCAGTGGGGAAACCCCTCGGTCCTGGCTGCTCCGGCACTGTGCACAATTGGCTTCTATGGGACATCCCAGTCCAGCCTGGAATGTTCTTATTTCTTGGCATGAATTCGTCTCTTTGCAAACGCAGTCATTTTGTCTTTCCTCTCAGCCTCTTCTAAAGTTTTCTTCCACCCATTCCTGCCCCTACACATCTTTTTCAACGTTAAGTCACTCTTTAATTTGTAACAAAGAGACCTGGTTCTGTCTTTGCCACTAATCGTCTAGAAATAGCTCAAACTTGGGATCTGGATTCAATCTGCCTGAGTTGGAATCTCAACTCTGACATCGATTAGCCCTGTCTCATGGGCAAGCATGAAATCCTTTATGGGCCTTAGTTTCCTCACCTGTCTGATCGGGATAATAAATAACAGGACCTAACGCGTAGGGCTGCCCATGGGGATTAAAGAGATCATACAGGTGAAGCACCCAACCTGGCACTCAGAGTTTTAAAAAAACCCACAACACACACACACACACACACACACACACACACACACACACACACACAGGCCCTGGCCAGGTAGCTCAGTTGGTTAGAGGTTGGGGGTTCAATCCCTGGTCAGGACACGTATAAGAATCAACCAATGAATGCATACATACAGGGTGTCCCCCCAAAATGTATGCATACACTTTGGATAATTATAGAGGCAGTGTTTATTGAAATGAATTTCATTTTCAAAATCGAGCTATCAGTTGTTAAGGAGTTTATACATTTTTTTTTGGGATACCCTGTATGTGGAACAACAAATTGATGTTTCTCTCTCTCCCTTCTCCCCACTCTCAAATCAAACAACCAATAAACAAGCCAAAACACCAAGCTCCACATCATTCTCCTTCCCAGTGTAAACCCTCACACAGGCTTTGTCACTCTGGGCACAAATGCAGAGGAGGACTATTAGGGGGATGAAGCTTTTCAAATGGCTGAGGCAGAGGAAATGTGATCTCCTTGATTTTGTTTGCAGCCTCTACTAGACCACATAGCAACAGAACAACATAGCAACTAATTGAAAGCCATTCCATTTCGTGCAAGTCAGTCAACTTGCATTTTAAAAAACGTTCCGGCTTTTACAAAACCTGCCTGAGTAGTTTCTGTGTCACATAGGCAAACTCCCCAGGGTAAAAGTGGCATTTGATTTTTGTTTCCGCGCAAAGAATTCTCATCACAAGTTTATAAATGAGCCACAAACTCCCTTCTTGCTAGTCTATTATTTTGTAAACTAGTTACTAGATTGTTACCACAGTGCCCTCTAGTGGAACATAATGATTTCCTTGAATTTAGGTCTTAGATTTTACATAGGACCCTGTGTGTACTTACTACTCATAGTATTAGGATCATTTGCAGATATGGCATAACCATATATTTCCAAAATTCTTTAAAAAATATTTTTATTGATTTCATAGAGGAAGGAAAAGGGAGAGAGAGATAGAACCATCAACGATGAGAGAGAATCATTGATCAGCTGCCTCCTGCACAATCAGCCCACAACCAGGGCATGTGCCCTGACAGGAATCTCAAACCGTGACCTTCTGGTTCATAGGTCAACGCTCAACCACTGAGCCGCGCCGGTGGGCTCACAAAACTCTTTTTTAAAAAGTACTTATGATTTCATCTTCAATCCTCTGAACAAGGAAGCTTGGTTTTCACCATCTAAGATTTATCTTCCTGCAGAGTCGCTCTACCTGGTGGGCACATCAATCCTGCTCCTAATATCCTCCAGGGTCAGAGGGCTGCTTTCCAATCAGTCCGCAGCAATTCTGGCGCGGTGGGGAGAGCAGGCCCCCCCCAGGGCACAGCCCGACTGTTCTGCACAGGGGCTGCAGTTAGAACTCAAAGAAACAGCCTGAACTCATCCTTTCTCGCCAGCCCCTGTTCCGCTTCCCCCCGGCTGTATATCTCTTGGGGATCAGAATATCCACTCCAAAATGGGCCACTTTGACATAAGGATTATTTTGAGCTGGTAACTGTGAAAAACAAAAACAAAAACAAAACAGATGCGGGGAAAGTTCTCTGCCCTCCCCTTATCTGCCTCTTAAAAGCAGGGCGTAAGTTCTCCTTAAGGAAGGTGCTCTTCAGCACCAGGAAGAGGAGACTGACTCTTATCACTAGGGGTTTGGGGGGAGGGGGGTGTCACACCAAGTGAGTCTGTAGACAGAAACCTTACTAAAAGAACCCTCATCTTCCATTAATTTACCCATATGTATCTTAGTTACGTCCCCACATTTTATCCCCCTAGAAGCCCAAATCCCCTCGTCCTTGTCCTTTCTCAGTATTTACTGCCCTTCCTTAAAATGGTACGTAAGCCCCAAGTCTAGTTGTTCCTTTGAGTTTTTCACTTCTCTTTTGGGAAGCTCCCATGCATGGAAAAAATTAACATCAAGAAAATGGCTAGCTGGTTTGGCTCAGTGGATAGAGCGTCAGCCTGCGGACCGAAGGGTCCCAGGTTCGATTCCGGTCAAGGGCACATGCCTGGGTTGCGGGCTTGATCCCCAGTAGGGGATGTGCAGGAGGCAGCCAATCAACGATTCTCTCTCATCTATGGATGTTTCTCTCTCTTCCCCTCTCCCTTCCTCTCTGAAAGATATGTTTCAATAAAGAGAAAGAAAATGGTATGCCTTTTCTCCTGCGGAACACCTTGCTCCCGGTTCGACCCTTGCATGTTACTGCCTCACCCAGTTCCGCAGCCTCAGCTGCTGTGCCTGACAAATGGCCAAAGACAAGAAACCAACCACACAGAGAGCCCCGTGCGCCCTTCGCTCTGCCTCCTCTCGACTTTCAAGTGGCTTTATGTGCTCGATGAAATGCTAATCCTGCAGGGTGAAACCCAAGCTGGTTTATCCTCGGAGCTACCAGGGCCAGCAGTGATGGGGAGCAAGGAGGCACTACATTTCTTCTCCTAAAACACAAGGGATCTATTCAGCAAACTCACTGTCGCAGCACAAAAAGCTATTCTTGTATCAGATCAACAAAGGGAACTGGTCCAAGTGCAAAGACAATTTGAGATTTATGTTCTGTTTCCTGTGGAAAAGTGAAACCCAGGAGAGACCCCTGGTAGGATAGAGCAGGCACCTGCTCCCCCCCCCCCCCCCCCCCCGCAAAGGTACAGTGTTTCCTAAACTAAAAAACTGAAGTTCTGATTTGCAGGTTTGTGATGGGGCCTGGGAACGTACACGGTGACCCCCTGGGGTGCTGAAGCAGGTGATTGGAGGCCCACACACATTCTGAGAAGCACCTGATGGTGGCTGCCAAGATTTAAAAGCAGACACCATTAAAACGGCCAGGAGCACCAGGCCATGACAATGCAGGAGTGGTAGAACAGATACACTTACATTTTCCAGGGTTTGGCCCGATCCGGCTTTGCTTGTCCCGCAGAAATGCCAGCAGCTAGGTATTTATAAACCATAAACATATGTTTAGCATCCTAAACTGCATTTTAAAATGGAACATTAGGAAATAGTTGCTATTTATGCAATTAGCAAGTTTGCAATTAACATTTAACACATGAACTATTAATAATTAACACACACGTTTTACTATGCAATATTAATTTAACAATAGCTTTCACAACTCATGGGCTCAGGTGGTTGTTCAGATTTCTGGTGAAAGCCTGGTCGGCACAGTAGCCATGACCATGGCCTGACAGGCACTGGATCCATAACCACCCTCTTTTCTTGGAAACTGGATCTTCATATCTTGTTGCTGTGTTTCATACTTTCATCATGAAGAACAGAGGCAACTGCTATATCCAGACATACTCTGCCATCGTGTGGAATTGTTCTTTATAAAAAAATCTGTTAAATACAAAACTTATATGAGAAAAAAAAATGCCCTTTAAGGAAAAAAATCCCGTGTCTTTGAAGATTCTGGTATTTTCTTTAGGAAATGCAATTCTGTTTAATTATATTATAAATACGTTTTTTTTTAGCATTTGTTCACTTAAAAAAACAAATATTACTAAATGGTTATTTTATTTTAGGTGCTTTTCCCAGTATTGACCTAACTTAATCTTTAAGTCAATTTTCAGTGAATACACGATTCTATACTAATTATATGTTATGTACTTTCCTAGGATTAATGTACGGTGGAATAGTTCATGCTAAGAGAAGTTCTCCTGAGCGACATTTTAGGAGAAGTTCTGCTTCCTTTTCCCTCTTGCAGCAGAACTTTCCCCCCAACTCAGTGAGGGTCCGTGAGAGAGTTGCTTTCTCTTACCTGATGGACGCAAGGGTGGACATTATTCTAGCAAATGTAGGACAGGTGGCAAAAAAGTTCTCATGTCCTAGCTGCTGCCACTCAAGTTCTACACCTTACACAATGAGGCAGTGGGGAGAGATTGAAAATATTTCCAATTAAAAAATTTGCAAGCCCTAATTGGTTTGGCTCAATGGATAGAGCATTGGCCTGCGGACTGAAGGGTCCCAGGTTCGATTCCGGTCAAGGGCATGTACCTTGGTTGCGGGCACATCCCCAGTAGGGGGTGTGCAGGAGGCAGCTGATCGATGTTTCTCTCTCATCGATGTTTCTAACTCTCTATTCCTCTCCCTTCCTCTCTGTAAAAAATCAATAAAATATATTAAAAAAATTTGCAAAAGGCAGCGTGTTTTGGTGTATTCTTACTCAACTCACTTAGCAGAAGATATGCTGTTTTTACTCATGTTAGATGCATGATACAGTTCAAATGAAACATTAACGTTTTTAGCAAAGACAAATTAGAAATTGCTTACAAGGTGAATAAAAGGATTTTAAGAGATTGTAATAATCTTTTTTTTTTTTTCTGTGAAGATCACTAGGTCGAATTCTTCATTCTCTAGATAAGCAGGGAATCCATTTGAGAATTAAAAAGTTTTTGTCATTAAGGGAAAACATATCCTGGGACAAGAACTGGTTATAAAAGTAAGTTGTTAATAATGAATGAACAAATAGGAAATGTCATCAGGGAAATAGAAATTATTAACAAAGAACCAAATGGTTCAATTCTAGAACTAAAAAATACATTAGAAATGTAAAATCACTGGATGGGCTTATGGCAGCATGGAAATGACCAAAAAGTGGTCAATGAACTAGAAGATAAAATAGAAAGGATCCAAATATGAAGAACACAGAGTAAAAATATTGGGGAAAAAAAAGAAGGCATATCTTTGGAAAAAATGCATGCCCATGGGAGAGGAATCGGGAGGGGCTGGAGGAATGGGAGTGGGAGGGAGATTTACTTCTGACTGCATAATCCTTTCATGCTATTTACATTTTAAATCACCAGCATGCATTACCTATTGAAATAGAAAATAAGTACATACTCTATTCATATGCCCTAGTCCTACCTTGGTGATTCCGATTGGGGAGGTCTAAAACATCTTTTTAACAAATATATTTTATCGATTTTTACAGAGAGGAAGGGAGAGGGATAGAGAATCAGAAACATCGATCAGCTGCCTCCTGCACACCCCCAACTGGGGATGTGCCTGCAACCAAGGTACATGCCCTTGACTGGAATCAAACCTGGGACCCTTCAGTCCACAGGCCGATGCTCTATCCACTGAGCCAAACCGGTTAGGGCCCTAAGACATTTTTGAAAAGGATTCCAGTGGATGTTGATGTGAATTGCTTGTTAGGAATGACTGTCCTACGGGATATGCTATTTGTATTACTTACTTAATACAATATACTGGCCTTGTAAATGGATGTTCCTCTGAGTATGTCAAATCACCAAGCGCCTAAAAGAGAAAGGACATAAACATGTATTGAGCATCTACCCTGTGACAGCGCGTTGCATGCATTATTTTGTGCAATCCATACAGCGCCCTAGGAGGCAGTCTTGACGACGAGGGACTGTTGATCATCCTCAAATCAAATTGCCGAAGCACCACACAGGAGTCCGTGCTTCTGGAGGTAGGACAGCCGGGAAGGAGGGCTCCTGCCCAGGATGTTGTTGGCTGGGGGAAGCAGCTTACAGGAGAGCCCACAGGCAGGTGGGGGGCATTCACAGGACCACCCAGGCAGCCCACTTTTCCTGGTACAGAGCATGGTGCAGGACATAATACGGCCATAACTTCGGAAGGCAAATACGGGCTAGATGTCTTGCCAGATTCAGAAAAGGTCTCGGTCCGGCCTCTGACATCATACATGAAAAGGCCACTTTACCTTGAAAATGACCAGCCTGTCTCTTGTGAGCACATGAGTGAATGCGGTGCTCAGATAATGGGCATAGTGGGCGTAGTGGTGAGACTACAGGCTCTAGAGTCAGGTCCTTGTCTAAGATGACTCAACTAATAAGAGTGGGAGCTGGGATTCCACTCAACAGTGTGGAATCAGCTTCAGTATCTATTATTTTTCTTTATTTAAGGAAGTTAGCTGCATGCCCTGGCCAGGTGGCTCCGTTGGTTGGAGCATTGTTCTGTACACCAAAAGGTTTCAGGTTTGATTCCTGGTGAGGGCACATACATAGGTTTTGGGTTCAATTCCTAGTCAGGGCTCATATGGGAGGCAACCAGTCAATCTCTCTCTCTCTCTCTCTCTCTCTCTCTCTCTCTCTCTCTCTCTCCCTTCCTCTCTCTCTAAAATCAATACATATATCCTCCAGTGAGGACAAAAAAAAAAAAAAAAGAAAGAAAATTAGCTGCATAATAATGAGAAAATCCTCTAAATAAGTAGTAGCAAATGACATCATTTTCCAGACTTACAAATTCAATGTACTATTCTCTAGTCAAAAACTGATTCTAAAGCTCATAAGAATTAGTGGGATATTTTGGTTTCAAAGTAGACATACTCATGGTACCTCTCCTTCCTTGTCATAATGATAAATGTCAGCCAAATAACACCCTGCACTTAATGAGCACTAAAGCTAGTCCCGGCTCTCTTGTGTTTGTACATGTTGACACTATTGCATCATGACAAGAGACTGCATCCCCACAGGTGGCCTGCACCGGGCCCAGCACCGATTAAAGGTGGCATAAACGCCCTCACTAGGCAGTTTTATATGAATAGACACACACAGGCCTGAATTTAAAAAAAGCTTTACTGAATAAACCCTTCCTAACCAAAGACACTTTTAGACGTAGCTGAAAAATATAAAAAGACAACAAAGCTGGTTTTAGTCTGAGGTCTACAAAATGTTGGTTGGCTCCAATGAGGTAAATGGGCATAGAACATTTTTAATATAGGAGACATTTGACTGTACCTATTTTTATTACGGTTTTAAAAATAAAGGATTTAAAACAAAAGCCAAACATTTGTGAAGCCACCGAGACATCTCTGCAGAGCCCTAGAATTCTGAGGTTACAGGGCGGGCTTCTCCTTCTAAAAAAGGAGTAAACGAGGTGCAAAGTGGGAGGTGACTTGCTCAAAGGGTCAGTGGCACAACCCGGTTAGCAGGCTTACCTCTGCGCTGCTGGCCCAGGGCTCCTGCCGTGCCACCTCCCTTAGGTAATCCCTTCCAGGCTCTGCTAAGGGCCATGGTTGACTCAACCATCAAAAGCTCTCAGTTCAGGGTACATCCTAGAAAACCTACTCCATTAAAATAATTGCCCTCACTCTAACTGGTTTGGCTCAGTGGGTAGAGCATCGGCCTGCGGACTGAAGGGTCCCAGGTTCAATTCCGGTCAAGGGCACGTACCTTGGTTGCGGGCACATCCCCAGTAGGGGGTGTGCAGGAGGCAGCTGATAGATGTCTCTAACTCTCTATCCCTCTCCCTTCCTCGCTGTAAAAAAATCAATAAAATATATTTTAAAAAAATAATTGCCCTCTTCTGGGATGGGAATATTATATACAATTTTGGACTAGAGGTAAACTGAGACAGGGTACGACAGAAGGCTAGACACACTATGTCAAAAACCCAACTCTGCACACTGAATCAGACCGAGCAGAAGGATACGATTATCTTTGCAAGGCTTTTGACCTGCAAGCCGGGCAATTCAGGGCTACAGGGGCAATGAGCTCCGAGTTGCTCACAGACGAAGGGTTTTTTATGGGATAAAAAGTTATTTGGCTTTTTTCATTTGATTGGTCTTCTTCTTTGGAGCAGGATAACTGAATCAGGGGAACAAGAAGGCGTTTGCGAATTTTTGAGACTAGCAAATTCCTGTGCGGTTAGGCTAGGTTTCCTCCAGTGCCTGTGTTGACTGTCCCCAGCTCTACTGGGACAGTCAACACATTTGTTCCTGACATAAGCGACGCCATTTTAGTTTGGGTCTACAGCTGTCATACGAAGAAGAGTTGAAGAACCTAAATATTTAGCCTGGAAAAGAGAGTTCTTGCAGGAGAAAAGGCAGATGTGTTAAAATACCTTAAGGTTGCTCCTGTATAGGAAAAAGCAGATTTATTCTGTAGGTAATACATGTAAACTAGCACCCATGGAGGGGAATTCTGGGAAGGCCTTTCCAGCTGATGGGAAGGGCTTTCTGTGGGAGGTGATGAGTTTTCCATCACTGGGAGTGTTCAAACATTGGAAACCATTGGCAGGAATGCTGTAGAGGGCATTTCAACATCAGATTCGATCTTAGATAACCTTTCAAGTTTTTCTTTTTTTGCAATTCCAAAATCAGATTCTCTAAACGGGTATCTCAAAAACTCAAAAGCAAGTATAGGTTTAAAACCTACCAAAATTGCTTCCCAACGTTCTCTCACGCAAAATGAAATAAAGATTTAGTGCTAGCCCTCAGGGAAGTCACTCTTCAGTGAAGAGGATGTGCTAGGTCCTGGATTCACCCCCAGCCGTCTTACAGAGACATGCGCGCGGTGAATGGTCAGGAGAACTGGCGGAATTCATGGTGCATAGCAGACACTGAGAAAATACTGCTGGACTGTGGGTTGGCCACGGCCACATGAAAGATGCTGAGGGCATCTCTTAGTCCTATTGACAGTGGAAACATGCTATTTCAAAAGAGAAGCATGTGCCACAGCCTCTTCATCTTCTAAGGACCTCTTAAAAGCACACTGCTCTTATGTCTCTTCTTTGGTAAGTTAGTGGAAGTTTAAAATGCCAACGAAAGCTCTTAAGTTCTCATGTTTCTTAACTGCTGTTTTTGTTTCGTGTTTTAAATAGAGCTCTGCAGCAGAGGAGTCAGATCCTGGTGAGGGCCCAGGACCCTGGAGCTTTGCACAGTGGTCTATGCCAGCGATTTTCAACCCTTTTTATCTCATGGCACATGCAAACGAATTTCCAAAATTCGGTGGCACCCAAAAATATATTTTTTACTGATCTGACAAAAAAGTAGGTATCATTTTGATTCATTCCCACCAGAAGGCTATTGTTGAGCTGGCTGTTGCCATTTTTTTTATTTGACAATCAGGGAATGGAGGTCAGTGCCCCTGTGAGGTACTGCATGCTTTAAAAATGCTTGCGGCACACCAGTGTGCCGTGGCAAACTGGTTGAAAATCGCTGGCCTATGACATTGAGACTTAATGTAAAGAATGTAGAGACCTGGCTGGTGTGGCTCAGGTGGTTGAGCATCCACCCATGCACCAAAAGGTCGCTGGTTCAATTTCCGGTCAGGGCACATGCCCGAGGTTTCGGGCTGGACATCCAGTAGGGAGTGTTTCTCTCTCTCTCTCTCTCTCTCTCTCTCTCTCTCTCTCTCTCTCTCTCACAACAAACAAACAAACAAACAAACAAACAAAAAACAACACAAAAAACAAACAAAACAAAACCAAAAATCCAAAAACAACAACAACAACCAATAAAACATATTAAAGAAAAGAATGTAGAGAATAAATGTTGATGGTTTCTCATCAATGAACTTGCTGTAAACCAATGATAGAAAACACTTCACATCTTACCAATACCTTTATGCAGAGGAAGATCTTTTCCCCTTATTCATGTGCATTTGGTTAGGGAAGCTGATAGAGATTGCAATGCCACTGGCAGTGCTACCGAAACAGAATTCAAAGGTCATGGAGGTACTGTAGGATTAAACAAGAAATTAATATGGTGCTTTGGTAGAAAATTTGATTCCGTAAAAGCCTATCATTGCATCAGCTGGGCAGGACCGGTATTAATATGGGTAGGAAACTGAGGCTGTGAGTGGTAAGGCCCGGGCTGGCAGCCTCAGGCCTCCGCTAAGTGCATTTTCCCACTACACCAGGCTGCCGCCACCCGCTTCCTTCAGGATTCCTTCAGTTTCAAAACAGCAACTTACCTCTGCCCAGCTCTTTCCACACCTACGTTTCTTCTCGCTGCCCTATTTGTGTCGTCTGTTTACCTAAATACTTTGTTACTATAAAAAGCTTTTATATTTTTAAAAAGAGTTAATATAGTGTACACTTCTCAAATGGTAGAAAAGTACTCAGTGAAATCTTTCCCCTCTGACCTCCAGCCATGTAGATCCCTTAGTAGGGGCAACCCCAATGCTACTAGTTTTTTATGTATCTTTCTAGAGAAATTCTTTGTGTGTACAAAGAAGTACATTTTACTTTTTCCTATCAAAATAATGACAGAATACTCTATATAGTTTTCTGAACCTTTTTTTTCCATTTAATATATCTGGGTGGTTAGTCCATATAAACATACAAAAAATTCCTATTTATACATTTTACAGGTGAAAAGTGTCCCACTCTATGGCTGTTTCATAATTTACTTAATCAGTCTTCTCTTGGTGGACAGTCAGGTTAAAAAATTTTTTTTTGTCTATTACAAACAGTGTTGCATTGAATAACTTCTTAGAAACATCATTTTTCACAGGTGCAGCTGTCTCTGTAGGATCCATCCCTGGTTGTGGAATTGACTTGCCATGTCAAATAGTATGTGCGTTTATAAACTTGATACAATATAATACTTAATAATAATATGATAAGCTATTTATGGAGCTCTCACTGTGGAAAAGTTTTGTGTAGGTTATCTTTAGGTTAATGCAAAGATAAATTAAGACTTCAACTCTTCTACCCAGGAAAAAATAAGATGTAAAAATAATGAATTTACAAAATAGATGGTGTTATTTGAATCAGAGTAAAATAGAGCTAGATCATAAATTCCATAAAAAGGCAGGGACTATCCTCAGTGTGAAGCACAGGTCCCAGAACTTAGAAGATGTTCAAAAAACACTTGGGAAAAGTAATGAATGAGTCAGTGAATTCAGAGAATAAGTTCAGACAGTGACCAACAAGTCTTTGTGGAATGAATCAGTGAATGATTCAGAGACAAATGAGTTCAGCTGGGTGGTCAGTAACGTCTTCATGAAAGGGGTGGGGACACTTGGCACCGAACATCTCTTATGGTTCATATGTTACTCTGAAAAAAATCACACCAAATTTAAAGCTTCTTCACAGTTATAACTCTCTTGTACAGCTTTTTAATTTTCTCGGAATTTTTATTTGTCTTTCCTTTTATTGATCAGAAGAGATATAATTTCAACTCACCAGGAGTATGTGGTTATGCTTCTGGGTTATGAATCATCATTTCTGAAATTCTTAAAGATATCCTTCAAGAACTCTTCTTGCAGTTGCAATTTGAACTGATTGTGTTCCAGTCATACGGCTATTATGTGGAGGCTTCTTTTCATCATACAGCTCACTTGGTTCCACTGTTTCTTATAGTCAATGTCTCTTCTTTCCAGGGTTTTCATGTTTGCTCTATTAATCCCCCCCCCCCAAAAAAAAAGGAGTATATGTCCAACTTTTAGAGTACTAAGATGTCCCAAAATATCTTTATTTTGCTTTCATACTTAAGATTTTTTTAACTGGTTATAGAATTCCAGATTTGAAATTATTTTCTCTAGAATTTTGAAGACAATCTATGTTATAGGTGAAAAGATGATACCTACTCATTCCTTTCCTCCTTATTCTTTGAAAAAAGAAATTTTACCAGACTAGGGGGAGAGAGAATTATTTCAAGTGGGTGTTGCAATCCAAAGACTTGAGTCTTCAGCTCAAGGACATTCTCTCTCCATCTTTGTTTGCCATTCTGATTTTTTCCTCCTTCTGGAAGTTCCACTTGACAAATATTAAATCTGGACCTATCCTTCTGACTTCATTCTTCTCTGGTATTTTCCTTCTCCCAGTGGACACAGAATGACTTGGGGTGTTTGCCTGAAAGCCTCCTCGTCACACCTACACTCAGAGTTGCCTGGTCAGGACTCTCACACAGGAAGGGGCCAATTGTGGAAAAAGACCTATCCTCGTTGTAGCTATTTAAAATTAACTTGGTTTCCTGATTAAAACCCTTCAATTCCAGGGAGAAGGTGTCAAGAGGTGAGGCCAGATAATTAAAGGACTTTATGCTCGAGACTTCTGGGTTCATCATATCTGGGTCTCCTTTCGTCCTTGGGCCCATAGGAGGATTATCCTTCCTAGCTCCCTGCTGGACCGAAGTCACCAAGTTTGGGGAGTAATTGCATCTTTGAACCTTTGTAAATATGTTTACTAGTGAGCTGAGATTTCTAGTCTGATAAACACCAGAAGTAAAAAAGAAGTACATAGTCTTAAATGAACAAATCAAGTCAAATATCTATAGGCTCATTCTTATTGAGGAACTTGCTTGAAGATGTGAGTTTAACAAATCAAAAGGTTAGATTTAACATTACTTTTATCTTTGTTCTTAATCAATATCAAATTTTAGGATATTGTTCTGTTTCATATTATTTTTATGGTTACTCTCTATCATGCAACTGATGCTAGTTTTCCATTTATGGTAGGGATGTAAAGTCTTCTTTAAAAATAATTATGTTTACATGTAAAATGAATGTATCTGAAGAAAAACACCAATTTTACAGGTGGTGTATGGGTATGTAAAAAATTAAGAAGTTGTCCCTAGCCAGTTTGCTCAGTAGTTAGAGCATTGGCCTATGGACTGAAGGACCACAGGTTTGATTCTGGTCAAGGGCATGTACCTTGGCCCCTGCTTGATACCCAGACCCGATCCCCAACCTCGACATGTGGGAGGCAACCAATCGACGTGTCTCTCTCACATCGATGTTTCTCTGTCTCCCCCTTTCCCATTCTTTCTAAAAATAAAAAATCCCCAGGTGAGGATTAACAACAACAACAATAACATTAAGAAGTTGGTACTAGAATGACTGAAGTTTGGGAAATATAGCTTTATTCCAACCCAAAATATCTCAAAATCCCTTAAAAACCTAATGTACTTTACTTAAATATTTCTACTTTAAACATAAGTTTTGGTTGTACTTACTAATATAGCAAAAGCTTTCCATGCCATTCAGCCATACACTGGTGTCAAAGAGACACTGAGTAATTATTGATAAGTTGTTCCACACTTCCTCTATTGGACGCATTCCTTTGTGTGTGCTTGTGCAAGCAAAATAAGGTTTTTCTTTTGAAAATAATTTCAAATACTTTCAATTACACGTAAACTCCAGAATAAAGAGCTGAAGGAAGAGTTTTAAAAAAATTTTAATTTTAATTTTTTAAAGCATATCAAGAAAGAGATGCACCACCATCCAAGTTTAGAGGTTTCAGAGGGCAGACTCCAGCCGAGGAGAGATGATTTGATTCAACTATCAGCCTTAGTTCTTGGGTTCAGGGTCAAGGTTCTTCTAGCCCCTGCCACCCCTAGGGGGAGAGGGAAAATTAAATTTGCATACTGACAAAAAACGACAATGGTGATCTGATTATAATTCATATAGTTAATGTCATGTATTTTTGCCAATTCTATCATGTTTCCAACAGTTCCAAGAAAATCCCCCTTCTGTAAACTGGGAGGCGATCCCAGGGTCGGGCCTCCAAGTCAGGGCCTGATTAGGAAACCGCAGAGACCATCCATTCACGGCTGGCTCACGCCACCAGGCCGCCTCCGCTCCTAACCCCCCCGCACCCCCCCCCCCCCCCGCACCCGCACATCCCCCCAGCAGCGAGCACCTCCCCGCAAGCCTGCTGACCGCGCTCTGACCACTGACCGAGCCCGCCCGCCCCGTCCAGGCGGGAGCAGGACCACCTTCTTTAGGTGTCCGTGCTAAATCAGTGCTGGTTCCCATGACGCTGTCTTCCCATGATGGGAAACCCGGGCACAGAGTCCTGAACCCCGACATCAGAGCCAGGGCTGGGTACACCCCGCTGGGGTCCTAGTGGGAGCCAGCCTACCGGCGCTCAGTAAGTAGACGCTCCTCACGCTATTGGACAGGCATCGTGTGCAATACTCATGGAGCTTTGCGATGCTCCAGGGCTTTCCTACCAGCCTGCGAGAAGTAGGGGGCGGGCTTTGAGAGGCAAGACCTCCTCTGATTGGTTGACTTCGGAGGGACGCTGCCTTCGATTGGCTGGTGTAAGGGTGGTGAAGTGCGCGGGAGATTTGAATACCTACTTTCTGTGTGGACGAGGACCTAGGTTAGCATTCCCAATCCGCATTCTCCCCACTGTGTGTTTACACATTAGTACTTTACCAATACGACAGCCAGAAAGCACATATTCCGAGCTCTGTGCTGTTAGCTTGGGAGCTCCCATCCCAGCTCTGGGTCCGGCCACCACCCTGGGTTGGACACGGCCACCCGGAAGCGCCAGGCTCGGGCCCTGGGTCCCGGCATCTCCTCCCACCTCCAACCCCTTTACCCCTCCTGGTTGTGAGAACCCTAGAAATCTCTCACGTCTCTTCCCGGCAGCGCCGGCTCTGTGGCTTAGTGCACCTGGGCCTGCCTGCGAACACCTTAAGGCGTCGTCCAGCCCGACCTCGCTGTACCCTTGGGGCGTCCAAAACCCAGCGGGAGCAGCGCGGCCCGAGATAACCCAGCCCGCGGCCGGGCTATAGCTAGTGGGTCTCCCCTGCTTGGTGTCCCACGTCTTTGGGAGAAGTTGAGATGGCCGAGCATCTGGCTCTACGGCGCCCAGGCCACAATCCTGTATCTCCTGCGCTGGGGGCTGTAGAATTCGCGCCTGCGCAGAGCCTTCCGGAGAAGGTGCTTCGAGCCGGACCCCGCCCCCTTTGCCCCGGGGACACGCGTCACCGGTTGCCGTGGAGACTTCGTTGTTTACCTTCCTCTTCTGTGAGAGGGGGCAACTCCAGTTGGGATTAGGAGGCTCTCATTCCGAGCTGGTGTAGTTGTTCTTCCTGCGCAGAGGTAGGTACACCCCGGCCTCACCCCATCACCCCTTGCAGCCCTCAGCCCTACTCAAAGTCTTATGCCTGCTGGGTTCAGCCCTAATTTAGGTCTAATTTCGATTTCTCCCGAGGCTTCTCAGAATTATTCAGGAGTCTTGTGTTAAGTTTGAGCGCCATGCTCAGACAAATTTGGGAGAGACTGTCAGAGGGACTGGACTAGGAAGAAATGGGGAGACTCCATGCTGTCTATCGAGGCTGAGTCTCCTGGGGTGCTCAGGCTGGTCAAGATCTGACCAGGTTCCATCCTTGCATGTTTGAAGGGCTTCAGAGATCCAGACACCCCTAAGGGCAGGCGCTCAGGTTTTTGCGTGGGGATGCGGGTGGGGCAGGTTTGAGGAAGACAGTTCTCACAGCCAATCAGAGCTGTGTGGGGTTTGGGGAGGGGCGGGATTTTAGTCTTTCTGTTGCTATGGGCCGCAGCCTGCTGCCTTCTCATGTGTTCTCCTTAATGTTCTCTCCTTTTCTTTGTCCTGGGAAGTTTTTAGATTCTTTTATCTGCTATATAGGCTCAATACCCAGTTGCTATTTTACAGATAATTGTATGTGTTCATTTTTAAAGAAACATGTCTGGGTTCATCTGTTTGTCAGTATCTAGTAAAACTGAACACTCCCCATTCTAATAAGTCATAAAAATACATGAATGTGTTCACCAAAAGACAGGTAGGAGAATCTTTATAGCATTCTCATGACAGGCCCCAAACGGGAAACAACACAAGTACCCATAAACAGTAGAAAAGACAGATACATTTTGGTATATTTATACAATGGTATACTACACAGCAATGAGAATGAACCAATTACAACTATATGAACAATACGGATGAATACATAATGTTGAGTAAAAGAAGTCAGATACAAAAGAGTACATACTGTATGATTCCATTTATATGAAGTTCAAAAACAACAAAACTAATTTATAGTGTTAAAAGTCAGGATAGTGGTTACCCTGTGGGGGTGGGGTGGAGAATAGTGACTAGAAAGAGGCAAGAGGTGCTGGCAATTCTTATTTCTTGATCTGGGTGCTGGCTAGACAGAGGTGTTCATTCTGTGTACAGATTATGATTTATGCACTGTTTGGTATGCATATCACATAAAAAATGGACATTTAAAAAAGGACAAATTGCTTTCTCTTTCCGGGATTTTACCTAATCTAAAAGAATTCTGCCTTTGGTCAAATGGCCAAACTACTCCAACCTCCACCTAAGTTCCTGCCCTCCGAGTGGCACCTTGCTAACAAGAACCAGTACCACAAAGCAGAGGCTGAAAGGTCCCGGTCCGAACGCCTGGTGGCAGAAAGCGAGAGGCTTGTGGATGAAATCGACAAGTCCACGAGAAGATCTCAAAGCGATGTGAACAAGAAGCTAGGTAAGACAATGCACTTGGTGTACATGTGAACATGTTTTGATGAAACTGTTCAGGTTTAGCTAGACTGTCATTTGCATTCCACGTTCAGGAGTCTTAGGGAAAAACATGTGTATTCTCTAGGTTCTATGTCTACGTTCACTGCCCCAAGACAGCATGGTAACCCAGTCTGATTTTCAGCCATCCATCATCTATGATTTATTCATTCCATACACAGTAGTTGAGCATCGTAGAGCATCTCTGGACCAAGTACTGGGACTATCACATGGTAATCAGGGTCTCTAATTTTTAAGGGCTCCTGGCTTAAGGAGGAGAAAGATGCAAATATTAATAACGAGAATATAACCAGATAGGTGCTGGGGTAAGGGGTATAGAAGTAAGAGACTTGAGAAAGATTTTCTAGAGAAACATTTGAGCTGATTCTAAACGAAGAGTAATTTTCTCTTGGGAATTCCATTTTTAAACACTGTAAAGGGCACTGCTCTTAAATAAAACAAGAATAAGTAAAATTTCCCAAATGTCAAAAAATAATAAATCAGAGGTCACAAACTCAAGTGTCTATAAGGATTGGGCAGGTAGAATAAGACCCAAGGGTTGACTAAGACCCTCTAAGGTAATAGGGCTTGGAGGGGATGGTGGTTACCTGGAGGACACGTGCTCCATCTAAGGAATCAGCTACTAAATTTTAAACAGTCTTTTTCCAAGCAAGATTATGAGCTTGGTATTGCCAGTTTTTTTTGTCTGATTTTTTAAAAAGAAAATCTGGAAAGCAGAAATTTTACCCACTTTTAAAATGTTGGCAACGAATTTAATGCATTTATAACATTGGGCAGGATGAACAAAAACACCTATGAAGAAAACATGGGTTAAGGGTAGTTAGTTTTTCAACCTTCAATAAACCAAAGCTGCTTCAGATCAATAATTTAGATGTTAGAATTTGTAGTTAGAATATATAAAGAACTTTTAAAGATAAAGAAGAAAAAGGCAAACAACTCAATAGAAAAATTGGGAAAACCTTAACAGACACCTTACAAGTGAGGAAATCTAAACAGCCAATGAACATATGAAGAGGTGCTCTAACTTCATTAGTCATCAGGGATATACAAATTAAAATCACAGTTGAGATGCCATTACATACCCACCAGAATGGCTAAAATGAAAAAGGAGGACCAGGATGGGAATGGGGAGGAGAAGTTGTTAAATAAGAAAGGGGAAAAAAAGAAAAAGAAAAATACCGCCATAGCCGGTTTGGCTCAGTGGATAGAGTGTTGGCCTGCGGACTGAAGGGTCCCGGGTTCGATTCCAGTCAAGGGCACATGCCCGGGTTGCAGGCTTGGTCCCCAGTGTGGGGAGGGAGTGCAGAAGGCAGCCAGCCGGTCAGTGGTTCTCTCTCATCATTGATGTTTCTGTCTCTCTCTCCTTCTCCCTTCCTCTCTGAAATCAATAAAAATATATTTAAAAAAATAAAAATAAAAATAGTAAGTATTGCCCTAACCGGTTTGGCTCAATGGATAGAGCGTCAGCCTGCGGACTCAAGGGTCCCAGGTTCGATTCCAGTCAAGGGCATGTACCTTGGTTGCGGGCACATCCCCAGTAGGGGGTGTGCAGGAGGCAGCTGATTGATGTTTCTCTCTCATCAATGTTTCTAACTCTCTATCCCTCTCCTTTCCTCTCTGTAAAAAATCAATAAAATATATTAAAAAAATAGTAAGTATTGGAGAGGATGTGGAGCAACTGGGACTCTAGTTCCCTACTGGAGGAAGTATAAATTGGAAAATTTATACTGTGAACACTGGAAGTATAACTGCTTTGGAAAGCTGAACATATTGCATACTTTGACCTAGATATGGCACTTTTAGGTATATACCGAATATAGATTCTAACATATGTTTACGAAAGATACATGCTGCAATGTTCAAAGCAGTGCTCTTTGTAATAGTCCCAAACTAGAAACTATCCGTGTGCTCATCAACACTAGTGGTCGTACAAATGTCAAAGAGGCTGTGAGCTGAACACAAATGAACCAGAACTGGTGGCTTGAAGATTATTGGTGACCTTTGAGATAGCAGGTCCAATAGGGTGGTGGAAGATGCAAGGTGAGGGTAGAGGTCAGTTATAAAGTGTGAGTGGGGAGACTTCACTTTACATGGTGAATGGAACACGTGCATTAGTCTTCCTTTCCTTTTAAAATTCCAACAAAGTAGTAGTAAAGGATTAATGAAAAGTATGCCTCAAAGATGAGATGGGTGCAAGGGTAGTAACACTAGACAAATGATGAAGATTTTGGAAACTAGAAAGCAAAAGGTCAAGGGGTAACACAAACACACTTAGGGACTGTAGAAAGCCTGGATAGATAGGGGACAATGAGAAGCTAGTTGATTCATGCTACAGATTTATGCTGCAGAAACCTTGAAATGCTCAAAACTGAAAGCATTCAATGACCTCTGAAGCTGGAGATTCAAAATAGAGCTGGAAACAAGATTGGTTGCAAGTCTTTGTAGAGAGTCCCTCCCCACTCTGACTCTCCTCCCCTAAGCAGAAGGCTAATAGGAGTTCCAGAAAGAGCACAGAGAAGATGGAGAAGAAGAAATCGTCCATGAGAGAATACAAGAACATTTCCTAGAGCCAAAAGATCTAGGTTTTCAGATTAAAAGGGCATGTCTAGTATGTGGCATAATAATTGAATAAGATTGACACTAGGAAAATAGAGAAGAAATTTCTAAAAGCTTTTCAAGGCACATACAAAGGATTCAGAATCAGAACGGCATCAGAAACTTTGGATACTAAAAAATGAAGCAATGCCATCAAAATTCTAAATGAAAATTATTTACAACCTATATATCTACCCAAAGCCAAATATAATCAAACTAGTGGCCTGGTGCATGAAATTCGTGCATGGGGTGCGCAGTGGGGGGGGGGGGGTGTTTCCTCAGCCCGGCCTGCACCCTCTCCAATCTGGGACCCCACAGGGATTTGGCCTAAACCGGGCAGTTGGACATCCCTCTCGCAATCTGGGACTGCTGGCTCCTAACCACTCACCTGCCTGATTGCCCCTAACCACTCTGTCTGCCAGCCTTCTTGCCCCCAACTGCCCCCCTTGCTGGCCTGATTGCCCCCAACTGCCCCCCCCGCCAGCCTGATCGCCCCCAACTGCCCCCCCCGTTGGCCTGCTCGCCCCCAACTGCCCCCCTGCAGGCCTGCTTGTCCCCAACTGCCACCTCTGCCAGCCTGATTGCCCCCAACTGCCCCCCCCCTGCCGGCCTGCTTGCCCCCAACTTCCCCTCCCTGCCGGCCTGATAGCTCCCAACTGCCCACCACTGCCAGCCTGCTCTCCCACAACTGCCCTCCCCTCCTGGCCTGATCGCCCCTAACCGCCTCTGCCTTGGCCCCGCCACCATGGCTTTGTCCAGAAAGACATCCGGAAGGTCTCCCAGTCTAATTAGCATATTACCCTTTTATTAGCATAGATGATGGACGAGATAGAATAAAGGCATTCAAGAATTCCAAGGTTTCAAAAATTTTACCTCACATGTATCCATTTCTTAGGAAGTTATTGAAAGATGTGTTTCAACACATTGTAGAAGGAAACCAAGAAAAAGAAAGGCCCTGGTTGGCATGGCTCAGTGCACACCCGAGGGTTCTCAAGTTCAGTTTCGGTTAAGGGCATGTACCTGGGTTGCAGGTTCAAACCCTGCCCCCCCAGTTGGGGTGTGCACAGGAGGAAACTAAATGATGTTTTCTCTCACAACGATGTCTCTCTCTCTCTCTCTCTCTCTCTCTCTTTCTCGCCCCTCCCCCTCCCTTCCACTCTCTCTAAAAAAATCAATGGAAAAAATATCCTCACTCCTTGAGTGAGGATTTAAAAAAAGAAAGAGAAAGGAATAAATGAAATCCAGGAGAGAGGACTCCAACATGAGATAGTGAAGGGAATTCCTAGAATGATGGCGAAGCAAAGTCATAGGGTGATAGCCACAACATCCAACTAGAGATTGGAGCCAGAGGAGAAAGCACTCCTGGAGAAAGGTCTCTAGCAAAGAAACGAAATCAATAGGTTACTTGATGGGATATTTATACAGTAGTCCCTCCTTACCCATGGGGGATATGTTCCTAGACCCCCCCATTCGGTGCCTAAAACTGTGGATAGTACCCAACCTTATATATCCTACTGGAGCCCCAGTGCACAAAATTTGTACACTGGTTGGGTCCCTAGCAGCTGCCGGCTGCCTGCTGGGTACTCCCTCCCTTCCCCTGGCCGGCCCTACCCCCTGGTCGAACTCCCGGTGGAGTGGACAATTTGCATACTACGCTTTTATTATATAGGATGTTTTCCCCTGTATATACATACATACAATATATATCTTTTCACTGAAGGAAGCACTTTACGGTGTCTCTTTGGCATATCCTCATTGCCAGAATCACTACTCTTGCGTGTTGGGGCCATTATTGAGTAAAACAAGGGAAACTTGAACACAAGCACTGTGGTACCACAACAGTCAATCTGATAACCAGCATGGCTACTAAGTGGCTAACCGTAGTGCAGTGTATACAGTGTGGATACACTGGACAAAGGGGTGATTCTCGCCCCAGGTGAGACAGAGCGAGAAGGTGTGAGACTTCAGAATGGTGCGCAATTCAAACCTTATGAATGATTTTTTTTCCCCTGGAATTTTCCATTTATTTTCAGGCCTCAGTTGACCACAGGTAACTAAAACCATAGAAGTAAAACTGCAGATAAGGGGCACTGCTGTAGTTTTGTTAGAAAGTTTGAAGAAACATTAGTAATAAATATATAGAAAAATAAAGCAAAAATATAATTATCAACCCCTCCAAAAAAACAAAAAGTTGTACAAGGAAATAAATTTATCATAGTATACTATGTGGTTCAGGTGTATATGACATTTAGATATTTACAATAATACCAACAAGCATTACTTTATTACTTAACAAGATACAACTATATTAGGAAGATGGAAGGAGCAGAAGTATGTTGTGAAAGTTGTATAAGAGCAAATAAATTCTTACCTTCATCATAGGAAATCGGTAGATGATATTCAAACTGATAATGAATACACAGCAGTGTAAGCAAATGGCAGAAGAAATACTAAAAGTGTTTAGTGGTTGCTTCTAGAAAGTGGGAGTGGGTAGGGATCAGTCCGAGATTTGTAATACTTGTAATACTACTTGACTTTTCAAGCAAAATACATTTATATGTTTCATAAAATTAAGTTATTTAAAAACAGTGGACATTGAAGAGTTAGAGTCAATGAGTGTAGAATGATCTTTGGATTAATTTGATGTCGAATGTAAGAAGTATTTTCCTTCCCTCCCTCCCTAAGAAGTTCTAAGAGGAAAAGAAAATCTCAGGTAGTTTTGCAAGAGTCTTAAAGTTTCTAATCCAAAAGTTGGCTGCATTGGGAGTAGATTAACCCTGCTGTAACTCCTCTGTGTGCTTCAGAACAGAGAATTGAGGAAGTCAGATTCTGGAAGAAGGAGTTAGATGACAAACTTGAGCAGCTTGTGTATGCGACCGAGGATCTACTCGCATATCAGACCAGATTGCGGAAAGCCCTGGAGAGCTTGAAAGAGCCCTTGCACATCACTCAGAGGTGCCTGGAGTACAGGTAGGAGGGAAGGTGCCTCCAGCGAATCATCTGTTACGAGAAATGAAATGCTGGGCAGTGAGAGCTGAGTGTGCTGGGTGGTGGGTTAGAATGAGGCAAATGAGCATGTGTTCTTTTAGAGCCTGAAATTATCTCGGCATGCCCGCGGTGCCGGGCAGTGGACGCAGCACTAGACTGGGTTCTTGTCTAAACTCTGCCCTTGACTAACTTAAATATAAGTTAGGACTGGGTTTGGCTGTGGGTAATCAGAAAACCGCAAAATAACACTGAACTGAAATAAGATCGTTTCTTCTTCTCTCCCATTTAAGGAGTCTGGAGCTAGGTCAGGGTTGGCATGGTGTGCCACAGCGTCAGGGCTCCAGGCTTTCTCTCTCTCTTTTTTTTAATGTGTTTTTTTAAATTGATTTGAGAGAGAGAGAGAGAGAGAGAGAGAGAGAGAGAGAGAGAGAGAAACATTGATGAGAGGATGAGAGAGAACATCAATGGGCTGCCTCCTGCACCCCCCCTGGGAATCTGGCCTGCAACCTGGCCATGTGTCCTGACCGGAATCAAACCGGCGTCCTCTTGGTGCATGGGTTGATGCTCAACCATTGAGCCACACTGGCTGGGCCAGGCTTTCTCTATTTTGTTGCTCCACTGCACATGGCTTTCACTCCCAAGGTTACCTGGTGATTCAAGATGGCAGCTGGAGCTCCAGCCATTGTGCCTACATTCCAGCAAGTAGGAATAATTAGGGTTTGGCATTCACTGTTTCTACTTGCATCTTATTGACCAGGACTTAGTCACATGGGTCACATTACAAGAAACTAGGAAATGGTGTCTTTATTTCTGGTATGCAGAGCAAGTACTACAGTTACCAGAGGACAAGAAGTCTACTCCCATACACAGTCACACAGAAGTACTGTGTTTAGAGAGCACTGTGCAAGCACAGATGTCTATTCTAATTTCTTCCAAGTCCTGTGAGTGGATGATTATTTCTACTCCAGGCTAATGGTCATTTCCAGACCTGTCCCTGTCACAGTGCTAGATGGCATGCCATCACAGGTCTTCTTGCCACCAGCTTAGTCCCCTCCAATCCAGCACATCCTCCACCCAGGATTTTCTTTTTTAATATATTTTTATTGACTTCAGAGAGGAAGTGAGAAGGGAGTGAAAGATAGAAACATCAATGATGAGAGAGAATCATGCATTGGCTGCCTCCTGCTCATCCCCTACTGGGGATTGAGCCTGAAACCCAGGCATATGCCCTGACAAGGAATCGAACCGTGACCTCCTGGTTCATAGGTTGATGCTCAACCACTGAACCATGCCGGCCGGGCTACCCTGGCTTTTGAGTGAACTTTTCTGAATGCAGATTTTTACAGGTCACCCTCATGCTTTAATATTTTTTAAATAATTGCAACCCCATACCCTAGTACCTTCAAGATCAAGTTCAAACTTCTTAGATGAGCAAACACAGGGTTCATCATGATTGGGCCCACAGTGACCTCCAGGCCCACACCTCATCCCCAACAGCGGGATGTGCTTAGGTGTGTTGAGCGACTCCCAGTTTCTAACACACCATGGCTCTGTCTACACTGTTCCCTCTTCCTGGAAAGCCCTCCCTCAATGAGCGTAGCCAGGACCCTCTGCACCAACTAGGCAGCACTCTCCCCAGCCAGACTTAGAGAGTCTGTGAAGCAAAGGGAAAATCACCATTAAAGAAGCCAACATCCAGTCAGCTCAAGACTACACCTAAGGGTGATAGCATGTAGATGTTGCTAAGTTGATTGAGTAGGTGCTACTACGTGCCTCCCATGCACTATCATGCAAGGTAGAAGAGAACAAAATATTAGGCAGTGACTGGTCAGTTTTGGGAATTACAGCACAGTGATTAAAAGCATGCGTCATGCCCGGCCGGTGTGGCTTAGTGGTTGAGGTGTCAGGAGGTCACGGTTCAATTCCCTGTCAGGGCACATGCCTGGGTTGCGGGCTTGATTCCCAGTGGGAGGTGTGCAAGAGACAGCCGATCAGTGATTCTCTCATCATTGATGTTTCTATTTCTCTCTCCCTCTCTTTTCCTCTCTGAAATCAATAAAAATGTATGAAAAAAAAAAAAAAGAAAGAAACAAAATCTCAGACATAAAAAAAAAAAAAGAAAAAGCATTCGTCCTGCCCAGTTCTGTGACCTGGGCTTAACCTCTCTGAAACTCAGTTTCCTCACCTGTGCTTGAAAGGCTCATTGAGAACATTCTCATGAAATGCTCAGCACAATGCCTGTCACATAACAATGCTCAGTGGTGGGGGTAATACTAATGTTATTATTATTATAAAGCACCTTTCTGGATTCAAATCCTGGTCAAAAAATGGAACTAGGATCAAGGAAGGAAACATATGTCTTTGAAATTCTCAGCCAAAAGAAATGTTTCCTCTAAATAGTAAGATGGACAAGGCTTTGGAACTGATGTCCAAATCGAGGGGGAATGTCCATCTGGCATTTTCAGACCAGTGACCAGCCATCGATCAATTCTTCACTGCGTTTTGGATTTGTTTCAAGGCGCAAAGACCCAACTAGTGTATATCCCCGACCAGGCCATCCATCCAGAGTGGGTGCTCCTCCAACCAGCGGTCCAGATGGCTTTAAGTGTCCAGATGTTAGCAGCATCTAGTTGCCTCTCTCCGCTCGTTGGGTGACCTGCCCCTTTCTCTGGGCAGGGAGCAGCGAGTGGGCATCGACCTGGTGCATGATGAGGTGGAGGAGGAGCTACTAAAGGAGTACGAGATCATCCAGGGGGTGATAGCCCTGCTGACCCGCACCCTGGAGGAGACCACCGAGCAGATCAGGTATGGCTGCTGGGGGCCACTCCCACATCTCCACTGGGCGTAGCCACCAAGGCTGGGCTCCATGGCACAGAAAGAATGGGGTCCCGTACTCCTACGAGCACTTTCTATGGCCTGAGGAGGCTTGGGAACACTCAGAACGAGGCCTGGACAACCTCGCATACCTGCCAGTCTCCCTGTGGTGGTGGGTGGGGCTGGGGCCGGATTTCAGCCCTGCTTAGAAACGGGAGGACACTCCAGCTGTTTTTTCCTAGCGCTGACCTCTCACAAAAGAGTATGCCACAGTGGTGACATGAGGAAGTGTCACAGCTGGAGGATGTTGAAGTCCAGGCTTGGTTACGTGAATTTGTCACCAGGCATCTCGTGGTGTATGTGTGGGGAGGGCGGGGTTTGAGTGATGGAAGGGAGAGGAAGTGCCGCCATCCGGACTAGACTTAGCTGTAGCTTCATTTTCCAGGGCCTCCCGCGAAACTGTAGGTGCCATCTGGGCCTTCCAGAGGGAGAAACCTTTCCCTTCTCCCTTCAGGCTGAACCGCTCTGCAAAGTACTATCTCGAAAAGGATTTGAAAGACAAGTTTGTGGCCCTGACCATTGATGATATCTGCTTCTCCCTCAACAACAACTCGCCAAACATCAGATATTCGGAGAATGTCGTGAGGGTTGAACCAAAGTGAGTGGGTCCCCACCTGCTGGCCTGGCCACGCTGTGCTCCTCCCTGCTACCTAGTGCCCCCCATGCTGCTCAGGCAGGCAGGCAGGGCCGAGCGCATCATCCCCACAGCAGGCTAATCACAGTGAACAGCCCCCATGAAACCACCAACCAGGGCAAGAAATGAAACATCACCACCACCCAGAAACCCCTATCCTGTTCCTTCTTGGCCAATACCCCCCTTTCTTCCCCAAAGATGACCACATCCTGACTTCCAATCGGTTTGTCTGCTTTTACAATTATTAAATAGCATCATATACTATCTACTTCTGTCACTTTTCTTCCAATCAACATTATTTTGAGATTCAACAGTGTTGTTATATAAAGCAGTTCCTTATCAAAGTAGCAATTTATTTTTATCAGTATGGACTCATGGTATCCTGTTTTATTCAGTGTGTTATAATCTGTTGCTATTATTATTTACTTCAGTGCTCAAATTCTCTCTACCTGTGTGATCTTGACCAAGTTACTCCCTCTTTCCGAGCCTCAGTTTTCCTCCTCTGTAAAACTGGGTTATGAAAGTTAGCTCACTAGGCCCTCATGAGGATTAAATGAGATAATGTCTGTAAAATGCCAGCGCATTGCTTGGCATAGAGTAGGTAGGTCTCCCCAGAGTGACATCTATTGCCACTGACAGACCACTGTTCGCTCTGCCTGGAGATGAAGAAACATTCTAGGTCAAGCATGTCAAACTTGCGGACCATGGGCCACATGCAGCCGTGGCCCAGCCAATATAATGGTATGTAAAAAACTTTGTAATAAAAGTTGCATAACTTAATTTTTACAATATCCTGTTATACATAATTATTAATAACAAACTACAACATTTGCTAATGACTGATTACTATAATCGTGTTGCATTCATTTTCCTTACGCGCCTTACATGCAGGCGCACCATTTCTCTCCACTAATACTGGCAGCGAATATTTTAGCAGCCGATTGCCACGTCATTAATCTTGGACTGACTTGTTTGGTGTGCACAAAAGGAAATATTTTGCTTTCGGAGAACAAGAAAAATAGGTTTATTTGCATTATACTTATTAATTTGTGCAGTTATTCAGTTGTCTGGTAAGTTAATGTTCAAGAAAAAATATTGATTTTTATTAAAATGTTCTATTATGTTATGTTAACAATTACTCATTTATTTCAGCCCTTTGTATTCAGCATGTCTCTATATTAAATAAACCTATGTTTCTATGTAAATTGAAGCTTTTGTTTTTTTGCGGCCCACATAAACTTAAACCTTGTTTGTTTGGCCCGTGTTAGCCTTTGAGTTTGACATGCTTGTTCTAGGTGCTTCTGGTGGTAAAGGTAGGGTTAGCTTCCAGGGGGGTTCCAGGAGCTTGTCCCCTCCCCGCCCCCCTTCCCAGCCCAGATCCTCTGTGAACGAATGCCTGGGTCTGTTTCAGCTCTGTGAGTCTGGAAGACTGGCTGGACTTCTCCAACACCAACGTGGAGAAGGCTGACAAGCAGAGGAACAACTCCCTGATGCTGAAGTCCCTGGTGGACCGAGTCCTGTCCCAGACGGCCAGCGACCTGCGCAGGCAATGTGACGTGGTGGACACGGCATTGAAGAACGGGCTGAAGGAGACCAAGGATGCCAGGGACAAGCTGGCTGTTCATTTGGCCAAGGTGAGCTCCCTGCGGGGAACACGGAAGAGCACCTGAATGGCCTCTGGGCCAGGCTGCTGCCTTCTGCGCTTGTGACCTTGGGTTAACTAAGGAGTAAGGGCCATTCACATCTCCCCATCGTAGCAGCAGGGTTTGGGTTTTTGGGACTGGAGTGGGACTTGGACCTACTCGGGGCTCCTTTGCCACTCATGACTGACAAGAACAGTCTGTCTCCTCCCTCGGGGCCTCAGTTTCCCCTTATGTGAAATATGGGGATGGACTATATGGTCTCAGACATCGTTTATGACCCTGAAGTTCTATGAGTTGAACGCACCCAATTTCTCCAAACCCAGCTGCAACTTCGGGATTCTGGCTGGTTGTCCATCTCAGTCTTCCAGTGGTGTGCTGGGTTTAGAAAACTGGCTCTCAGAAAAACAAAGTCCTCAGTTTGTAACCCATGGACACAGACAGTAGGGGTGGTGAGGGCATGTGCTGGGGTTGGGGGGAGGAATGGCCAGGGAGAGGTCAATGGGGGATAAAGGAGACATACGTAATGCTTTAAAGAATAAAGAATTTAAATTAAAAAATGAATATTATGTTGGAATAAAAGATGATGAAATTAAATAAATTAAATAAAGCCCCCAGTTTGCTGAATTTGTAGGTCTCCATGGTGTAAATACTTTCATCACAGTTGAGTTCAGCTGCCCATTTAACGATGGTCTGGCAAAGTTCCTGAATACTTAACCATCAGAGCCCACGTGAGCCCGCTCCAGTATACCTCCCTAACGGCCAGGACCCCTGCGTCCTGAGCATAGATGACCATCCCACAGGATAAACTCAGGGACGCTGAGAAGTTGAGTCTAGTGGAACATGTGCTAGGTTTGGATATGTGGGCCCAGATCCAGTCCAGGGACAGGCCAGCCGAGTGACAGGCCTGCCGAGCCCTCAAGCTCTCTGAGCCTCGTGCCTCACCTGTAACATGGCCCCCCTCTGGCAGTTTACTGATGGTGAAGTGCAGAGAGCTGAAGGGACCCCAGGTGGCAAGGTGCATTGTGGGCAGCCTGGAGCTAGAGCCCCGGCCTGCTCAACCCCAAAGCCTTGTCCTCCTGCCGCATTTGTACCTCGCCCTCCTGGAACCAGAGCCTGGCTGTCAGGATTTATTTATGCGATGAGCAGGACAAGCCAGAGTGCAATCAAAGGTTATACTGTGACCGGACTTCCTATCAAAATCTATTGCAAATGTTCATCTGTGAATGCTGTTCTGTAATGAGATTTTATATATTTCATCTGGGGAAATGTCTTTTCATTTAAATAGTACTGCCAAGTACTGATAACAATCTGTGAGCACATGATTTTAATTGGATACACTCATTGCTTGGAAGGCATTTATAGAATTCTGTTTCGCTTCTTTTCCTGATACTGGCCTGTTAGCATGTCATTACATTTCGGATTAATCACTTGCTGTTGAAGGGTAGGTAGAAGCTCCTCAATTGCACAATTAAGTGGATTGTGAAATATGGAAATTTCCTTTGCACTTGTTTTGAGGTCTCCCCTTCTGCCCCCCCCCCCCCCAAAAAAAAACAAACCAAAAAACCACCACTGCTGGCACTTGGAAAATATATCTGCTGCACATCTGTGTGGGAATGGAGGTCGTGCTTCTTGTTTTGACTTTTGACAGCACAGCTTGGCAAGCCTTGTGATTCAAACCACATTAGTTGTTGAAATGACGTTACCGCAGAATAAGCTTTGCATGGGAGTGCAGGTGGGATTCATTAAGATATATTATTACATCCTAGCTGGTTTGGCTCAGTGGATAGAACGTCAGCCCACGGATTGAAGGGTCCTGGGTTCGATTCTGGTCAAGGGCATGTACTTTGGTGGCATGCTCAATGCGGGAAGCAACCAATCGATGTGTCTTTCTCACATTGGTGTGTCTCTCTCACATTGGTGTTTTTCTCTCTCTCTCTGTCTCTCCCCCTCTCTTCCACTGTGTCTGAAGATTAATGGAAAAATATCCTTGGGTGAGGATTAACAACAACAACAACAAAAAGGATATATTATTACTAAGTCTGCAGCAAAAATTAATTTGCAAAGCTATTCAGTGTTTTATTTATTTACTAGAGGCCCGATGCACGAAATTCAGAGGGGCCCCAGCCCCGGCCCCTCTGCCTAGGCCCCCGCCCGCTGCGGCTTTGTCTGGAAGGAAGGACATCCGGTCTAATTAGCATATTACCCTTTTATTATTATAGATTATTATTTTTTAATTCTTACCCAAGGACATTTTTTTTTTTTTATTGATTCCAGAGAGGAAGGGAGAGGCAGAGAGAAACATCCAAGTGAGAGAGAAACATTGATCGGTTGCCTCATGCATGAGCCCAGACCGGGGATCAAATCTGAAACCTGGGTATGTGCCCTTGACCGGGGAATTGAACCTGAGGCCCTTTGGTGTGTGGGACGACACTCTAACCATTGAGCTACCAGCCAGGGCCCTATTCAGTGTTTTATAGTAGTAGTTTCATGGGGGAAGGGAGTGGTTCTTGTTCAGAAAAATTTCAGTCATGGCCCTGAGCTCAAAATAAATCACAAGAAAATTTCACCACTGATACCAGGTAAACCATTCACTTGCTGAGGAGAATGGCAAGTCAGGATATTCAGCTTCTATTTCTGGCAAAAATTCACAGAACTGATGATGAGAGCTAATGAAGTCCACTGCTGATGATACTGGTGCAATGACACTTGATGAATTCAGATCTTTTCTGCGAAGTACTTTCCGGTGAATAACACAGTGAATAATGATAGCTGTAAAGCGCTCACATTTGCTCCACTTCTGTGAATGTGTTCCACTAAGCCGTTTCTGCTCCACACACGTGTACCGTCCTCAGCTACAGCACTTCTTAGCAGATTCCACCTCCGGTGGTGTCGAATTCGTGTTTTCTCAACTTTTTGGAAATGCCCCTGCCTGCAGTTATTTCGTGCGACCATTCGTGGAGGCTGGTCCTTCCGTCCCTTCAAACTCAGCACCGATTCCTCCAATAAACAACGAGCAGCATCAGGACCCCTGCCCGCTGGCGAAGAGCAAGGAGCCCACCCCACATGGTGCGCCTTGTTTTTCCATCGGCTGTTGATGCTGTTCCCAGGGTCCTGAACGCGTCAAGCAGCTGTTTTTGCAGGAAGACTAACACACAGCTGTATGTTCTCTGGACACCGTTCCTCAGCTGCAACCAACATGTTTTAATTAATTTGTTATCAGTAAATGGCTTTTTTTGCTTGGCTGACAAACGAGACGCTTGGAACCTGACTTTGATTGCAGCCTCCTTTTTGTTTTGGCGAAGAGATTCTGCGGTGATGAGATATTCTGTTTTAAATGTCTAATTTTTCTGATCACTGCTCTCCTGTGAGTTGAGGCTAGCATGATGGCGCGCGGTCTGGCAATGACACATGCCGTATTCTTTCAGCACAGCTGGAGCGTCATTGCATGGTAAACACAGTGCTTTGCTGTCTAAGGAACAAAATCTGCACGTCACTAGGCCTTAAAAGTGCACCACACGAAGCCCGGTTTTCCTGTTTTGACGTGCCGGGTATGTGCTGTGGTAAAAACTGCATGGTGATACTCGTAGTGGCTTGGGAAGCTGTGGTTAGAACCGTGTCATCTGGACAACAGTGCAAAGCACTGAGAGTGTAACATACATTCTGTTGCAACTTCTTAACCCTGACGTTGTAGTTTAAAAGCAGCCATACAGATGCATGAGCATGGCTGTGCTCCAATAAAACTTTATTATGGACACCAATATTTGAATTTTACGTAATTTTAAGATGACATGAACTATTATTTTTCTTTTGATTTTTCAGCTATTTAAAAATGTAACCCCCCTAACCCCCCTTTAGAGAGCAACCAAAGGACTTGTATGCATGCATATTAGTGTAACCAATGGACACAGTCACTTGGGTGAGGGCTTGCCCCGGGGTGGGAATGGGGGGAGGGTCAATTGGGGAAAAAGGAGACATATGTAAAACTTTAGACAATAAAAAAATGTACCTCCTCTTTTAAAATTTTTTTTAAAAAAAGGAGACTAAAAAGACAAGCCACAAATAAAGCTCTGTTATCCAAAATAGAGGAAGAACTCTTGAAACTCAACAATAAGAAAACAAACAGCCCAATAGAAAACAGACAAAAGATTGAAACAGGCACCTCCCCAGGGAAGATATGCAGATGGTAATGAAGCATATGAAAAGATGCTCAACAGCCTATGTCCTCAGGGATTGCAAATTAAAACAACGAGATGCCACTACACACCCACAGAACATACAAAACACTGACAATGCCAAGCTGGCGGGGATGTGGAGCAGTAGGCACTCTCATCGTTGGTGGGCGTCCAAAATGGTGCAGCCACTTGGGAAGACAGTTTGGCAGTTTCTTACAAAACGAGACAGACGCGTATGATTCAGCAAGCTCACTCCGTGGTATTTACCCAAACGCGTTGAAAACTTATGTCTGCACAAAAATCTGCATATGAATGTTGAGCAGCTTTATTCATAATTGCCAAAGCTTGGGAGCCACCGGATGTCCTTTGATAGATGAATGGGTAAACAAACTGTGCTACATCCATACAATGGAATATTATTCAGTGATAAAAAGAAATGAGCTATCAAGCTGCAAAAGGACATGGAGACACCTTACATGCGTACCGCTAAATGAAAGAAGCCAATCTGAAATTCATACCGCATGAATCATACTGTATGATGCCAACTACATGACACCTGGGAGCAGTAAAAAGGCCCGTGGTTGTCAGGGCTTCAGATGGGGGGTGGGGTGGGAAGGAGGGAGGAAAAGGAGGAGCTCAGGGATTTGTTAGGGCAATGAAACCTAGTCTGTATGATCCGGTAACAGTGGATACATGGCATACATTGGTTAAAATCCATAGAATGTGCAGTACAAAGATTGAACCCTAATGTAAAGTATGAACTTTAGTTAACAGTAATGTATACAAGATTGGTTCCTTAGTTGTAACAAATGTACCACATTAATGGAAGATGCTCATAACGGGAATCTGTGTTGGGGGAGAGAGGGTATATGGGAACGCTATACTTCCTGTTCCATTTTGCTGAAAGTCTAAAACTGCTCTAAAAACTAAAGTCCCTACCCCTGGCCAGGTGGCTCGTTGCTTGGAGCGTCATCCGGTACACCAAAAGGTTGCAGATTCTATTTCCAGTCAGGGCACATATATAGGTTGTGGATTCGATTCCCGTACAGGAGGCAACCGATTGCTATTTCACTCTTTCTCTCTCTCTCTTTCTGTCTTCCTCTCTCTAAACAAAAACAAAAACATATCCTAAGGTGAAGATTAAAACAAACAAAAAACTAAAGTCCATTAATTTAAAAAACATTCTTATTTCAGTCTGTACAAAAACAGTCTGTACCAAACCAGACGGCATTTGGCCCCGAGGCTGCAGTGTGCTGACTCCTGATCTAACCCATAGCATTAGTAGTTTTGTTTGAAGGAATCTGTGCACTTAGTATATTTTAAGTATTTGTAAAATTTAAGAAAATTTGGCCTGGTTTAAAAAAATCATAACAAAGTTTATAATGAAATTATGATTTTAGTTGAAATTTTAAGTTTGAAGACAGTGTTAAAATATTTGAGAATTGACGAGGAATCATTTTTGCTAGTTTACTAGATTAACGAGGTCTTTTAAGAACGACAGAAAGCCTTGTTTGCTAAGATGACTCAAGTAGTTTTTAAAAGTTTTATGTCAAATTTATAAAAACTATATGATATCTATCAAATTTACAAATGCCGATTTAAATAAGTGAAGGATTTTAAAGCTTGAAGTTGGAGCAACTATTAATCAAAGTCAATTTAAAGTGATGGTTAACATTTGCTAAATTTAAAAATAATATACTCTTTGAGGACTGAACTTAAGAAACCCTTAAGAAATGTTAAGAAAAGGCTGAAGAAAACAAAATGCAATGTGTGGGCCTCATTTGCATTCTAATTGGAATAAACCAACTCTTACAAAAAAATATGGGACAAGCAGGGAAATCTGAGTGTGTGTGTGAGAGAGAAAATGGTACTATCATTATGTTAAAAGACAATAAAAGCATCCTTATATCTTAGAAACACACACTCAAGTATTTAAGACTGGGATGATATAATATCTGAGATTTGCTTTGAAATAAGCTGATGGGCCGGGGTGGAGAGAGGGGGTTATAGATGAAACAAGATTGGCCATGTATCCATCATTGGTTAAATTGATGAGTACCCGAGGTTCATTATATCAGCTACTTTTGTGTATGTTTAGAAAATTCTATGATGTAAAGATTTTTTTTAAGCTTAAGAAAGAAACAAAAATTTAAACTAGTTAAATATTAATCTAAAAACCCAAAGTAACGTCTAAGTAATATATTCTGTGCACAAAGCCACCTTCAAAGAAATCAGCAAAACTCGTATTGAACTGCTCACCCTTCAGGCTGCTAGGGAGCAGAATGGGTGCTAGTGGGCGGACTGATGGAAATAAGAGGCTCTCTGCTCAGGACACACCGTACTTAGTAGCAAGGTGAACAGGCAGTCTCCTGCCTTTACTGAGGGCATTCTCCAGGGCATTCCCATTATTTGGGAAGGAGATGCGGGAACAATGCCAGTCACGCCCACTCCATCTGCGAGGCTCTAAGGTTGGGTGAGCTGCCTTTCCCACCAGCAATCACTGCTGTAGGGAAGGGAGATCAGACTCATTCTGGGGCCCTGCTTGGGT
Source organism: Cnephaeus nilssonii (assembly GCF_951640355.1). Taxonomy (NCBI): domain Eukaryota; kingdom Metazoa; phylum Chordata; class Mammalia; order Chiroptera; family Vespertilionidae; genus Cnephaeus; species Cnephaeus nilssonii. The sequence goes on from NC_137090.1 coordinate 37,471,065, forward strand.
AGAAAGCTGAGGGCCCCTCTTCCTAGCTTACATGATCCCAACAGACCTCCTAAGAGTGTCTGCTGTTGAGGTTTGAGGAGCACACCCTGGTCTCACCCTCTCCAATCCTTTCTGTGAGGTCATGGAAGAGATTGCTGCCCAGGAGAAAAACATCGCATTTCTTGAAAAAGCCATCCTGGACCAAGAAGGGCCTGCCAAGGTGGCTCATACACGCCTGGGGACCAGGACATGTCGGCCTAATGTGGAGCTGTGTCGCGATATGGCCCAGTACAGGCTGATCAGGGAGGTTAATGAGATCACCCACAACATTGCAAGGTAGGCTGGCGGCTGGGAGGTGGAGGGCCACTGGGGTTCCAGGTGAACCCGGATTGTGAACAGGGCTAGGCAAGGCCGTCGTGGGGGAAGCCTGTCGGGCATGAGCACTTTTGCATCTATAATATGTGAGGGTTCCTTTCTGGAGGACAGTCAAGGGGTTCCTTGTTAACTGCAGCCAGTTGCTGCCATGCAGGAAATGGATGCCCGTGTTTGAATTTTTCTAAAGTCCAAATCCAGATGTTTAGGTAAAACGCACAATTTTAAATGTTGGCAGGTCATGGAGTTATCTTGTGGCCACTAATCTGAAACCTCTGTCTTAAGGAGGAGACAGGGAGAAGGGCGTACCCATTCGGCTTCTGCAATGAGCACACGGATACATTGCCCCGCACCCCCTGCAAAAGCAATGTGGAGTGATAAATGATCCCCTCACGTTCTTCCTCTTCTCCCAGATTAAAGGAGACGTTAGCCCAGGCTCAGATGGAGCTGAGAGGGCTGAACCGCCGACAGCTCGCCCTGCAGGAGGAGATCCAGATCAAAGAGAACACCATCTACATCGACGAGGTGCTGTGTGTGCACATGAGGAAGTCCATCCCGCTGCGGGATGGGGATGACCACGGGGAGTGGGCCGGGGGCCTCCGCCCCGACGCTGTCTGCTAAAAGTACTGAAAGTAGGGACCAGATGCTCAGATGCTCATTAAACCTTATCACCCCACAGCGGTACCGCACTCTCATTTCAGGTACGCGGCGCTTCCAGTCGGCCCAGCACAGCCTCGGCCAGGATTCCGACCTGCTCGGAGCCGAGATTGGGGTGCAAGGGTCTGTGCTGCCGGTGCTGCTGGGGTGGTGATGGCTTAACAGTTAAATTCCGTGTATCAGCACAGGCCCTTCTGATACCACAGGACGGGGGCCCAGGGAGCGGGGCCCAGCACATTGGGAAAGTCTCAGCAAGGCTTGCCTCCCCCAGGAATCTATCTTGGTCCTTCCCTGGGCCATGGGTTCTGTTGACTGCTTCTGCGGTTACCCAGAGAGCTCACGTCGCATCGTCTTCCCCCGCTACCACCCCTCTGGCCTGATCTGGGGGTGCCAGAGTTGGGCTCACTAAGGTCAGAGCCACCCTCCCAAGGGACCAGGATCGTATCTGGGTAACAGTAATGACAGGAGTCCTTACATCCTACTGGTGACAGGTACAGGCAACCAAAGCCACAAAACCTGCAAGCACTTAATAGGAACTCTGAGATTGCATTCTGAGCTCCCTGCCATACAAAACAAAGTATCCAGTCACAAGTCAAGCTCAATGAGGGTGACGACCCTGTGGTGGGGAGAAAGGTCTGTCTATATCCTGAAAGTTGAGAGGAACCCAGAGAGGGTGTGGGAGAACCGTGGGATGTATGAGACTTTAAAGTGCGGGGAGAAGGGTTGAGCCCCGAGCCCTGGGAAACCCCAATACTTCCAGGCTGAGTGAAAAGAGTCCCACCTGCAGACCAAGAAGAGGGAAGGAACATTGAGGGTCCGGAGGGAGCCAGGAGAGCATGGTGCCACGGAGGCCAACGTAGAAGAATGTTTCAAGGCACTGCGGTCAGGGGGTTAAATGCTCCAGCCAGTGGTCGGCAAACTGCAGCTCGCGAGCCACATTCGGCTTGCGAGCCGCCGTTTGCCTCTCTGTTGACTAATGAGTTTGCCGACCACTGGGATAGGGGCTTAATCACAAGGAACAACAACAGCCTGTAATTATTGGAATCGAGAGTCTAGGTCAGTGGTCAGCAAACTCATTAGTCAACAGAGCGGCAAACCTTGGCTCGAAAGCCGCATGTGGCTCGAGAGCCGCAGTTTGCCGACCACTGCTCCAGAGCATCAGCTGGGAAAGGAAAAGCATCCTCTGGATTTGACAATTAGGCAATCACCAGGGGCACCTTGCCAAAAGCAATCTTTTAAAAAATATTCATTTATTTATTTAATTTTCAATTACAGTCTACCGTCAACTTTGTTTCGTTATCAGCACAGCGGTCAGACAATCATTTACTTTACAAAGTGTTCCCCCTGACACCTCCCCACTCTGAACACGCCCGAGCTCATCTGATTTCGGGAGCAAAGCAAGGTCGGGCCGGGTTCGTACTTGGAAGGGAGGCCAAAGGCAATTTCAATAGCGTATTGGAGGAAGAAGACAAGCACTTGGGCTGGGACCAGGAGGTTTCAGTTCCACCCGGCTGCTCTCTGGAAGGGAACAGATGTGGGCGTTGGAGTGTGGATGACAGCTGCTGTCTGTCATGCGGACGGGCAACAGAACGCCAGTTTGCAGCAAGAGAAAAAGTAGAAGCTGAGGCTCCAAGAGGGAAAAGAAAGAACTCCCTAGAGGTCTCCCTTCCTCGGCTCCAGGTGGTTTCTGAGACCCCTGGGTTCTGCGAGAACCCAGCATCCTCCTGTAGCATTCCCCGTTCCGCTCACTGACTCCCAGGGGGTTTTCTGTGGCTGCCACTCAAGAGTGTTGTAACTCTTGGGCCATGTCACTTGACTGGATAACTTGAGAGGGGAGTGGGAGTGGGCGTTGCCCCTGAGAGGGATCTTGATGGAGAAACAGACGTTTGCTGGGTAGAAAGGGGGACGTCGCAGGGAGTGGCATGGCATACACAAAGGCAGGGGGTCTCAAAGAGCCAAATATGTTTCCGGGGGAACTGGGTGTGGGTCCCTATAAAGGATGTTACAATTTCAAATCAAAACCAAGGAGGACTTGTTATATAGCCTTGTAACAAGGCATGTACTAGTATACCATTGGTAATCCCAACAATTATGACAACCGTTAACATGTTGAGTGCTTACTCAACATGTTGAGTTATTTATGCAAACTGTTAATATCCCCATTTTACAGGTGAGGAAATTGAGGATGGGAGGGGTCACACGGCTAGGATTCAGACCGACTTACCAGAGGTCACATGGCTAACGAGTTGCTGATGCTTAATTGGATCTCAGATCCTGAAACCAGGATCTGTTGCCTCAAGATATTTTTTACCTGAAAATTCATCCATGGATTTTGGCAAGCCTTTTTAAAAGTGTGAAAATTGGGAAGAATCACATCTACTCTCTCGAAGCGGGCAGGATTTGCTTGCTCTGTAGCTGACTTATGTTCTCTGTAGGGAAATTAGTATAGACCCCAACGCCTCCAGCAATACTCCCTGCACAGAGAACCCATTTGCTTCTTCAGCCAGTCAGCAAAGGTATACTCACATTATTGCACATCAGGCCTGTGGCACTGGAGGGTGTAAGTGTGTGTGTGTGTGTGTGTGTGTGGGTGTGTGTGTGTGTGGTGTCATTCACTTGTTCATTCATATGACAAATACTTGCCGGGCTCCAATTTAGTGCCAGGGACTGCGCCAGGCGCGGAGATTAGAGGTGAATTAGACAGAGCCCCGTGTCCTCTTGGAGCTCAGTGCAGAGGCGGGCGGTACACAGGAACAACAAAGTCGTTTCAGATAGTGACAGGGCCCTGATGGAAATAGACAGGGTGATCTGAGACGAGTGACAGGACAGGCGGCCGCTTTAGAGAGGGTGCTGGGAGGCCTTTCTGATGAGCTGACACTGAGCTGAGATAAAGGTGGACAAGAAGGCCGCGATCATGTGAATATCTGGAAAAAACACCCTCACGTGCCCGTTTTAATGAACAGGGAAAAGGCCAGGTGGCCGGAGAAAGGGGAAGGTGGGTACAAGTTGAGCTCAGTGAGGGGGGACAGGGGTCAAGTCATGTAAGACCTTGTAGACCACAGTCATGTTCAAACCAGTTTCTGTAGAAAGGCATGTAGGTGGGCAGGGGCAACATAGGGGGGTTTTCAGGAGGCCTGGGGAGAGCTGGTCCCAGAGCCCATTCAAGGCAATACACCAGTGGGCGAGGGGCATGGCTCAAGGCTTTCCCTTTAGCCAATCAGAGGCTGGGGGCGGGGCGCGGGGCCAGCTGCGGGTCAGCGACCTCTCCAGCCCACCTGCTCCAGGTATTTCTCCAAGGCTGTCTTATTCTTCAGTCACAAGTCAGTCATCTATTGCATAGGTGATTGACAAGGTTAGGCTGTGATTTAGGCTTCCTCTGGGGACAGATTGGAGGGAAGGGGATTGGATAAAATCTCTAGGAATGGCTTTGACTGACAGCACGAAGGCTTTGGGGTTAGGCATGCTTTTGGCCCCAGTTTTGCTAGTAACTAGTCCAGGAGTGGTCCAGGAGTCCCCTCCCCTTCCTGGGCCTTCATCTGTGAAGAAGGGACACTGGGGAGGTGGTGAGAAGGGCGGTGAGGTGATTTGTAAGGGTTCTTCCTGCTGAAAAGGCCTTATATTACCAGGTGTGATTTGGAAGTACAAGATAGAGTTGACTAAATTAACTCAGCTTTATTAGTATCATAGATATGCTCTTACTGACTGTTTAAAGAGAAAACATATTTGTCTATGACTGTAAGATGGGTCAAAACAAATAACACATATTACTTTGAAATAATTGTTCACTGTAAACAAGGCGGAATCGCACCTAAACAAGGTCTTATTTGAAATCATTTAACCTAGAGTGAGTGCCTCCCCTGTACCTGGCTCAGTTCTAGGCCCGGGGATACAGAAATACAGGAAAAATTGATGCTCAAGGGACTTACATTCCACTTGAGCATTTAAATTTTCTATGTGGGTGTGTTTGTGTCTCGATTTTTTAAATCTGCAATTTTGCAAATGTAGAGGAATAGGAATTAATTTTCTAAGCACCACCCAGGGAAACCATGCAAAATTTTCACCATCTGTGATATTTAGCCAATGAATTGATAAAATTCTGTGGCTTCAAATTGCAAATAAGAATTTCTGTAGGCCCTGGCTGGGTGCCTCAGTTGGTTGGAGTGTTGTCCCCATACAACAAAAATCTGGGGGTTCGATTCCCAGTCAGGGCACATACCTAGGTTGTGGGTTAGATTCCCCATTGGGGCATGTACGGGAGGCAACCTATGATCTCTCTCTCTCTCTCTCTCTCTCTCTCTCTGGCAACCTATGATGTTTCTCTTCTTCTCCTTCTCCTTCTCCTTCTCCTTCTCCTTCTCCTTCTCCTTCTCCTTCTCCTTCTCCTTCTCCTTCTCCTTCTCCTTCTCCTTCTCCTTCTCCTTCTCCTTCTCCTTCTTCTCCCTCAAATCAATAAATATACCCTTGGCTGAGGATAAAAGAAAAAGAATTTCCGTGGCCCCTCTCTGGACTAGCTGTCTGGGTAATGTGTATAAGGGGGTAAATACACACCTGTGGGCAATGGTTTATACCTTAGTTTGATCACAGCCCTACTTTCCTTTTACACTTGGAAATTCAGTCCCCAGGGCTTCATCAGTTTTATCAACAGCAGAGAGGAGGCACCAGGGAGGCAGATTGCATTTCCAGCTCATACATACAGATGTGGACATGCTGCAGTTCTCCCATGCCGCTTCTCCCAAGAGCTGGGTGCTCTTTGCGGACCCTCAGCAGGCATGGGGAGACAGCGCCTCCCCCCGCCCCCTCCTGCTCTGTGCTGAGGAAGGAGGACAGGCAAGGACAAAAAGCTGTCCAGGTCACAAGTCTGGGCTATCTCCATCTACCACTGGGCCTCTGAATGTGGTCATTTAAGCAATGGACACATTTAAAAATCTGTGGGTTTGGAAAACTCGCGTGCCCTGTGTTGTCCCACGAGCACTCTGTGGATCTTGATGTTTTTTCCATTCCTCTGGGAACTGGAATGTCTGTGTAGTCAGGGCAATTGCTGAGGGTCCCCGAGACCTTTTTCAAGGAATCCAAGGGGTCAAAACTATTTTAACACCAAGACATGCTGTGCCTTCCCCCCTCGCACTCTCTCTGGAGCTTTCCGGAGGCTGCGTGGTCTGTGTGACATTGCAGCAGACGGCAGAAGCAGCCGCGAGAGCCCAGCTGTCTACCATTAAGCCAGACGTGAAAGAGATTTGCAAAACTGTGAAACAAATCGAGACTCTTATGCAAACGTGTTAACATAAATAACATTTTAATGAACATGTTTCCCATAAAAGATCCTCTACCCTTAGATTCTGTGCTTGCAGATGAAAGGAAATGAACCAGAACTGGTCCACACTCTGAATAAATCATTGTACCAGTCAATCAGTCCATCTCCCAGGGGGTCTGGATTCCAGCTGAAACTCCCTCTCGCATCAAGCTACCTCCTCTCTGGTCCTCATGGAACCAGGTGGCTCCCAAAGGGCTCCCTGGTTTCAGCTATGACACTTTCGAGCATCTTCTCCCATCAGACCTGGGAGCTCCCCACAGTGGGACCCTGTTTCCCTCACCAGTGTGCAGTGGAACAGGAACGGTATCAACAGAAGCACTGCAGGGACATCAGATGAGACCGTGAATGTGGACGTGTTGTGAAAGCTGAAATTTATCCACACTGGGTCTATATAAACTTGAATAAAGGCCCAAGACGCTGAGCATAAATATGGGCACAGCATACAAAAGAGGAGACAAAAATCTAAAATGAAACACTCATCAAAAGTATTCTGAGTTTTTATTAATTTATGTCTATTGAAAAGAACCCCTATATGCACCTATCTGCACAAAAATCTCAAAAGACCAGAAGCCATACATCCCAATGGCATGGGCTCAGGAATTTATGACTCCCTATTTAAAACACACTAGATTGTCTCCTGATTCTAAAAAATAACATATGGTTATTGTAGAAAATTTGAGAACTAAGGGGAGGCATAAAGAAGAACATTAAAACCCCCCATAATTCTAACACCCAGATATAACTGTTAACATTTTTGTTGTATTTCTTCTATGCTTTCAAAAAACCTCAAACCTTCATGTGTTTTATATGATTGATATCACACTACATATACAGTTTTAGGTCCTGCCTTTTTTCACTTAACATCACTTTGGGAACATTTCCCCAGGACATTACAAATTCTTTGTAAATATGAGAGTAATGGCCACCTCCAGTTCTGCCCCACACCTGAGCACTGGGCACCATGCTATCTGGATGGGAGAATGGAGGTGACACAAGAAAAGGAGGTGCCAGTCTGGCCAGCGTGGCTCAGTGGTTAAGCGTCAACCTATGAACCCGGAGGTCACATTTGATTCCCAGTCAGGGCACATGGCCAGGTTGTGGCTCAATCCCTAGTGTGGGGCACGCAGGAGGCAGCTCATCAATGATTCTCTCTCATCACTGATGTTTCTATCTTTCTCCCTTTCCCTTCCTCTCTGAAATCAATAAAAAAAATATTTTAAGGAAGATAAGAAAAGGAGGTGCTGGTACAATTAGTCTCCAATACTGATAAATTGGGGGCTGGATTCCTTCTGTAGGAGGGAGTTCCAGCTCTCAGCGGGCTCCTTCTAAAAGTGGGGAGTTCCCTGCTTCATTGGAGGGCATGCTGATGGATTTCCATTCATCTGAGATCAGACCTGGCCAAGGTCAGTGTCAGAAGGCTCTGACACGAAGGCCAGCCAGGACAGAAAGAATTTCTGAACTGATATTGTCAGTGAGTAGAAAACACGCTTCTATTTGCTCCCTGCTAGCTACACTTTTTCGGGTGCACAGGTTAGCAGCAGTCCGGGTAAGAAACTGCTTTGAGCTTTTAGCTCTTGGCTGAGCGAGGGTGTCAAAAATCAAAATCAAATGACAAAATAAGAAATCACCCTGGGATAGTTGGTAAATATAGCACTTTAAAGTCACCTGGGGCCTTCATATTGCCAGCAGTCCCATCTTTGCTGGGGTGTTCATGTTGGTGTGGAACTGGCAAAAAGGAGAAAGAGAAGAAAAAGGGGTGGGGGGAGGAGACGCCTCAAGTGTCCTTCTGTGAGAACCAGGTTTCCAACTTCCAAGTGCCCCCAGCTTTCTTCCTCTGGAGAGCGCTATTACATCATGGGGTAGGCGATGACAAAATAGTTAAGCTCTGAATCGATCAGCTTTCTGTACTTCCGGTAAATTTCCCGCAGCGTCCTGTCCTCTTCATTTGTCTCATATCTGTTCGTATAAATTCTCACCTGTGCCAACAGAGAAACACAGCTGTGTACACACCGTGACTGCATCACGCGGGCACTGAAAACAATCTGAATGATGTACACACACCAGTGTTGGCAGAATCAGGAAGAACCCAAACCAGGGTCCCTTGGGTGAAACTGTTAATGGAAATTAACTCAGGTGGTATGACTGCCCCCACTCCTGCCTTGTCTCTGACGTTTCTCCCGGAGCAGAAGCAGCTGGCTGGACACCTGCCCCATGGGGCCTGGATGCCTGTTCCACCCCGGGGGGCTCTTACCTTGAGTGTGCGCAGGGCACACTGTCCTTCTTCCTGACTCTTCAGGATCCGCTCCACGAACTTCACATCAAGGAAAGCCCAGATTTTGAAGTAAAACAACTTTCTGCAGGATAAGATGAGGAGGTGCAGCTCCTTGTCGAGCGACTCGTGGTTGTTGTTGAACTCAAAAGTTAATTTCTGGAAAAGCACCAAAGGGGAAGACGTATCTGGGCAAAGATGCCGGGACTGGCTGGGTCATTCCTAACATTTCCATGACCTGACCTCTGGCCTGATAGCCATGGTGGTGGTTCGAGGGCTTTCGATAAGATGCCCTGGACATGAAGGTCATGGAGGAAGAGATCTGGAGATGAAAGGCGGCCTCTTCCAAATTTGCAAAAGTTGGAGTTTGGAGGCCATGTATTTGGAGTCCAGAGACCAAGGTCCTGGTGGACGGGCCAGGTGACTGTGGACAGGCCACCAAACCTCAAGTTCTTTTGTATCACAAAGAATAACAATGCTGTCTGCCTGCCCACTTGAGGGCTACGTGAGTCTCAGATGAGCTATTAGCACTCCGTAGACCCTCACTGTTAGTAGTGGTATTTATCCTATCTAATAAAAGAGTAATATGCAAATTGACCATCACTCCAACACACAAGATGGCTGCCCCCATGTGGTCAAAGATAGCTGCCCCCATGTGGACACAAGATGGCTACGACAAGATGGCCAGCAGGGGAGGACAGTTGGGAGGGACCAGGTCTGCAAGGGAAGGCAGTTGTGGGCGATCAGGCCAGCAGAGGAGGGCAGTTGGGAGGGGCCAGGCCTGCAAGAGAGGGCAGTTGGGGGCGATCAAGCCTGCAGGGGAGGGCAGTTAGGGGCAATCAGGCTGGCAGGGGAGCAGTTAGGCATCAATCAGGCTGTCAGGGGAGTGGTTAGGGGGTGATTAGGCTGGCAGGCAGAAGCAATTAGGGGCAATCAGGAAGGCAAGCAGGCAAGCAACTGGGAGCCAGCAGTCCTGGATTGTGAGAGGGATGTCTGACTGCTCATTTAGGCCCGATCCTAATGGGAAATTCGTACACAGAGGGGGGTGTCTGGGCTGGGCTGAGGGACACCCCCCCTCTGTGTACGAATTTCATGCACTGGGCCTCTAGTAACTATATAAATCGTCACAACCTTCTGTGAGTGAGGGCCTTAGGAGGGACAACATAATCCTGATTTTATAGATGGGGAGCTGCCAGATTACAGAACAGCCCACCCCTCTGAGCCCTTCAGTGACTTGGGTCAAATTTAGCTTTCTGTTTGGTTTGAAGTCACACTGTTTCCTGCCTCCTCGGACCCTGTGGGAAGAGAGGAAGGGGCTGCAGATGCACCTTCTTATAAACATTTGTTTTAATCCTCACCCAAGGATATGTTTTTTTTAAATTGATATCTTTTTTTTATTTTCAAGAGAGAGAAATATTGATTGGTTGCCTGCCATATGTGCCCTGACTGGGGACTGAACCTGTAACCTGTGATGTGCCCTGCCTGGGAATCGAACTCCCAACCTTTTGGTGTATGGGATGAAGCCCCAACCAACGGAGCCACCTGGATGCACCTTTTTGATCAGGCCTCACATCTCTGAGCCGGGGACATAGGAGATTTCCTTGGTTGGCATTCAACCAGAACGTTCCTTGTGTTCCATGTGCAGGAAGTGAGCAGCCCCTTCTGTTGTCTGCTGTGATTTTACGGGGCCAGGAGGCTTAGCTTTGTCGCATCTCCCAGAACCTCAGTTTAAGAGTGAGGGAGTGTGTGTGAGCCCAGCCAAGAGCAGGCAGCAGTAGCCTTTCCTCTGGGGAAGCCAGTAACCTGGGTGCAGTCACTCCTTGAAGCCTCCCCACCCTCGGGTTATACCTACCTGCAGAGTGTGCCGGAAGGTGGGCAGCAGATCCAGCAGAGTGGGCCGCATGGACCAGTCCGGGTCACTGAAATAGCAGCTTCTCAGACTGATGCTCCTGACGGGGATCTCCTGCAAGAGGATCCGGGCCAAGCGCTCGTACTTCATGACCCGCTCAAAGAAGAAGTTCACCTTCAGGTTGACAGCCTGCCTGGCCAGCTTGGCCCAGGACATGCCCCAGATGACCTGGCCATGGGGGTCATGGATGTGGCATTTGATGTTTATGGTCCAGAGGGTACTGGCATTGTTCTCACACAAGTTCTCGAGCAGCTCGTCGGAGATGCAGTTGTAGTTCAGGGTCAGGGACGCCAGGTTTTGGAATGTGGCCATGGTCTTGTTGAACTGGAGGCTGCTGTAGACAGCGAGGTGATGGCTGAAGAAGTCCTCGATGTTGAGCTCTGATGCCATACTCTCATTCCTCAAGTAGCTCAGGGAGTTGAGAACATGGCAGCCTTGCTCCACAGTCAGCCTGGCCCCTTTCAGGTTGAGGTAATCCAGGTGTTTGCCCATTTTCTTTAAGAAGAAGCTCAAGCTTTTGATGAACGAGCTCCGGATGCTGTTCCTCCAGACCAGGCGTTCCAGCTCCAGGTGCTGGATGGAAAGAGACTTCAGACGGTTGTTACTCTTGCCCAGACTCGAAAGAAGGCCTCGCATGGTGACCTGGAACTTCTTGGTCAAGACAGCGTTGTAAGGATTCAGGAATTTGATCTCCAGGTGCTCCAGATAACGACCAAATTTCTTAACATACCAAAGAGCTGACTCGAATTCAGAAGCGTGTACCCTGGAAGGTCTCCCACTGAACGTGATGGTCCTGTATCGCCAGAGGTCAGCCGAATACATCATCTGGTTCCATTTCCTGCAGACAAGGGCCGCCCTGGACCTGTCCCTGTCTCCCAGCCACCAGAAAACACGATGCAGGCACACATCGGGCAGGGTGGCCCAGCAGCTCTGGTCTTGGGGCTGGATCAGTTGGCTTTCTTCATCCATCAAGGAACCGGGATGTCCAGTGCAGCTGTGTGGTAGGCAGGGCTTCCAAAAATGAGCAAAGGAAAGCAATCACTCGTTTTCTGTGGGGAGTAAAAAGGACGAGCCATTACCTGTTACCTGCCAAACAGAAATTAAACCCAATTGAATGAACTTGCACCATGGCCCCCTGTGGAGTAGGCACTGTGCTGGTGCAGGTGGTGCAAAGATAAGGTCACCATACAGTCCACACCACAGGAGTCACAGCCCATTAGGGGTCTATCAGGGACACAGACCAGCATGCAGTTAGAACAGCCTGGGAGAAGTGAGAAGGTTCAGATGTATTCATGGTGCAGGGTAGCACAAACAGAGGGTGACTAACTCTGTCTGGCTGGGTAAGGAGGAAGTAGAGCAGGCTTGATGTCTGAGGAATGATGTCTGAGCTGGGTTCTGCAGGGTGAGTGGGATTTGCGAGGCTGACCAGGTTGGCCTAGTGGTAGTGGTGGAAGAGTTGAAGGTTTCCGGGTAAAGGGAACAAGGAGCACACAGCCACCAAACTGTGAATGTTCATGTGTTCACATTCAGGGAACTACAAATTGTATGGCTCTTAACTTGTAAGGGGAAGGGAGTGATGGAACTGGAGCTGGAGTAGAGGGAGGTGCTGGATTAAGGGGTTCTGGGTGATGTGATAAAGGCTGTGTTCAAGAGGCCAGGGTCCCCACTGTCCCCTCTCCCAGTACTTTGGAATCCTGATGTGGCCTGGTCCCTTCTCCGGATGAGAATCACTGTGTTGAGCTATACTGTTGATGACTGTGTTATATTCAAAATGTGTAGCAGCAGAACAAGGATGGAGAACCTCCATGAGGTCACAGGGGGCCAGGGGAGGTCAAAGGGTCACATGTCCGGAAGTGATGTGGTCCGTGTTGAGGTATAGGAAGGGCACTTGGGAGTGGATGAAGGATGGTCTAGAGCAGAGTCCAGGCCCAAACCTGGGACGAGGGTGGCATGATAACGGGAATGGGGTGGGTTCTTTGGAGGACACGGTTTGGTAACTGGGGAACACAGACGTGGGTAGGACTGGAAGTCCTGACTTGGCTGTTGGATTGCAGGTGGAACCCCCACCCAGGCTAGGGAGGCGCAGGGGAGAGCTGGGCTAAGGCCCTCCTGAAACACCGAGCCCTCCGACTTTTATAGCCATATGCTGAAATCTTCCTGACTTTTTGCTTTCAATGCTTCTCCTGCCTGAAAGCACCCTCGTTTTCTTGAACCCTCCAGAACCCCCCATTCTTGAAACTTCCAGCTGTACCGCTCCATAAAACTATGGGTTTCTCTACCAAGTGGCTCAAGATGATTGACAACAGCTCATTAACACTCAGAGCTGAAAGAGATGGGAACTGAGACCCAGAGAGGGGAAGGGGCTTTCATGAGGTCAACAGCAAGTTAGAAACAGGGCCCAGACCAGAAGCGGGGCTTTCTCTTTCTCCTACAGATTTTTCCTACCTCCGCAGGGGTAAGGCCTGAAGGACAAGTTAATCATATTTCTCAGTGCAGGACATTTGTCTGCCCAAGACCTCTCTTAGGTTTTATTTATTCATTTGTTCCTTTTCAACGATGTCCCACTGCATCGCCCCCCACTGTAGGTAACTTCTCCAGTGTATTTGATGTGTGTCTTTTTGTGTATGCTTGCCCCCCAAAAAGTATCTATAATAATAAAAGCATAATATGCTAATTAGACCAGATGACCTTCCGGACAAAGCCCGGATCCCGGGTGCCAGAGGGAAGCCGGTGCCGGCAGCCGGGGGAAGGAAGGCCAACTCTTGCACAAATTTTGTGCATCGGGCCTCCTGTATTTAATATTTGTAGGCATCATTCATGTCACTCTGCTTATCTCACCCACTACATCCATCATCTGAACAGAAGCTGTCCGTGGTGGGTGCCCCTGTCTGTCTCCTATCCACTCTGCCTAGATGAGCGCCGGCCTCCTCAGCTCCCATCAACACCGCAGTGGCAATGAGCGTCGTTCAGCGAGCTCCTGTGGAGGACTTTATTTGGGATCTTCTCCCCCGCTTTGTCCTCATCACCCCATCATCGCCTACGGAACAAGTGGGACCCTGACTCCAGCTGGCCCTCCCATCTCCAGATCCAGAGAGACTTCCATGAAGCGGGGGGTGGGGGGAGGTGAGGGGGGGGAGGCGGGGGTTGGCAGAAGTCTGCCCCCACCCAGGACACAGGGCTCCAGTGGGTTCCCCGAGTCCCGCCTGCTCTCTTTCCCCTCTCGCCACTGTCCATCCCTTCCTGTGGTCTGCACCCAAGCCTTTCCCTCCCATGGGCCCCACACAGTCCTTGAGGCCAGGGGCAGACTCATTCTTCTTTTGAGTGGGTACTTCAACATTTAACAAATGAAAGAATAGGGTCATCCCTCCGTCACACACAGACTGCCCAAGGCTAGGGGCCTCCACAGCACTCAGCTCGGAGAAAAGTGCTCAAGAAAAGCTCAACCATCTCGAAGGCTAAATGAAAGCCTTTGCCCTAGCAGAGCCACTGGTCAGAAGAACTGTCAGATGCTTTAATCCACAGGTGGCTTTGGAAGAACACATGTGGTGACCTGGGGAAGTTGTTGCACGTGGTCCCAAAGTCGTGTGTAATTCCTGGGACGCCCCTCCTCACCGGTGAGAAGCGGTGTAGCTTCCTGGGTTGGATCCTGGTTCTGTCAATTGTTGTGTGTGACCTCAGGCTAATTAATTTCTTTGTGCCTCCGGCTCCACATACGTAAATAGCAGTAATAACCTATTACGTATTTAACCTATTCCTTATTCCTCGCCCAAAGGCGGAAGGAAGGGCAGGGGGCATGCCCAACCCCCTGTGGGAGGGTTAAATAAGCTGATATATGGAAAGCCCCGGACAGGGTCTGGCACAAAGTAAAGGCTGGCACAAGTGCCTGCTGCCCTCAGGAAGCTGGTGCCAGGGTACTTGTACAACATCCCTGGATGGAAGGTGTGAACAAGCCCACTTTTCAGATGGGAAAACAGGTGTCAGAAGGTTAGGAGAGTCTCCCAGTGAGATGGAGGAGTAAGTGGGGGTGGGGGGTGGGATTTGAACCCACCCTAAGGACTCTCTAACCTAGGTTCGGTCCACCTTCTCTCAGAGCTGCCCACCTGGGAAGGAAACCTAGGGAAGTCAGATCACCCATCACCCTGAGAAAGCTTCCAGGAGGAGGCCGTGCGCCCGCAGCCCATCCCTCCCGTGGGCCTGGGGTGTCCCGGCTCACCCCGCCGGCGCCCTCCCTGCACCGCGCCCGCACCCACCTGGGACCTGCTCGCCGCCCTGCTCAGGCTGCGCCCCGCTGGGCTGCAGGGACCGCGAACGCCTGCTGCTGCTCCGAAGCCAACTCCGCGACCTCCCGGGCCGCGCCCCCACCTCGCGGAGGCTGAATGCCCAGCTGGGGGCGCCTTTGTGACGCGCCCCGCTACGGGGCTCTCTGCTCATCCCTGCTGGGCGCAGGGGCCCGGACCTAGGGTGGCCGGGTCAACCCAGCGCGGCCCAGACCCGTCCTTGAGCCGAAGGTCCGGAAGGCACCCGGGGGAGGGGTGCTGAGGATGGGCATGACCCCTGCCCTTCCACCTTTGGGCAAGGAATAGGTTTCGCCCCGAACTTGGGGCGCAGTCGACTGCCTTTCCTGTCCTGACCCAGCCCCAGCGTCCTGTCAGGTCCAGAGAGACCCAGCTTAGGCACCTCTTCGTCAGAGTCCACCCCCACGTGACCTGCCATGGTTTCCACTTCCCCCCCTTGGATGGGACTCCCGAAGGAAAGCCCGAAGCAACCCTGACCCACCCAAAGCTCGAGAAGTGCCCCTTCCCAGCGGGGGGCGGGGGAGGATAGGCAGCACCTGACCCACCCACTTTCCCGGCCCTTCCCTTCCCGGCAGGGGCTGGTGCCCAGCGGGTCGCCCAAAGGCCAGGAGAAAGGAGGCTATACTGTCGGCCAGTTGCATCTCTAGGCTTTTCCCAACCACCTCTACCGACAGCCTTCAAAGGCACCCCTTTGGGCTTCACCAGTGAACCCCGGGGGGCCTGTGGGGGGCTTGGGGCAATGCTTACTCGAGGCTTGTCTTCATCAAGGCTGTGGATGGACGGATTGGAGAACACCCACACCAGGGCTCTCAGGCAGCTTTGCCTACAGCCCAGGCTCCCTTCTCCCTCCCTCCCTCCCTTTCTTCCTCCTTCCTGGCCCTCCCCTCTCCTGTGCGCTGTCTGACCCTGCTGCCCAGGCTGCCCTCTCTTGGGAAACCAGTGAGGAATCCAAAGAAAGGTGAACGAGAAGCTTACAGGGAGGGCGTTTTTATTCTTCCTTATTCTTATTCTTATTCTTATTCTTTATTGTTGTATTACACGTCTCCTCACCACCCCCTCCCGCTTTGATTCTCCCAGCTCTCTCCCGCCTCCAGGCACAGGCCCTCACCTCCCTACTGTCTGTGCCCACTGGTTATGCTTCTATGCATGCATGCAAGTCTTTTGGTTGATCTCTTACCCCCCTCCCCTCCCTGCCTTCCCTCTGAGGGTGTTTTTATTCTTCAGGAAATATACACATATCTCAAAACTCAACAGTAAAGGAAACATTCCATTTAGAAAATGGGCAGGAGACACGAATAGACATTTTAGATGGCAAATTAGCAAATGAAAAGATATTCAACATCATTATGGTAAATGCAATTTGAAATCACAGTAAGATACGACCACGTACTTATTAGAATAGTTAAAATTAGAAAAAATGATGACGGTAATACCAAACGCTGGCCAGAGAATGTGGGGAAGTGATGATGGTCACTCCAATTGCTGGTGGGAATTTAAAATGGACAAAGCTGGGGTCCCCCGACATGTCCGGACCATGGGGCCCAGATGCTTGACCAGAATTCTCAGGCAGAAGAGCTGGAGGCTTTTTTTCTCTCCTGGTTTATCTGTACCTCTTGGGCAAGCCAACATCTCTGTCCAAAAGGAGGGAAACAGTTAAAATCCAAACCCTTTCTTCCATAGGAAAACCCCCAAGGAATAAAACCCACCTCCTTTCCCAAGGAGAGGCTACCACAGAAAGTCAGCCGGGAGACCAAGTACCTCTTCTAAATCTGTAGTACCTTTTCTTTTCCAAATCTAGCTGGAGTGTCTGCCGTGTTTTCCTCTCCATGAAGCTAACCACCAGCATTTCTCCTAAAGAAATGGATATAAAAAAGTTTGACCTGTTTAAAATGGGGGGTGCTACTTCCTGGGGTATCCCTGGGTATTGCTCTCCTTAGTTCCCGGAGCACAAACCCTGAGCTACGGATGGCAGAGAAAAGGCATGGGGCCCAGTGAGCTAGGAAGGGCCTTGTGTGTGTGTGTGTGTGTGGGGGGGGGGGGGGGGGCGGGGGGGAGGGGATGGTTGGGTTGGGTCAATGTTTACTAAAGGCCTGTCATCATCAGTGGGGTGGATGGACAGATTGAAGAAACCCACACCAGGGACTCTTATGCAGCCATTAAAAAAAAAAAAAAGAGCTTGGAGGGAGGAATGTCCTTGGGTGTTGCTAAATCGTAACATTAAGTTGCAAGGAAATATATATAATCGGACTCCAAATGTGTATGTTTGTATGTGGTTATGACCCATGCTGTTACTTTGTAATTATTTTTGTCTCAAGTAATATATTTTTATTTGCTAAATTTGGCAACCCTATTATATAAGGACGAAGGAATGTATGGAAGGGAACAACAAATTGTGGGAACTAAGAGAATGCGGCACCGCCTCAACATAATAAAGGCCATACATAACAAATACATAGCTAACATACTCAACCAGGAAAAACTAAAAGCGTTTCCCTTAAGATCAGGAACAAAACAGGGATGTCCACTTTTACCACTTCTATTCGACATAGTACTGGAAGTCCTAGCCACAGGAATCAGATAAGAAGAAATAAAAGACATCCACATTGGAAAGGAAGAAGGAAAACCATCATTTACAGATGACATGATATTGTATGCAGAGAACCCTAAGGATTCCACCCAAAAATTACTAGAACTGATAAATGAATTCAGTAAAGCAGCAGGATACAAAATAAATATCCAGAAATTGGTTGAATTTTTATATACCCACTAGAGGCCCGGTGCACGAAATTTTGTGCACGGGAGGGGGGGGGGGTCCCCTCAGCCCGGCCTGTGCCCCCTCGCAGTCTGGGACCCCTGGGGGGAGCAGGCCTAAGCCTCAGTCGAACATCCCTCTCACAGTCCGGGACCCCTCGCTCCTTACCGTCCGCCTGCAGTGGAGGTGGGAGAAGCTCCTGCCACTGCCGCTGAGCTCGCCAGCTGTGAGCCCGGCTTATGGCTGAGTGGTGCTCCCACTGTGGGAGCGCACTGACCACAAGGGGGCAGCTCCTTTGTTGAGCGTCTTCCCTCTTGTGGTCAGTGCACGTCATAGTGACTGGTCGTTCCGCCTTGGGTCGATTGGTATATTAGGGTTTTATTATATAGGCTAATGAACTATCAGAAAGGGAAACTAAGAAAACAATCCCATTTACAATTACATCAAAAAATAAAATACCTAGGAATAAAATTAACCAAGCAGATAAAAGACTTGTACTCAGAAAACTGTAAGATGCTGAAGAAAGAAATTAAAGAAGATACAAATAAATGGAAGCATATACCATGCTCATGGATAGGAAGAATTAAAATGTCCATATTACCCAAAGCAATCTATAGATTCAATGCAATTCCTATCAAAATACCAATGGCGGTTTTTACAAAACTAGAACAAATAATCCAAAATTTTATGGAACCACAAAAGACCCCAAATAGCAACAGCAATCTTGATAAAGAAGAACAAAGCCAGAGGTACCGTGCTCCCTAATATCAAACTATACTAAGGTAATCAAAACAGCATGGCATTGACATAAAAACAGATACATAGATCAATGAACAGAATAGAGTGCTCAGAAAGAAGCCCAAGCCTTTAAAGTCAACTAATCTATGACAAAGGAGGCAAGAACATAAAATGAGATAAAGACAGTCTATTCAATAAATGGTGTTGGGAAAATTAGACAGTTAAATGTAAAAAGAAAAAGAAAGAAAAGAAACCACCTTCTTAACGCCATATTAAGAAAAACCTAAAATAATGAATTAAATACTTAAGTGTAAGACTTGAAAACATAAAACTCCTAAAAGAAAACATAGGCAATAAAATCTGTGACATTTCTCTCAGCAATGTCCCCCCCCCCCCACCCCCGCCCCTGACATATCTCCTTGGGCAAGAGAAACAAAAGAAAAAAATAAACAAGTGGGACTACATCAAACTAAAAAGCTTTTGCACAGTAAAGGAAACCACCAACAAGACAGTCTCCTGAATGGGAGAAGATATTTGCCAATGATACATCTGATAAGGGGTTAATATGCAAAATGTATAAACAACATACCACTTGACATAAAAAAACAACAACACACAAAACCATCCAATAAAAAATGGGCAAAGGACCTGAATAAACACTTCTACAAAGAGAACATACAAATGGTTAATAAGCATATGAAAAGATGCTCAACATCATTAATCATCAGAGAAATGCAAATTAAAATCACGGTGAGATACCATGTCACCTGTCAGAATGGCTATCATCAATAAATCAATAAATGACAAGTGTTGGTGAGGATGTGGAGAAAAGATAACCTTCCTGCACTGTAGGTGCAGCCACTATGGAAAACAGTGTGGAGGTTCCTGGAAAAATAAAAAATGGATCTGGCCCTAGCTGGTTTGGCTCAGTGGCTAGAGTGCTGGCCTGCGGACTGAAGGGTCCCAGGTTTGATTCCGGTCAAGGGCATATACACAGGTTGCAGGCTTGATCCCAAGCCAGTAGGGGGCGTGCAGGAGGCAGCCAATCAACGATTCTCATCACTGATGTTTCTATCTCTCTCTCCCTCTCTCTTCCTCTCTGAAATCAATAAAAATATATTTAAAACAAAAACATTAAAAAAAATGGATCTGCCTTATGACCCAGCAATTTTACTTCTGGGTATACATCCAAAGAAACCCAAAACACTAATTCAAAAGAGTATATGCACCCCTATGTTCTCTGAAGAGTTATTTACAATTGCCAAGATGGAAGCAATCCAAGTGCCCATCAACAAGTGGTTAAAAAAGTGGTGATGCGCATATGCAATGGAATACTACTCTTCCATAAAAATGAAGGAAATCTTACCAGTTGGAACTGCATGCATGGACCTAGAGGGTAGTATGCCAAGTGAAAGAAGTCAAACAGAGAAAGACAAATAGCACATGATATCACTTATGTGTGGAATCTAAAGAGCAAAATAAATGAAAAAACAAAATAGAAACAGACTATAGATACAGAGATCAGACTGATGGCTGCCAGAGGGGAGGGGGTTTTGAGGGCTGGGTGAAAAAGGTGCAGAGAGTAAGAAGCACAAATTGGTAATCACAAAACAGTCCCAGGAATGTATCGTACAGCATAGGAAACACAGCCGATAATATTGTAATAACTATGTATGGTGTTAGGTGGGTACTTGAAATATTGGGGGCACCACTTTGTAAAGAATATGTCTAACCACTATGCTGTACATCTGAAGGTAATCCAAAATAATACTGAATGTAAACTGTAATTTTAAAATTTCAAAAAAAGAGACTATGGCACTAATAACACTCCAGCAAGTATGAAATTCACCCATCTTTGTAAAATTCTATGCTTATGTGCATATATAGATGCTTAAAGAAGTTAGAAAATAAAGATTTAGGTCTAACTTTTTGTAAGGAGGGTGAATCCTATTAAGCGAAAAAGGCAAATGGTGGTGTAATAAGTATCGGAAGATAATATATGGGGAAAAGAAAGAATTCAAACCCCATATAGGTTTGTTCAGGTTTGTGTGAGCAAAGGTAAAGCCAGGCTGCTGATGTTGGTATCTCAGAACATGGGACTGGGATGGTGGGGCGGGGGGGGGGGGGGGGGGAGGGGGGAGAGAGCGGGGTGGGGGGGTGGGGGAACGATTAGCTTTGTCTGGTATATCTTTGTATGGTATTTGGATGCCATGTATTTTGAAAAACAAATAATGAAAGGTTTTTCTTTTTTTTTTCTTTTTAAGTGAAGCATCCAGTCTGGAGCTTAAGAGCGTAAGTTTTGGAACTTG
Source organism: Cnephaeus nilssonii (assembly GCF_951640355.1). NCBI lineage: Eukaryota > Metazoa > Chordata > Mammalia > Chiroptera > Vespertilionidae > Cnephaeus > Cnephaeus nilssonii. Next base: position 37,491,656 of record NC_137090.1, read on the forward strand.
ATACACGTGGATCCCAGGCTGGATCCTGCCACTCTCTAACTGTATAATCCTGGGGAATTATAATTCAGTCTGGTTTCCTAATTTGTAAAATACAAATAACATATCTGCCCATGATGTATAATGAAGATTGACTGTGTGTAAAGAACTCTGCCTTGTCACTGGCACATAATGGTTAACTACCTCTAATGCTAATTCTTACTATGACTAGAAAATCATCTAGGAGGTAAAACTCAGGATATTGAGGCTGCAACTCCTATCTGCTGGAGGCAAGATACCAACTGATTTAGGATCCTGAATGAGGCTCTGGTCTCTGGGCCTCTGTTGCCTTACCTAACACCGGGAGAGAGCTGGACTGGAGGCCCTCTGCTTCACCCATTTCCTCAACTGTTAAAGCACTTGGTGTGGTCAGCCCCTGGGCCGGGAACTGGAGACACAGAGATGAAAGAGCTGGCTCTGCCTTCAAAGGGGGCCCCGTCTCTGGGAGATGAGGCAGATAAACCAGGTGGGCAGTGCCAGGAGAGAGTGGATTTGGGCACCCAGAGGAGGGGACAGGGAAGGGCCTTTCCAGTGGCAGGGTCTACACACATCCTGCAGCTCCTGGGCTTCTCTAAACCCTGTCCATCTGGTTTACAGCCAGGTAAGGAGAGGACAGGGGCTGGTACCTGATGTCGGTTGAGGGTCGGCAGGGGAAGGAGGATATCACACTGAGGACATCTATGCAGAACGTCATAGGCTGGGTCGTCCTCGACCCAGGGCTTGTGCTCGGGCTTCAGAGGCAGATCCAGGGATTTGTTTGTGCCACTCGGTGCTTCCTTTGTTGAATTTTCAGAAAGAAGAGGAAATCTGTTTATATTTTTCGTCTTTGGGCGAACATCTTTCACTGCGGTGGAAGTTTGATCTTCAGCAGCCTGACTTGGGAGGGATGGAGGAGAATTTCTTGTCTCTTCAATTGGAAAATATTTTGCAGACTCTGAGGTGGTATGGCATTTATCCTGCAATTGTGAGTAATAGATCAAATTTTAAAATGACTTTGGCTTTAATGGCTGGACAGTACAATAGACTAGATAACCTGGAAACTTTCCACCATGAACACTTAGAAAGGCTGGATAAAACACAGCAAACATTCATTTAAGTTTATAGCTGACTTTGTAAGAAAGGGAGAAAGCTCCATGGCCCAGGATGAAAACCTAACCCGTGAAGCACTTGGGCTGACACTTTGGGAGATGTGGGGTCAATCTTGGATGAGAGAAAAGTCCCATCTACACAAGGTGGGGAATTGAATGTAAGACTCCCGTTTCCCAAAAGAAAGTCCGGAACCTCAAAGGCTAAACTATGGTGGCAAAATACATACATACATACATACATACATCAGTTAATTGGATAAGAAAAGTGGCAAGGAAGCTTGTCTACCTTGAGCTGGAGTTTGAGTGTGGGAAAAAAAAAATCTGATGCTCTGGGCAATTCAGAACCACATGTATATGCCATCTTTGTGTTTGGGGCTCAGATTTACATTAGTCTCATGGTGTGGGAACACCCACGCAGAAGAATTAACCTATAAGTTGGAATGTATGGCAAGAGCAATAACAAAAGTTCTCTGGAGGGTATATAACTTCAAACTACATTGTATAGGATTCTCACAGGTAGAGTCACTAAATAGAAACTCACAAGTAAGGCTTATAGACACTCAAGGAAGCAATCTACTTAAGCAAGAGTCATACCCAAGCAAAACCAGGATTAGTCTCCAAGAAGTTCAGATAATAAAACTATGGGATATAGACTGTAAAATAAATGAATTAAAAATAAATAGAACAAGAGAAAATAATAAGATCCCATGAAAAAAGAGCAGGCAAATTTAAATGAGAAATAAATAGAACTAGAAATGAAAAATACAGACATTGAACTCAATGGATAGGCAAAAAAACAGAAGATTAGATAGATTTAAAGAAATTCCCCAGAATATAGGAGTGATCAATAGAAAATGTGAAAAGTTAGGAGACAAGCAGCTAGAATGAGAAGGCTTAATATACATCTGTTATGTTCCACAGGAAGAGTGGGGAGAACATGAGAGAGTTAAGGAATATTAGGGACTCAAAGAAATTAGAGCTTAGACTTTTTCTCAACTGATTAGAGAGCTATATATTTAGATTCAGGTAGTGGAAATCCTGAGGAAGAGAGGAAAAACCCCACATTTGAGCACATTGTTCTTTTTTTTTTTTTAAAAAAAATATATTTTATTGATTTTTTACAGAGAGGAAGCGAGAGAGATAGAGTTAGAAACATCTATGAGAGAGAAACACCGATCAGCTGCCTCCTGCACACCCCCCACTGGGGATGTGCCCGCAACCAAGGCAAACACCCCTGACCGGAATCAAACCCGGGACCCTCCAGTCTGCAGGCCGACGCTCTATCCACTGAGCCAAACCGGTTCTGGCTGAGCACATTGTTCTGAGCAGTATTGAGTAAGAATAGATCCTCTCTTAGATACATTGCAGCGAAACCTCAGAAGTTCAAAAGGTGAAAAGATCTTGAAATCGACCAAAGAAAAAAATATCTACAAAGGAATGACAATTCCATGGAAGGATTATCAACAACAATCAAAGAGGTTGAAAGATGGTTGGAATAATCTTCAAAATGCTAAGAGGAAATAACAGTTAATCTACTATTTAATATCCAGCTGAACTACCATCCAAGAATGCAGAAAAAAGAAGTATGTTTTTAGGTAAGTAAAGATTTCCTACTCACAGTTTTTTTCTGAAAGAACTATTGAGAAGTGTAGTTCAGGAAGAGAGAACTCTTCCCCAGAAGAAAAGCTTGGGATTCACAGAATGGGAGCAAAGGAAAAGGTAAAATGTGTGAGTATATCCAAACAGGCATGAATTACATAGAACAATAATAATAATGACTAGAGAGGGGTAGTATGAAACCAAGGTGGAACTAAATTATTCTGGCAGCATCAGGTGAGAGTAGAACATTAGAGTTAACATGTTCTCAAATCCATATATTGTTTTTTAGAAGGCTAGAGAATATGACTAATTTTAGACTTTAAGCCAGGTATTCATATTAAAATTTATGGGTATCTAACAAATGATAGAAATAGAATGCAAAATTGCCAAATCAGTAGAAGAGAAGAAAGAACATTTGCTCAACCCAATAGAAGGCAAGAGAAGAAAAAGCTTCAGCAGCAGCAGTAAGGAACAAGCATCGCCCATGGTAAAAAAAGATGGTAGACAAGAATTATTTTAATATTTTTGAGAATGATGAAGGCATTGTTGTTAAGTAAGAAAATGACTATTTTAAAGATGTATATTAAAGGATGACGGATGAAATGATAGGCTATCTTGGGTTTATTTTAAAACACTTTAAATAAAAAAAGGGACAGATAAAACAATGTTGAAAACTTTTGATTGTTGGTATACCTGGGTGATGAGTGCACAGGGGTTTATTATATTACCTCCCTACTTTCATATTTGTTTGAAAACTTTTGTAATACCATTAAAAATTAAGATGGTACATAGATTCTATAACCATCTAAGCTATTATTTTCAGACATATAAGGTTTAAAAAATTAGCTGTCATGCTTTTTTTTCTCAAGAAACTATTAAAGGATACACTCTACCAAAGAAGGAGTAAACCAAGAAAGAAAAAATCCAAACCTAAAATTTGGGGAATAAACTCTAACAATGGAGACAGTGGAAGGAATTCCCAGAATGACAGCTACTCATCAGATCTGGGGAGCCACATGTCCCCACAATTCAACGAATAAAGTACTTGATGTGTTTGATTGCATTGAGGGGGAAGTTTTCAAATCTGGTAGAAAGTTTTAGGGATGATTTAGTGAGAAGTATCTAGAAAGTGAAGCAAATGAAAAATTGAAGCAATTATTAACTCCAGGGAAACCAAAACATTGTAGAAGAAAGCAAATGCAATTTCAGTTTGTGTGACATAGCTATTTAATAACATGATATTGATTACTGATTCAACCAGAATAGGTGATATCAATAAATTGGGAGGATAGAGAGAAGAAACTTGGAGGTGTGTATAGGATAGGTGGTTTAATAAAATGAAATCCACATCCCTAAGTCATTGTGTTAATAGGTTTTATCTAAAATTGAAAAAAGGAATAGCAGTATGAGAAGGTGCTTTAGAAATATGGAGCCAAACACCAGAAGAAATGGCTAAAAGAGTTAGAAAGTAGAGTATCTGTGACTTGGAAGCAGTAGCATGAAGGGGAGCAGTGAAGCTAGTATTTTAATGGGTGAAGGAGACAATGAACAAGGGCTATCATAGAGAAGTGAATTAGATAATATGTTAGAAATTGATAGATACTCTGGAAAAGAAAACAGTAGAGAAAGGTAAAGGGCTCATTAAATGTGGGATGGGGATGGGTTAAAATTTTAAATGGGTTGTTTATAAAGCATTTAAGTGAAGATGCAGAGTAGGAAGTAATATATAAGTCTGGAGTTGGGAGAAAAGTCTGGGAAGAGATACAGATTTGGGGAGTGTCTGCCTACATAAGGCATTTAAAAAATCTTAAGATTGGATGAAATTATTGATATAGTGTGTACAGATAGAGAAGAATACAGAGACTGAACTCTAGGGTCCCCTAGGTTGGGGAGCAAGAGGGGAGAGCAGTGAGGTAATTGAAAACCAGGGGAGTATGGTATGCTGGAAGTCCAGAAAGAGGCGAATTGAAGCGAATTGAAGAAGAGGGAGTGATGAACAGTGGTCTCCTCATAAAGGACTGAGGATGGACCATTGGATTTCACGATGTGAAGGTCGTTGATTTTGATAAGAGCAGGTTCTTTTTTGGGGGAGGTACAAAAGCCAGATTGGAGTGGGTGTAAAAATGGGCAAAAAAGGGAGTCAGTGACTAGAGACAACTTGTTCAAACGTTTTGTTATAAAGTGAAACAAAGAAAGAAGATGGTAGCTAACAGGAAATAAGATCAAGAGAAGTATTTTTTGCTTTTCTGTTTTTGGGTCATCTATATATATAAAAGCCTAATATGCAAATTTTCCCCACGGGAGTTTGACTGGGAGACCGATCACTCACTATGACGTGTGCTGACCACCAGGGGGCGGTGCAGAACGAAGGAAGGTCCCGGCGGGCGGCTGGCAGCTGGGGAAGGGAGGCCCTGGCTGGCAACAGGAAGGTAGGCTCTGGCTGGCAGCCGGAAGGCCCTGCTGGCCAGGCCTAGGGACCCTACCTATGCATGAATTTCGTGCACCAGGCCTCTAGTGTTAAAATAAAGTGAAAGACCGGGAACCATAAAACCACCTGGTATGAATGATCTCAGTTCTTAATTTGCAAATTAGAAAAGGAGTGGGGGTGGGGGGGAGAGAGAAGATGCTTTTGATGTAAGGCCAAAGATTGCACCATCAATATAAGTATTTATTAATAGTACCCCTTTAAAAACTTTGAAATATTGGAACATACTGGAGTGAACAGTCTGAGACTCTGTTGCTACCTACTTGTGCAGCTCATTTCACCACTCCCTGTTGCAGGAGAGAGAGGGGACAGTTGCTGGAGCAGTGGGACAATGACCTTGTGTGGAGAAGAATGGGGTGCAGTACACAGCCAGTGTTAGATAAGAACATAGAACGCTCCTCTATGGTTAACGGGTGGGAAGGCAGAGTGTGCACGCGTGGAGGCTGGCACGAACGTACGTGTGGTGGTGAGTGGTCATGGATGTTTTCTTCTCATGAAGAAGTAGACGAATCATTATCCCCATTTCCCTCAAAAGAAGAGAGAGGCTCAGGGAAACTACGCAACCAGTCAGTGGCAGAGCAGCACTACAATCCAGAGTTTCTGACCACAAACCCAGGTCCACGTTTGAGAGTAAGCGCAGGGGCTCTTAGGTTGCCAGCCTGGACATTTTGGAGGGAAGTAATCAGCTTCACTCTGTGCTCCCCAAGTATCTTCTGCGTCAAACACATGACATGGACCACTTATGTAACTGAATAAGCATCCGTGTTCAGGAAAACAAAGGTACGGGAGATTTCCATGTGCAGCTAAGGCTGAGGGTCACTTGGCAGGGGCAATGCTGCTCAAACTTGAAATGCTGGTGATCTTGTGAAATAGCAGACTCTGAGCTATCATTTCTAGGGGGAGGCCCAGAGACTTGGCACTTCTCACAAGCTCCCAGGCGGATACTGCTGCAGCTGGTCCATGGACCACACTTCACACAGCAAGGAGCTGAAAGGGGGCAGTGACCCAAATGTCTATCAACAGATGAACGGATAAACAAACTGTAGTGTGATCATGAAGACCACAAAAGGATGAAGTACTGACACACGCTATAACACGGATGCACCTTGGAAACATTATGCTGACAGAAAGAGGCCCATCACCTAAGACTACATATTATATGATTCCCTTTATATCAAATGTCCAGAATAGGCCAATCCATAGAGACAGAAAGCAGATTAGTGGTTTCTAGGGACTATAAACAGGAAGGAGTAGGGAGTGACTGCTTCATGGGTAAAGGGTTTCTTTTGGGGGGTGGTGAAAATGCTCTAGAACTAGATAGAGGTGATGGTTTCACAACACTGGGGATGTACTAAGTGTTACTAATGATACGTTTTATGTTATGTGTATTTTACAACAATAAACAAAAAGATCTAGATCATCCTAGGGTTTTTTTTAATTCTGATAGTCATAGTTCTCTGAATTGAAGGGTTAAGAGAGGATAAACATTTCTCTGCTCAAGGAAAAGGAGACGAGTTTCTTGGAGAGAAACACTGGTAAGTCTTCCCAGAGAGAGAATGCTCTATCCTGCAGAAAAGTGGAATAACTTGGCACAACCAATGTACCCACAGTGCTTAGAGCTATGGAGGGAAGAGTCTGTGAGTGTTCCCAGGCAAAGCCAATCAACCATCCAATCAATCAATCAATCAATCAATCACATCACACCTCTACAGAGTCCCCCTTTGGTACCCAGCCCTCAGATCAGCTTCATTATGGGAAGATGGAGAAAGTTGTTTACTTTTGTGAAGGAGCTCACAGTCTAATAGACAAGACTCTCACAAGGGACAGACAGTTATAAAGCAGGTCCTAGTGAGGCCACGTCCAGGCCCTGAGGTTGAAGATGCTCAGAGGTGATCAGGTAGCTGGACTGGTCAGGGAGGCTCCTTGAGAGCTGGCACAAATGGAGATCGGTTATGTATGATAAATTAGCCCAAAGCAATTCACAACATCCCTTTTTGAGCAAAGCAAAAATGAATGAGGCCCTCTCATATCCTATGTAAAATTGGACCCAGAATACTACCCTTCTGGAATACAGACAAGCCACGGGCACCATTAGAAAACGACTAATTGCTACTCACCATATGGTGTAAATACTTATTTCCTGGGATCATCTGGTTGCAATAATGACAGCAGATATTGTTTTTGGGAGCTGAAATCTTCTTCCCTAATAAACACAACAACAGCACCACAAATGATGGCTCTGGACAACGGCTAGCCCAGCTGTCCCGCAAGTGCGTACATGGCCTGTTGCCACAAGTATGAACCGTCCGGGCCTGCCTGCCCGCCCAGCACTGCCTGCGTCCTCAGACACACAGGCAACCCTTGGCCGAGTCACCCACATCACCTCCTTTATGGCCGCAGAGGTGCGCTCAGCGCGGCCCGTGACCCTGATGATGAGACATTCTCCTGGTTTCTAAAGAGACGAGGGAGCCATTAGCACAGATGCCAACCCTGTCCAGCCTGACTGCTCTTTCATTTCACCAGTTTCTGAGCTCGGGGCTCAGACTGGTATTGTACAGATCTCTGTTGATCGTGTTGTGTGGTCTGGCTGAAGTTGCGCTGTGTTGATGAAGTTGTGCGGTGGTGTAAAAGTCCAGCTGGAATGAAGGAAATGTCCATGAATCTGTACTAGCATCCCAGGTTTTCCTTTGCCATTTTCACCTTGAGTAGCTTGTTTACCAGGAGAGATGTACTGTACAGGGATTTTAGGCTCACGTCACATGTTACCAAGACAACCAGTGAAGTCAACATCAGATCTGTCACACTGATAGCTGTGTCCTCTGCTAACACACCTCACAAAGGGACGACTGGGTGCAGAGAACACGAAATGGTACCGGGGAGTCACCAGATAGCCCCAAGGTCAGGGGCTCCAGCTAACGTCCTTCTGCCCACTGCTGCTGGTGGGAAAAAATCCAGTCTTGATGCCGGGAAACGTGGGTGTCCAGTTTCACCTCTGCCTCTAGCAAGCTCCTGATTCATTCTGGGCATGGGTTTGCCATCTGTAAGAGGAGGCAGGCGATCTCTGCCAGGCTAGGATTGTGCCAGGGGGCTTCCAAGGCAGGCTCCCCTTTTGCCGGGCCTCATTGCCTCTGCATCCTTCTGGGTGGCCCCCAAGCCCCTACCGCCTGCCTCTAGGTCTCCCTGGGCCGGCCATTTGAAGAGCTCAGCAGACACATGAGGAGGCCACCACTATGGTACGTGGTCTAGAACTAGAATAGCCAGATGGATTTGAGACCTGCACAGCCGTCATCCACACACGGCACCTGTCCTGTTGAATGCCCACATTCCTCGCACCCCGTCCAGGAGGCTCCCGCCCTGCTCACCTGTCTGGCGCTGGGCCTGCTCGCTCTGGCAGGCATCCCTGTGCTGGGCCAGCGTGCGGAGCACGATGGGCTGGCCGCAGTCCAGGCACAGCTCTGTGCGGTTGCCGCAGTGGTGCTCATGGATCTCCAGCTTGCTGAGGCGCACGGCTGCCCTGCAGAACTTACACACGACGGGGCGCTCCTGGCATTCCCTGGTCTGCGGGGAGGCAGGCAGGATGGCAAGGTCACTCGCCTGGAGTGGCTGAGCCCAGGCGGGGACATGGGCCGATTTCCCAAGGGGCCTGAGCAAATAAGAAAGCTGACGGGATGGGCCAGAGAGGGACCCCCTCTGGGGATTTTGAGCTCTCCTGGGTCACCGACCACAGCAAGCCCTCTGACCAGCATCCGGGGGACCGGAGGCTGCGTGTCCCTCTGCTGCACAGATTCTCCACTGCTTCCCAAGCCTCCTTGCGGGAGGAGAGAGGTCAGGGGGAAGTCTACCACCGGCCCCTCCTCCCCTCCCTCTCCTCCCTGCGTGGATGCTCCTGGGAAGGATGACCTGCACTTGATTCTCACCTCGTGAAACGCCAGCACTTGCTTCTGCATGGTCTGCTGGCACATGGCGCACCCGACCTGCACAGAGAGAGACGCTGGTCCCAGCACCTGCTGGCCTCCTCCACCTCCGCTTCACACGCTGCAGGCTGGGCTCTGTGAGCCCTCAGGCGCCGGGTCAGGTGTGCTCGCCTCAGTCCCCGGGGGGCACAGTCCCATGTTCAAGAAGTATTTTTTTTGGGGGGGATGCTTTGAGTTAAAAGGGATGCCTGAGCCTGAGGATCTCAGACAGACAGAGGAGGGGCCCCAGGAAGGAGTGACATGAAAGAGCAGGAAAGAAAAGCCAGCCTTGGCCGTGACTGCCTTCTCGAGCTTTCCTCTCCGGCTTCTCCTCTTCACAAATCTCAAAAGTACACTCAGTCCTTCCTGCAACGGAGACCCCCTCCCCTGGGCTAAACCATAGGCCTGTAGGGAAAGGGCTGAGCACGGGAATAGCAGGGTAGACTCAGTTTCCTAGGAGTCGGGCAGAGTGACTGTGTCCACTGCACAGGGCCTGAGGCATGCAGGGCTCGGCGACTTGCCCACGGCATCCAGGCCCGTGGCCGCAGCAAGGGTCCGAGTCAGCCTCGCCGCGCAGCACCCACCTGCGTCCCTCCCGGGGCCGCCTCACCTGCTGGTGCCCGTTCTCGCAGTGCTCATCCATCTCCGCCTGGAGGACGGGCTCCTTGCACTCGGGGCACTGGGCCAGGAACAGCAGGCAGTGCGCCTCGTGGAGGGCCAGGTGGGCAGAGGCCACCCTCCTTTTGCTGCCAGACGGAGGGGGAGGAAGTCAGGCTGATTGCGGGTATAAAACATGGAGCCCTACTTCCCACCCAGGGCCGCGGGTTAAGGAATGTCCAGGCCTCGAGCACTGAGCATATGAAGATGATGTCACTGTCCCTGTGGCCCCCCGTTGGTCCCAAATCAGAACATCGCAAAATCAGAAAGGGTAAGGATGCGCTCCAAGCTCTTCTATTGCCCGGGGCCAGCGAGGGTGGGTGGAAAGGAGCAGGTGGGAGAGATGGCAAAGGGGCCCAGGGAAGTCTTGGGTAGGTTCACAGGTTCACTGTGGTGATGGTTTCACGGGTATACACACGTGTCAAACGCATGAAACGGTGCACTTTACACATGTACCGTAAACACCGTGTATGTCGATTATACCTCTGGAAAACTGTTTTAAAAAATGAAGTAACAAATATCACCTTCTTTCAAAGATTTTGTCTTGTTTTCAAGAGTTCCGCTGCCTGGCCCGCAGCAGTTGGGAGCCCAGCCCTGGCACCCCCATGCTTGCTTTCAGAATTGCCATGACTGGGCGAGCCGGAGGCGTCCACCTGTCCCCTGCCTGCAGGCTCACCTGCACAAACCCTCACGGGGACCCCAGTCCTGCCTCAGAGGCCCCAGAGAGTGTAAGCTTCTGAGCCTCCCAGTTCCTGGGCAGGGTGTTTCCCAAGCCTCCTGTTTACCTGGAAATGCCTCCTTTCACATCAACCAGCCCTTGCTTGTGGAGCTTGGGAGGAAGGAGACTCAGTGCCCGTGTCCCGAAAGGCCCAAATACGCCCAAGTCCCTGCCTGTGGGAGGGACTCCCTCCCTTGGTGTGCACAAGCTCTGGGCTCTGCACCCCCCAGAGCGATGGGACCAAGGCTGCCTCACCGTCCTTCCTCTGTTCTCCCCCCTCTGCCTGGCCTGGCCCCTCCCCCTCTGCCTGGCCTGGTCCCTCTCCCACCTCTGCCTGGCCTGGTCCCTCCCCCCTCTGCCTGGCCTGGTCCCTCCCCCTCTGCCTGGCCTGGTCCCTCCCCCTCTGCCTGGCCTGGTCCCTCCCCCCTCTGCCTGGCCTGGTCCCTCCCCCTCTGCCTGGCCTGGTCCCTCCCCCTCTGCCTGACCTGGTCCCTCTCCCCCCCCTGCCTGGCCTGGTCCCTCTCCCCTCTCTGCCTGGCCTGGTCCCTCCCCCTCTGCCTGGCCTGGTCCCTCCCCCTCTGCCTGGCCTGGTCCCTCCCCCCTCTGCCTGGCCTGGCCCCTCTCCCCTTCTGCCTGGCCTGGTCCCTCTCCCCCCTCTGCCTGACCTGGTCCCTCTCCCCTTCTGCCTGGCCTGGTCCCTCTCCCCCCTCTGCCTGGCCTGGTCCCTCCCCCTCTGCCTGACCTGGTCCCTCCCCCCTCTACCTGGCCTGGTCCCTCTCCCCCCTCTGCCTGGCCTGGTCCCTCCCCCCTCTGCCTGGCCTGGTCCCTCCCCCTCTACCTGGCCTGGTCCCTCTCCCCCCTCTGCCTGGCCTGGTCCCTCCCCCCTCTGCCTGGCCTGGCCCCTCTCCCCTTCTGCCTGGCCTGGTCCCTCTCCCCCCTCTGCCTGACCTGGTCCCTCTCCCCTTCTGCCTGGCCTGGTCCCTCTCCCCCCTCTGCCTGGCCTGGTCCCTCCCCCTCTGCCTGACCTGGTCCCTCCCCCCTCTACCAGGCCTGGTCCCTCTCCCCCCTCTGCCTGGCCTGGTCCCTCCCCCCTCTGCCTGGCCTGGTCCCTCTCCCCTTCTGCCTGGCCTGGTCCCTCTCCCCCCTCTGCCTGGCCTGGTCCCTCCCCCTCTACCTGGCCTGGTCCCTCTCCCCCCTTCTGCCTGGCCTGGTCCCTCTCCCCCCTCTGCCTGACCTGGTCCCTCTCCCTCTACCTGGCCTGGTCCCTCCCCCCTCTACCTGGCCTGGTCCCTCTCCCCCCTCTGCCTGGCCTGGTCCCTCCCCCCTCTGCCTGGCCTGGTCCCTCTCCCCTTCTGCCTGGCCTGGTCCCTCTCCCCCCTCTGCCTGGCCTGGTCCCTCCCCCTCTACCTGGCCTGGTCCCTCTCCCCACTTCTGCCTGGCCTGGTCCCTCCCCCCTCTGCCTGGCCTGGTCCCTCTCCCCTTCTGCCTGGCCTGGTCCCTCTCCCCCCTCTGCCTGGCCTGGTCCCTCCCCCTCTACCTGGCCTGGTCCCTCTCCCCCCTTCTGCCTGGCCTGGTCCCTCCCCGCCCTCTGCCTGACCTGGTCCCTCCCCCTCTACCTGGCCTGGTCCCTCTCCCCCCTTCTGCCTGGCCTGGTCCCTCCCCGCCCTCTGCCTGACCTGGTCCCTCCCCCTCTACCTGGCCTGGTCCCTCCCCCTCTACCTGGCCTGGTCCCTCTCCCCCCTTCTGCCTGGCCTGGTCCCTCCCCGCCCTCTGCCTGACCTGGTCCCTCCCCCTCTACCTGGCCTGGTCCCTCTCCCCCCTTCTGCCTGACCTGGTCCCTCTCCCCCTCTACCTGGCCTGGTCCCTCTCCCCCCTCTGCCTGACCTGGTCCCTCTCCCCTTCTGCCTGACCTGGTCCCTCTCCCCCCTCTGCCTGACCTGGTCCCTCCCACCTTCTGCCTGGCCTGGTCCCTCTCCCCCCTCTGCCTGACCTGGTCCCTCCCCCTCTGCCTGGCCTGGTCCCTCCCCCCTCTGCCTGACCTGGTCCCTCCCCCCCCCCCCCCCCCCCCCCGCCTGGCCTGGTCCCTCCCCCCTCTGCCTGACCTGGTCCCCCCCCCCCCCCCCCCGCCTGGCCTGGTCACTCTCCCCCCTCTGCCTGGCCTGGTCCCTCCCCCTCTGATTTCCCTGCCCTGTCCCCTCAGCTCCTCTTCCTGAGCAGGTTCAGACACCCAAGCGCCAGGAAGGTCTGGCTGGAGCAAAGCTCTCTGGGAAGGTTCCCTGCTGGTTCCTGCCACAGGTGGGCCGCTTCGAGAGTGAGGCCCTTCATGAGTTAGAGGTGTGGGCCTGCACTCTGCTCAGCCTCCTTCTCAAGGTGAGGAGGGTTTGGTCTCAGACTGGTGTGCAGACCATATGATCAGAACCCCACATTAGGAGTAGCTCATCAGGGACAATTAGCCTGGCTGTTCGGCTCCAGGACCGTCCCAGAAAGTCTGTTCTGTCTGGAGGGGTGGAGGGCGAGTGTGGCCCAGTGCTGTCAGGTAATGCTGACCACTTCCTCACCCCATTTCCCCAGAGATCTGCTGGGGGTAAGCCTTCCTTCCCCGGGGCCCCAGCACCAGCCCTCCCTCCCTGGGAGTTTATGCCTGGACCCTTTTCTCCTCGTTCCAGAAACAGACTCATTCTGCCCGCCGGCTCCCTGGGCAGGCTCGGGTGGCCGCTGGACGCAGCTCCTTACCAGTTCCTGCACACCTGGAAGGCTCCCTCCATGGTCTAGTCTCCGGAGTCCTCCTGCTGAGTTTCGTTTTTTGCAGAAACAAAACTGAAAGTGCTCCAACAGCCCGGCCCACAGCTCTGGGGGGAGGGGTTTTCAGAAATCTCAGCCGGGGCTGCCCCAAGGTTCCCGTGGCTGGACACTCCCCGGCCACCCCTCTGCAGCCGGCCAGCCCAGCCTGCCCCTGCCGCCTCCCCCACCTGGGCTCGCACCCCTGCTGCTGCCACCGGCCGTGTCTACAACCCTGGGGGTGGGAGCCAGAGGCCAGGCCTCCCTGGGCAGCAGCCCCGCCCTGTCCCAGGCCAGCTTCACTGCATCGGGTCTGTCCATCCCCTTCCACGAGCACGGACCTGCCCGCTCTCCTGCTCCGGTCGCTGGTCCTTCCTCCGCAGGAGAGAGATAGCTTGCTGTGTTGAACTTGAAGCTGCTCCCTGAGAGCCGCTCCTGGACTTTCTGCCCCTCTCTGGTCCTGGTTGGTGACGACTTTGAAAACAGGGTCCGGGAGGAACTGGGGATGCAGGTGGTGAGCACCGATACACAGCTGGGTGACTTAGGACAGCAGCCCGCCTCTCTGAGCGTCTCCTTACTTGTAAACAGTTACAGCGAACACCCCTAGAGCTCTAACAAGGCGCCAGCCGGCGAGGAAGGTTCGATTTTCATCATCCTCGTCTTCAGATTAAGAAACCGAAGCATGGCCCCAGCCGGGTCGCCAGTTGGTTAGAACCATGGTCGGCAAACTGCGGCTTGCGAGCCACATGCGGCTCTTTGGCCCCTTGAGTGTGGCTCTTCCACAAAATACCACGGTCTGGGCGAGTCTATTTTGAAGAAGTGGCGTTAGAAGAAGTTTAAGTTTAAAAAATTTGGCTCTCCAAAGAAATTTCAATCGTTGTACTGTTGATATTTGGCTCTGGTGACTAATGAGTTTGCCGACCACTGGGTTAGAGTGTCGTCCCCATACACCAAGGTTGCGGGCTTGATCCCTGGTCGGGGCACATACAAGAAGCAACCAGTGAATGCATAAGTAAGTGGAACAACAAATCAAACCTTTTCTCTCTCTCTCTCTCCCTCTCAAAAAAAAATAAAAATAAAAATAAAGAAAGAAAGAAAAGAAAAGAAAAAAGAAACCAAAGCAGTGAGGGGTGGTGTAGCTTACGCATCGCACAGCAATAGGCAGGCAGCAGAATCAGGCTTGCACCCAGGCAAAGCGCCCTAGGCTTGTCGCTCCTGGAATGGCCTTAAGGGCGGGAGACCTGAGTTTGAATCCCGATGGTGTTGTTAACGGGCGGCTTGCGTCACCTTAGCCTTTGGGACTTTGTTTCCTCATTGTTTTGGACTCCACTGGGGACCTGGAGGACTTGAGGAGACCAGGCGCTCCCAGAAGTTGTGTGCAAAATTGCTTTCACGTGAGTATGTCTGTGCCTGTTCCCGAGGAGGAGCGCCGTTTGGAGCAGACACTCAAAAGGAGTCCACGACCCAGACAATTACAAATGATGGGCCCATTGACTCCAGAGAGTCCAAGAAACCAAGTTCTGTTAACAGCAACACATGTCCCAAATTGTACACGCATCACTGCCTCCAGTGACTAGAGGACATTTGTGTTGTCTCCTGTGTTCTTTTCACAGGGAGAAGCAGGCTACAACTTGTTAGATTACTGAAAATGACAAAACAGTCTATCTAATTGCTCAGGGGATTGAGAAACTTACAAATACCTGCAATGTTTCCACTAGAAACATTTGGACATTATACACTGAGTGGCCAGATTATTATGGTCTCTGAATGCATAATAATCTGGCCACTCAGTCTATATCCTATATAATAAAAGGCTAATATGCAAATTGTCCCCTCGACCAGGAGTTTGACCAGCAGGCAGGCCGGCCAACTGCCCATGTCCCCTCCCCCTGGCCAGGCTGGCCAGACCCACCAATGCATGAATTCATGCACTGGGCCTCTAATATATATGTATATATACTGAGTGGCCAGATTATTATGTGTTCAGAGATCATAATAATCTGGCCACTCAGTATATATTACATGTTGAAGTTTTTAGAGGGGGTATAATGTATATTTCTGTTTCCCAGAATTTTATTCATAAAAAAATCAAGCCCAGAAGATTGATTTGTTGTTCCACTTTATTTAGTTTTTTTTAAGTTTACCTTTATTGTTGAAAGTATTACAGATGTTCCCCCCCCCCCAATTAACCCCCTTCATCCCACACCCACCCCTCCCAGGCATTCACCACACTATTGTCTGTGTCCAAGGGCTATGTATATATGCATATAAGTTCCCCAGTTAGTCTCTCCCCACCCACCTACACCTTCCCTCTGAGATTCATCAGTCTATTCCATGCTTCTATGTCTCTGGATCTATTTTGTTCTTCAGTTTATTTTGTTCATTAGATTCCATATATGATTGAGATCCTGTGATACTTGTCTTTCTCTGACTGGCTTATTTCACTTAGGATAATACTCTCCAGGTCCACTCATGATGTCTCAAAGGGTAAGAGATCTTTCTTTCTTACAGCTGCATAGTATTCCATGCTATAAATGTACCACAGCTTTTTTATCCACTCGTCTACTGATGGACACTTGGGCTGTTTCCAGATCTTAGTTATTGTAAATTGTACTGCTATGAACATAGGGGTACATATATTCTTTCTGGTTGGTAGTTCAGGTTTCTTATGATATACTTCTAGAAGTGGGATGACTGGGTCAAATGGCAGTTCCATATTTAATTTTTTGAGGAAACTCCACACTGTTTTCCATAATGGCTGCACCAGTCTGCATTCCCACCAGCAGTGCACCAGGGTTCCCTTTTCTCCACATCCTCGCCAACACTTGTCATTTGTTGATTTGTTGATGCTAGCCATTCTGACAGGTGTGAGGTGATACCTCATTGTCATTTCAATTTGCATCTCTCTGATGATCAGTGACTTTGAGCATTTTCCATATGTCTCTTGGCAAGTCCATCTTTAATTAGCTTTAACATTCATTTTTACTTTTTATAAACTCAGTGAAGATATTAATGTGTAGTTAGAGAATTCTGATTGTGGTTTTGCATATTTACCTAAGCATTTTAATTAATTTCAGCTTTAGCAAGCAGTCGCTGATAAATGCAGAGCAGCTTTTCACTGATGCATGAAGCCGCTCCTGATGTCCTGAGAGTCGGAAATAAAAAAGAGATCACGAAGGCACAGATGGGCAGTGCTTAGTTAAAGCACTTAGCATGGGGCCTGGCCACTCACCTTGGTGCTGGGGTGGGAGGACAGTGGCTTCCCAACTTGTCCACACCCTGGAATTGCTTGGGAAACTTCCAAAAAAACCCACACAAACCCGGAAGCCTGCACAATCCCAGAGAGTGGGATTTCATTGGTCCAGCACGTGGCTGGGACTTGGGAGTTTTTGAAAGGTGCCAGGTGATTCTAACCTGCAGAGAGGAGAAGGCTGGTTCTGAATCCCAGAGCCGGCCTGGGCCTTGGGCCTTGGCCCCTGGCTTTCCCATCGGAAGAATTAGAGAACGGGGCAGAGGCGCTTCTGCAGATTCCGCAAGTGGAGGTGCGCAGAGTGGGGACCGGCACGTGGTGCTCATGGAAGAAAGATGGGCTGGGTTGCTGCAGGGCGAGAGCTGGGGTCAGCGGGTGGACATCCCAGGAGACTCTGAGCTCCCTCCAATCACTACCCTGTCCCTGGATGAGCCGTAAGGGATGAAGGGGACCTGCCCCCGGACAGAGGCTGGGAGGGTCTAGGATTCATTGAGGACCCAGCTCTCCTAACCTCTGTGGGTGAGCTCATAAGCAAGCCCACCCCAAGCCAAGGAGCAGGCAAGCTCTTCACCTGGGCCGCCCGGGGTAGCACCAGGAAGAGAGGGTGTTGGCCTGCCAGATGTTTTTCCGGAGAGTGGGAGCAGATGTGGAGGCTGCTTACAGACCATCCCCCGCTCACCGGCTCAATCCTCCACTCTGGTGTACACTCCCCCCCACCCATCCCCCCGGGTCCTCAGAGCTCTCCCAGACCCCAGACAGCTGTGCTAACAGGATTCCAAACCACGTGTTGTGCGATGGTACAAAAAGGCCGACAGAATTCTGGTGATGTCCGCACCTGGGACGGGAGCAGCTTTTCTGAGGAGGATAACGGGATAAGGAAAAGGCCTGGACATCCAGCGTCCTGTCGGACTCCAAAATTCACTCAGGCACTGAGTGAAAGACAGTGTGCAGTAATAATAATGACATTGTCTACGTTCCAGGCATTGTACTAAGCATTTTCCAGGCATCATCTTTTTAAATCTGCCCAACAGCCCCGGTATAAGAAATATTAGTGCCTTTTCGCACCTCTGGAAAAGAAGGCACAGAGAGGTTAATACTTTGCTCAGGGTCACACAGTGAATGTCAGAGCTGGGATTTGAACCAGGGTGACCTGACTCAGGGGTCTATGTACGTCAGCAAGACACCATCCACTGTATTTGACAGCTGGAGGAGGGATGGGGACGGCTGGATTAGCATCCTGATGCCCTGCCTCATCACTGGGACACATTCCTTAACCCCTTGACCTTTACTTCCCACTCCTGCCGATCTCCAGGCAGTCTTGTGAATATCAGCAATAATGAAAAAAAAAAACACACACAAACGGAGCTTTCCCTCACATTGTTTCTGGCTGAGAGTCCCCCAGAACTCGAGATGTAAAGAGGGGTGCCAAGGTGAGACATCCTGGAGGACAGGAATCGGTGACGGGGGCTGTAGGCGTGGACTTGGAAATCACCGTGAGTTTTTTCCTCTACATCTTAACTTTCTTTCAAGATGTTTCCTCTTTGCAGACTGCCCCACCCTGCACCACCCTTCCTTACATAACTTTCACTGGCTCTTCAGGGTCAACTCCAATGTTATCATTGACGTAGGACCTACCTCCTCTGTCTCTGGTTATGGTTAGTTGCTTGTCTGTCTGTTGCCTCAACTCACTCGCAGCCAACCCCGGGTGCAGGTGATTTGAGAGTCATCACCTTCAGCCACAGGGTCACACATGCTGTGTGCCCAGTAGGCAGCGAGGCGCTGTGCTGTGCTGTGCAGTAGTGGCTGTCAAACCCTGGTCGACCTGAACGGAGGTGAAGGATGCGCATCTGGGATAATCAGAGCAGAAGTCAGCAATCTCCCCCACCCAACCCCACGCCAGCACCCAGGGGTGCTCAGAGCAGCAACGGTGGCCCTTTTCTTTTGAATTTTAAAGAGAACATAATTTTATAACTAGTGCATGCATATGCTTTCTTTAAAACGATTAGAATATTACAGAAAATGTAAAATTTCTGAGCCATCGCTATTTTTAACTGGAGTGTGTAACCAGGCACATTCTGGTTGTACAAAGGCCTGCCCCGGTTCCCACCACCATCTGAATCAGTGCTCTGGGCTTGTATGATTGCATCATTCTGCTACCCGTTTCTGGCCGGTCGCCAACACACCCCCCCCGCCCCCCCCAACCCCAATCCCATAAAAAACTAGATGAAAAATGCCCTGTTGTGAGCTCAGAATTCCTCTGCAGACGACTGTGGCTACCGCTTGGCAGCTGTCCGGAGTTTCAGTCTCTTTGTGTCAGGCCTGTGGGTCAGGGGAGGGGGGGAACCAATCTCTCAGACCGATTAGACAGGGCTGCCCAATGCTACCTTCCACTGGGAGGAGGGAGAGGGAAAGCAGAAACTCTGGGCTGGACCAGGAAGAAGGGATGATAATACACACCTCAACACGTTGTGTGTATTATGAGGAATTGTGTGTGAAAGCTGTACAAGGTCACGGAAGGTGGAGAGAATGTTAAAAGAAGGTTATTTGAATAGTTGAGTGTGAATGTGATCTTAGTTAGGCTTTCTTCTTTCAAGGGACCGCTGTGCTGAGGAAGATGATGTAATGACAGAGGTATTTCGCCTCCCAGACAACAATTACATGGTGGAATTGGGCCCACTTCTGTCGGTCGGCCCTGCCTTTGGAAGGATCCTGCGGTCAGAGTGTGCCTGAGCCCTGGGAGGCGTGATCATAGAGACTGCAGTCTCCCCCAGGACAGCATGTTTGGGTGGGAGTTTGTTTTTCCGACCACATGCAATTGCATCAAATGACTAGTCTCCGGATGGAATGCACGCCTGGGGATAGCTGTGCTTGTGTTTGGGGCGGACTCCAGGCCTGGCTGGGTGGCAAAGCCAGGGGATGCCCTGCTGGCTCCTGCTTAGTTGGCATGCAAAGGGGAGGAACCTAACCTTGTCATTAAACTCTTAGGCAAGAAGCAGCAGCTCCTTGGCCTTCTGTCCGCATTTGTGGTCCCAAGTACTTCCCCTTCCCGTCCTTCTGCCAGAGGTCTGTTTCCACACATTCTCAGTTCTATTTCCTGGTTAAAGCCCCGCCTCCCACTCGCCCAACCATTCCCATCCAATCAGCAATCACAGCTCCCTTCTTTGTCCCCAAAGGGACATTTCAGGGACAGTGTTCAGGGGCCTTTTCTCTCTGGTGATTTTTTAAATTATATTTATTTTTTAAATTTATTTTTTAAAATCCTCACCCGAGGATATTTTTCCATTGATTTTTAGAAAGAGTGGAGGAGAGAGGGAAACACAGAGAGAAATATCGATGTGAGAGAAACACATCAATTGGTTGCCTCCTACATGAGCCCCGACCAGGGCCCAGGCCAGGGAGGAGCCTGCAACCGAGTTATATACCCTTGACTGGAATCGAACCCAGGACCCTTTGGTCCACAGGCCTATGCTCTATCCACTGAGCCAAACCGGCTAGGGCTCAGGTGATTTTTTAGATCTCAGTCTTGGTACAGCTACCTCAGTGGCTGCCAGATCTCATGGGACACAAGGCAAATGACCATGTCCATCAAATCTTTTGTTGTCACCTTTTTGGGGGTGAAAGAGGAAAGAATTCAGACCCCGAGCATATTTTTATTATCAGAAACGGAGGCGAACTTACAATGCATGAGTGAGTCATGGTGAAGCGCGGCCACTCACACCTCATTTTAGAGAATAATTAGTGTCTTTCAATTTTTAAATACGGAAACTTATATTCACGTCTTGAAGGAAGGCGTCCTCTTTGAGTCTGTGAGTTTCTTCCTTGCTCTTGACGTCGTGTGGTCTTTCTCACAATGCTGTGCTGGAGCTTCTTGAACCGCTTGCCCTGGCTCTGAGGTATTATTGTGCCCAGCTCTTCCAAATTTTCTATGCGGGAGGTCACGTGGGTAACTCGAAATGGTGATGATGGGAGTATTTACACCACAGAAATTGGCAAACACTACAAATCAGAGCATTCCTTCCCAAACCCCATAGAGCTGATTGTTAAATCTTCAGCTGCTCATCACTGCTTTTCTATCTCATTCATGTGACATGTGCTCCATGCAGAAGCCAGGGGTACATCAAGGTTGATAACTGAACAGAAAAAAGACAAAGCTAAATAAAAGTTTATTATTCCTTAGCATATATCATGAAACCGTAAAGGGGTTTTTACTTTTTTATTCAGAGGAGAGGTTATAGTCATCAGCTTTTTAAAATTGGCAGGTTAACTTATTTCTTCCAAAAAATGAATCAGAGAAGGAATCCTATATAATAAAAGCTTAATAGGCAAATTGTCACCTTTACTGGGAGTTCGACCAGGGGGTGGGGCCAGCGGTGGCCGTGGCAGCAGGCAGCTGGGGAGAAGGGAGGCGCCCCTGGCTGGCAGCTGCTAGGGACCCTACCCATGCATGAATTTCATGCACTAGGCCTCTAGTATTAATATATTTGAGCCAATACGTCAGTGTTGGTTAGGAAGAAAAATAAGGTACCAGGCCAAGTTGGTAGGGTATTATTTTTCTTCCTTTTTTTTTAGGATATTATTTTTCAAAGTAGAGGGCATGATCGGGGTTGAATTATTCCCTTATCCATATTTGTTATTATAAGGTATAGTAGGTAGCGTCTAGCCCATCCTATTTTCCACTTTATTTTGTATGTTAATTAATTACTTTAACAAACAATTGGCCTATATACACCTGGCTCAGGGATCACAATCAAAAATAAAATAAAGTCTCTGCCCTAAGAGAATTTGCAGACTAGGGAAGTGAAGCTGGCTTGGAAAGAAACGAATGTAGTTGAACTTGATAAATACCAAGATATAATCTCACCAATGGAAGTGAGGTGGGGGCGGGGATTCAATCCATTTCAACTGGGGTAGTGGGAGTGGTCAGGTCACCTGCATGGGAAGGTGAGACTGAGGGAGTATGAGTGTATGTGTGTGTGTGTGTGTGTGTGTGTGTGTGTGTGTGCTGGTGTGAGGGTGGGTGAGATGTAGATTGAAGGTTGGGTATCTGGGAGAGGAATAGCACCATTGCACTGGGATAGGTAAACACCTGTTGTTTTGCTGGAGCAAACAATGGGAAGGGACGATCTAGTCCTTCCCCAGAAAGCAACAGGTTGGGAGGCACTCTGCTTCCATCTTTTAATAGGAGTGCTTAGTACATTGACATTTAGCATAATTATTGATATTTTTGTTGAACTTTTGTCATTTTTTGGTATGTCTCCTGTGGTTTTTTTTTTTTTTTTTGTCACGTTCACCTCCTTTCTTGCCTTCTTTGGATTGTTTTAGAATTCCATTTTAATTTTCCCTTGGCCCTCTTGCTCCTGCTGCAAAGTCCCACCAGCCCTCTTGCTCCTGCTTCCTGGCGCCTGAGGGTGTCTACCTCCCCAGGCTGAGTCTTGGAATGAGAGAGCTTGTGAAGCTGACCCACAGTGCTGAGTGAGAAGAGCATGGAGCTGCCCACAGTCTACCCACAGCCAGGAGCAGAGTTGCAAAAACCACTGACTCCTAGCGGATTTGCAGCGGGGAGTGAATATCTTATATGCATACTAGAGGCCCAGTGTACTAGGTTGCAAGTCTCACCTAGTGAAAGCTGACCAATGCTTTCTTGGAATAGCAACTTCCAATACTCTGAGCAAATCAGGCCCTGACTTTTTAGCAGCCCAAACTTGTTTAAAATACAACAGTGTTTCCAAGTGAAAGTGTGGAAACAAGTGACGCCAGTTGTTGGAGCAAACCTCTCCGTAGAAATATGCACCCAGCCCAAATATGATCTTGGTGATGAGTTTTTTGGTCAAGACGCCAAAGGCAAGGGTAACAAAAGCACCGGTCAGAATGGCTATTTTCACAAAGACAAGAAAAAGCAAGTATTAGAGAGGACGTGGAGAAAAGGGTTCCTTGTGCACTGTTGGTAGGAATACAGGATTGGGCAAAAGTAGGTTTACAGTTGTTTGTATGGAAAACAATACAATAACTAATACAAGAAGAAATTCTGTTTTGCATAGTCACAACTGTAAACCTACTTTTGCCCCACCCTGTATAAATCGGTGTAGTCACTATGGAGGTTTCTCAAGAAAAAAAAGAAAAAGTAACTATCATATCAATTTCACTTCTGGGTATTTATCTGAAGAAAATGGAAACATTAATTGGAAAAAATATATGCACCCTTAGGGTCACTGCAGCATTATAGCCAAGATATGGAAACAGCCTAAGTGTTCACCAGTGAGTAAATGGATCAAGAACGAATCTTGCCATTTTTGATAACGGATGGACCTTGAGTGTATTATGCTAAGTGAAAGAAGTCAGACAGAAGAAGATGAGAACTAGATGATCTCACTTATATGTGGAATTGAAAAAAGAGAACTCATAGTGCAGAGAACAGATAGTGGTTGCTAGAGGCAGGGTGGGAGGGTGGGCAAATGGGTGACGGGCTAAGAAGTTTCACTTTTCCAATTATAAAATAAATAAATCAAGGGGATATAATATGCAGCATGGTGATTTTACAAATAATGCTGAGTTGTATATTTGAAAATTGCTAGGAGAGTTGATCTTATAAGTTCTCATCATGAGAAAAAAAGTTTTGTAATTATGTATAGTAATAGATAACTAACTTATTGTGCTGATTATTTCGCAATATATACAAATATAGAATCATTATATTGTGTACCTGAACCTAATATGTTATATACTAATTATTTATCAATAAAAATTATTGGGTGTATTTTTGGAAGCTAACTGTTTTGGAAATTGACCCTTTTGCTTAATAGTTTTATTAATAAATAGATTGACTTTATGAGGGAGATGGCATATCAAATTCAATTAATTCTGACCAGAAACTAACAACAGCATATTGAAACTAAGATCTAAAACACACCTAATTTAAAAATCTTACACCAAAAGTAGACATTTACTACATCAGTTTTAAGATGATAATTCTTTTAATTTTTCATATGGAAATGAGAATTGCCTCACAGTTGTGTACTGTGATATTCTAAAATAATTTTGATTGATATATGTCCCTATTTTTTGTTACGGAATTATTTATTTTTAAGTTCAAGGAATACGTCCTAGTGTTTGGATTCATATTGTGAGAAATATTATTTTTTAAAACCCAAGAAATAAAATATAGAACACATTCTGATGATAGGTTACTAAAACTAGCCACATTGAGATAAAATGATTGACACTGAATTAATCCTCTTTATGATAAGTTAATCACTACAAGACTTAAACTGACATGCTCCTTTTCATTACTTCATTTGTTACCATGAGCAGTAATATGTGGCTAAATTATAAGCTATTTGTGAAGGGGGAGTATGATAAAAGCAGAGCATTTCTTTTGTAAGCAAATTTGCATGCATAAATTGAAGTCTTATTTCAGCCTTTAGGAATCATTAAAAGACTCGAATGAAAAAGAAGAAATAACTTTATTGAATTATTATGTATAATTACAAACTTTTCTTGTGTGATTAATATTTTTAGTGAAAGAAAGATGTCTCTACTGCTAAAAACTAATTGGTCCAGCAGCTGCCAGTGGGCATCAAATAGTCCACGCAATCTCTCTAGCATATCAAGTTTCCGCGTAAGCATGGGTCTGTTTTTAGGCTTTTTATTCTATGCTACTGATCTATTTCTCTGTCCTCCTACCAATAGTTGATGATTACATTAATCACGATAGCTTTGTGGATCTTGAATTCGGATGCGAAATTTCCTCTCCACTTCTCCAGAAGTGTCTTAAGTATTCCTGGCTCCTTGCAAAAGTTTGAATTTTAGCCCTAGCTGGTTTGGCTCAGGGGATAGAGCGTTGGCCTGCAGACTAAAGGATCTTGGGTTCCAGTCAGTCAAGGGCAAGCATCTTGGTCCCCGGCTTGATCCCTGACCCGATGGCTATACAACCAAAGGATGCGTCTCTCTCACATTCGTGTTTCTCTTTCTCTGTCTCTCACCTCCCCCCTTCCACTCTCTCTAAAAAAAAAAGAAAGTTTGAATTTTAGCCCTGGCCTGTGTGGCTCAGTTGGTAGAGTGTGGTCCTCCATGCATCAAAAGGCTGCCTGTTCGATTCCAGGTCAGGGCACATGTCCAGGTTTTGGGTTCCATCCCTGATCAGGGTGTGTGCTGGAGGCAACTCATCGATGTTTCTCTCTCACATCCATGTTTGTTTGTATTTTTTCTCTCTTCCTTCCTCTCTAACATCAATAAAAATTTATTGTTTTAAAAGTTTGAATTTTAGATTTAGCTTGTCAAATAAAAATTCTTTTGGGGTTGTATTTAGAATTGAAATGAACTTATAGATCGAGAGGAATGAAAATATTTACAATGTTGAGTCTTCCCATCAATTTATAATCTCTCCATTTATTTAGCTTCTTTGTTGTTGCTGTTGTACTTTAGTTTCCAGTATTCCTGAATTATCTTGGGATTTTTTTCCTCAACAATTTTAATGCTTTCTTATCCATTTGGTGATGTTGACTGGCTTCCACTGCTTGCTTACCTGGCAAATTTTTACTTAGCCTTGAAGTCTCCGTTCAAATGCTGCCTCCTGGGTGAAGGTTCCCCCATTGCTCCTGCCACTCAGAGTATTTATTATATTTGTCGTCTAATTGCAAAAGGAAATACTTACTGATTGCTTACTATATGCCAGAGCATTGTGTGAAGCACTCGCTGAGCATTAACCCATGTAATTTACAAAGCAGCCTTTTGAAACCAGAGTTGGTGTTAGTCTCTCCATTTATGAAATAAAGAAGCCCAAGAGGGCAACCTGTCTAAGGCACAAAGCCAGGAGGAGGCAGGGCCAGGAGAGGATGCGGGCAGGCTGGCTCCAGAGCCCAGGCTCTCAGCGTGTGATATTCTCTGTCAGGCAGTTGTGTTGTTGCACTGAAGTGGTTCACATGCATGCATTCACACAGCCCAGAGGACGTGTTTGGAGTGCACACACGGAACCAGGCGCTGCAAAAGGTGCTGGTTGAACATATGGTGTTGACTAAAACAGACATTAAATAAAAATCACACCAGTACGTATATAGGCACACATAGTGCTAAGTGCCCTGGGAGGGGGGAAGCCTCGCCTCCTCTGCGATCACCCAAGAGAGCCTAATGCCTTGGGTGGGAGAGGGTGGGGCGGGGAAAGAGGTCTGTTGCCCAAAGCAGCACGGACGCCTCCGGATGCCTCGGGAAGCCAGGAGTGAGATGGGGGAAGGAGAGGCCCGCCGGCGGACTGCCTGGGGCGGACTGCGCGGGGCATGGCCATCGCCTCTGCTCGAGACCCCCTCCGCGATGTGGGTGCGAGGGGCGGAAGTAATGAGGAAGAAAGGGGCCAGAGATTGGGAAGACAGATCTGAGAGACCCCAAGGCATGTGGAGACTTTCACCTGGGACCCCTGCGGACGCAGAAGTCAATGGAATAAATGACTGATCATATCGCGCTCAGCAGCCCTGCGGCGCGCCTCTGTCCACCCAGGGCAGCGCAGGCAGGGCTTGGAGAGTGCCTGGAGGCGGGTCCGACGCGCGCGGGCGTCCGCGGGCGCCTGCAGTTAGGGGAGGTGGGCCCCACGGACCCCTCGAGATGGCCCCGCGCGGGGGTCTCGCGGCGACCTCACCGTGGGGGGCGGAGTTGCCGGCGCTCCACCAGCCCCTGAGACTGTGGCCCCTTCTTAAGCCCGCGGAGCCTCTGGCCGCCTCACCTGCCTCTCCCGCCTTCTCCCCCCAGCACGATGGCTTCGGCACTGAGCTATGTCTCCAAGTTCAAGTCCTTCGTGATCTTGTTCGTCACCCCGATACTGCTGCTGCCACTCATCATTCTGGTGCCCACCAAGGTCAGTTGCATCGCCCTGCAGCCCCGGGGACTCCAGGCTACCGGTCCCACCAACGGGCTCCGAACGCAGGCCACGGAGTGGGAGCGCAGGGGTTCCGAGGCGGGCACAGCTCCCTGCGAGCTCAGGGCGCCAGATGGGAGGTGTCCTGTAACGCATTCCAAGGGGCACCCCAACCTTGGGGTTTACGGATCCCAGGACACAAGAACCGTCCCAACAAGCACGGAGCCTAGCCGTTAGCACGGATCTCGCCACACAGAACACCCACAGGCTCAGCCTGGCCTCAATCTCCCGAGATCCCGCCCCTCCCCTGGCTCCTGGTGCCTCTGGTGCCTAGAGCGCCCTGGCCTGGCCTTTCCCTCCTTCTCTCTCCTTCTCTCTCCTTAGTGAAGGGGGACTTCCCAGCTGAAGGGGCTTCCAAGATGAGCCAGGCACCTAAGTGGATCCTGAGTGCTGTCTTTGTCACTCTCTGGCCCTGTTTTGAGCCTCAGTTTCCCTATCTATGGCCCACTTTTCTTCCCAACTCGGAACCCCTGGACGCCATGGCTGAGTCAACATCCTCCTGGGGCTGAAAGGCAGGTCGGGGTGGGTCTGCTCTGCGCGCTGCCTGCTGTGGCTGAGGCAGGAGGCGGTCAGGTTCCCAGAGCTCACGCCTTGGGTGGCAGGACTCAGGGTGGCAGGGAAGGCCCTGGCCTCCTAGCGCTCCTGGGAGGGAGGCAGAGAATGAATGGCCTTGGCCACAGGCTGAGGGCGGTGCTGGGAGCCCCCGCCAGGCTGCGCTGGGCTGTGTGGAGCCTGTTTGGCAGAGACCCGAGCCCTTTGAAGGCTTTTGTGGCTGCTGGCTGCTCCTTCCTCACTCCCTCTTCCAGCCCTTTCACTCTCAGCCCAGACAGGAAACCCCGGGGTCCCCTGTCCCTCCAGGCAGCTTTGGGAAACAGAGGAGTTCTTTCGGGGATACGCTGGGGCAGTCCTGGAGGACTGGGGGTGTACTGGGGTATCAGGAAGCCAAATCTGCAAGAGAACCCGACTTCATTCCCTCTTTCTTGTGATTTTAGTGAAGCCTCTGAGCCATGCGAGGCTACATGCTGGCTGCTGACTTTTAAATCCCACCTCTGGCCGGCGTGGCTCAGTGGTTGGGCGCCGACCTATGAACCAGGAGGTCTCGGTTCGATTCCGGGTGAGGGCACATGCCTGGGTTGAGGGCTTGATCCCCAGTGTGGGATGTGCAGGAGGCAACCAGTTGATGATTTTTCTCTCATCATTGATGTTTCTATATCTCTCTTCCTCTCCTTTCCTCTCTGAAATCAATAAAAAAACATATTTTAAAAATCCCACTACACGTTTGTCTGGGCTTTAAGCGCCTTGCCAGCCACATTCCTGCGGCAGGAAGCGCTCTGAGCTTATTTACCCGCAGGGAGCAGGCAGCTCTCGGGCAGAGTCCATCTCACTCGCCTGGTGACCACCTCTCCTCAGACCAGTCTCACGGAGCCCGTCCTGTGCAGCCTCTCCTGCGGAGCATTCTAGACCAGGAGGGTCAGGTCCGCCTCCGCGATGGGGCATCTCTGGGCCCCGATAGTGGATGGAGGCGAGGGGCCAGTTAAGCCTGTCTTTTCCGTTGGTTTATTTGGCGTCTCGGGGAACTGCGCTGTGAAAATTGGTTACAGGTGCCACCGGTTGTGTCAAAGTTTAGATAATAAAAATTCACCCAGCACTTTCTGTTAAAAGGGTACTCCTAACCCCTCAGTTTACAGGCGAGGACACGGAACCAGCAGGGAGGGGGCCGGGTTGGGAGTGAGACGAGTGTTTGCTCAATGACACTGTTGAGTGACTGCTGAAAGCCAGACAATGGCAGACAATGGGCACTCGTAGGTCCGCCTGGTGTGGAGTCTGGGCTCCTACCCACACCTCGGTCCTGCCTTGAGCTCATGGCGGCATCAGCATTGATGCCTGCACCCCCCAAGCAGGGGCATCAGCAAAGCCTGAGACGTTGGTGTTGTCATAACTGGAGAGAGCTGTGATTTTAGTTCTGCTGGCGGGAGTGATGTTCCCTGGAATGATTATACAGCGTGGCTGACCTTCCTGTGGTTTTAACAGGTGGGGAGACTGAGGGCAGCTAGTGGTGTGGAGGCCAGGGACACGGTGGAACGTCTTATAATGCACAGGGTACCCCACCCCTCAGCAAAGAATCTTCCAGCCCAAAATGTCCGCAGTGGAAAGGCTGAAAACCCCACACTAGACAGGGCAAGGGGTCCTGAGGTTCTCATGGGGTGCCGAAGAAAGATTTATTTTTTATGACTGCTAACACAATCCAGACAAAGAATTTCTGTCTTCACACAACATCCTGTGCACGTAACACGTGCTCTCAGGGTGATGCTAAGCAGTGAGAGTGGACAGGTGCGTCTCTCCAGCAGCGTTGTCATAGCTGGAACTACTATAGTCCATTCCTTGAATGGGCATTTGCTGAGCATCTCCTCAGGGTCAGGCCTGAGGACAGAGTGAATCCACAAACCCTGGTTCTGGTCTCAGGTGCTTCCTGTTCTCTGGTGGTGGTGGGGTGGTGGTAGTGGTGGTGGTGGTGGTGGTGGTGCTGATGGTGGGGGTGGGGAGGTGGTGGGGTGGTGGTGCTGATGGTGGGGGTGGGGTGGTGGTGGTGCTGATGGTGAGACATTAAGGAAACAACAATGGCAACCGCATGTGCCAATTGCTCTGGCTGGGGGAGCAGACACAGAGGCAGGCACAGACCCAGGCTGTGGGGGAGGCGGGGAAGGCGCCTAAGGAGAAACAGACTGCCACCAGGCTCGGGTGTGTAAGAGGAGGCTCAGTTACGGGCAGTGCCCTGGGGTAGCTGGAACTCGGGGTGGGAGTAGGCAAGGAGACGGGGCTGGAGGGGTTTACAGGACCTGCTCCATCTCAGAGGGTCTCCTAAGTTATGCTAAGGCATTCGGGTTTTGTCCTGGAGGCAAAAAGGGGCTTTTAAAGAGGGGGTGATATGATCAGATTTGCCAAAGAGTAAAAGGGAGCCTCTGTGCCTAGTGACATAAGCAGAAAGGTCAAATCGAAGATGGTCTCAGCCATCCAGGCAGGAGGAAGTGTGTCCTGAACAAAGGCAGTGGCCCGGGGTGAAGGCAGGAGGAGGAAGAGGCCAGAGAAGAAAGGGCTAAAAGCTATAGGTCTTGGGGTTGATGTAGTAGGCTGGGTTGAAATGAGGGAGAGGGTAGAGCCTGGGTGGTTAATAATGATTCTAATAAAAGTGCTGGCACATGAAACCACCTAGGGAGGTGAAGGCGGCATCAGCATGCCCAGGCCTCAGGGCTGTCTCTTCAGGTTGCCAGGTGTGCCTACGTCATCATCATCATGGCCATTTACTGGTGCACAGAAGTCATCCCTCTGGCTGTCACCGCCCTCTTGCCTGCCTTGCTTTTCCCACTCCTCAAGGTTCTGGACTCCAAGCAGGTGAGTGACCCCAGAGGATCCTGGTGGCTTCCTGCTTCTCCCCTGGGCTCCTCCTCAGAGCCTCGTTCTGAGCAGCGTAGGCGCCAGGGGACCAGAGAAGCTCCTGTGGATTCTGTTTGGCATGGAGACATTCCACTTGACCCTGCATTCCACTCCAAACTGACCCCCACGTCAGCATCTGGTCTGCTCGCCTGTCTCTGGGGACTTGGGTGGGCCCGGGCCAAGCAATGTGTGGCCAGGAGGCAGCCCTGACGGGGCCTCCGTGCCACCACCTTCCAGGTGTGTGTCCAGTACATGAAGGACACTAACATGCTGTTCCTGGGAGGCCTCATCGTGGCTGTGGCCGTGGAGCGCTGGAACCTGCACAAGAGGATCGCCCTGCGCACACTCCTCTGGGTGGGGACCAAGCCTGCACGGTAATTACGCCTTCTCTTCTTGCCACGGGGCTCCCTGCGGGCCCCAGGGCTGGGAGGAGCTGTGGCACAGCCCAGGTCACCCACTGGCAAGGGCTACCCATGGGCTTACCTGGGCTTGGCAGGCAGGTGGACCCCTGGGTGGAGTGTGTGACAATCTTAGCTGAGGACACCAGATGCATGGGCAATGGTGGGGGCCTGTGGTGAGTGGCAGGAGGTAAGGGATCTCTGAATCCAGAGGAGACTGGTCAGCAAGGGCCCCTGCATGTAAAGAGGACTTCCTGGGGGAGGGGCTGCAGGGTTCCACAGGGAGCAAGGTGGGTGGAGGCTGGAGCCAGCCATGCCTGATAGGGCATTTGTGAGGAAAGCGGCCAGAGATGGCTCAACCACCCCACTCAGGAGGAGCAGAAAGGTCCTCCTTCCAGAGCTCGCACCCACAAAGCTAGCCTCTGTAGAGAAGCTTCTTACCTCATCTTCCCCATGCCACTCACAACCTCAGCTTCTTCCCTGTCTCCAAGATCTCCCCTCCAACCACAGGCAGCTTCCAACCAACCCATGGAGTTGACATCATCAGATTCCCCTGGTTCTGAGCATCTGCAGCGCCCAGGCATGACTCTGGGAGCTCATCTATCTCCTCACTTATCTCTCACCACAACTCTGAGAGTTGGGTTTTATTCCTCCACCCAGGTTCTATAGACGAGGCATTTTAGACAGAGAGGGGTGAAATGCTGAGAAATGAGGCCTTGGCCCCTGAGTTCATTTCTAGTAGAAACCCCAGGATGCACCTCTCTTTTGAGGCAATGTGCTCCCTAAATGACGGCGTGCTCAGCCCAGCCCTGGGAAGGCAGCGGTTGGTTACTTCACAGCAAATCCCTCCAGAGATGTCCATGTGTCAGGGACTGTGACGGCCCCGCGCACACAGAGCCTGGTGCACCCCCAGGAGTTGCTGCCTGGCTCCCTTGGCACCTCAGGCTCCACTGAGCAGAAAGCTTTGCGACTCTCTGGTCTCTGTTACCCGATGTGGTATCGATCCCCTCCCGTGATTAGTCTACAGGGTCAAATAAAAAACCATTGCATTTTCTAGAAGTGTGAGACCTGGGTGGCTTCAGAATTCTTGCTCTCAGCATCCTTGGAGGGGCCAGCATTCCTCCACCAGCAGGTGGTCCTCATTCTGAGAGAGCTGAAGGACTTTGGTTCCAAATACAGGAAGTTCACGCAGGCTTCTCTGCTCCTTCCTGTCAACCTCTGAGCGTGGTTTCCAGCTCCATGGCACTTGCCTGCCCAGGGGAGACCTTTATGTTGAGGCCCTGGTGCCTTGAAGCATCAGGTCAAAGCCTCATTCATGAAAACTCAGCTCCTCCTTCCAGCCTGGACCCAAGCCTGTGTTCTGTGTGTCTGTGAGGTCAGCCTGCATGGACAGTGCAGCACCCAGATCCCTTCTCCAGGAGGATTAGTGGCCCCGGGGAGAGGCCTGGCCGGAGAGGGGTATGGAGACCCAGAACGGTTTTGTTCCATCCATCCAGCCCTCCCTGAGCTCCTTCTGTTCCTGGCCTTGTGCGGGGTGTGTGGAAGCCATGGAGAAGAACCAGGCCCTTCCCCTCCCTGCTCACCACCAAGGGAAGAGCAGACATGGGCACGGGTCCTCCAAATCTAGCCATTGATGAGTGTTGGTGGGGCAGGAGGAGGGTGTGTCCACCCCTGCCTGGTGGGCACCGGGAGGAAGGCTACAGAGGAGGGACTTTGATTAGAAGAACCACGAGGGGTGCTCTAGGCAGATGGCAGAGGTGAGGCAGCGGTGGAAGGACAGGTGTTATAAGTGAAGGGAACATGTTTTCTGAGTACTGTTTGATCTGGTCCATTGCAGAGTGGAGGGAGTACAAGGTGTGTGTGCAGAGAGAGGCAGTGGGGGCGGTCAGCCATGAGGGAGGTCCCACTTTCCCAGGCTCACCCTACCCCTCAAGGCTAACTCTGTTATGAGAGGAGAAGCAGGGTCCGGGGTGGGTGGGAATCTTCTAGATAGAAGTGGGGTGTTGGGGCTGCTTGCCCATAGGGCTGTCCCAGCACACCCTGAGGACACACTAGGGCCAACCTCCACCCTGGGTTGACACCCTCTGGATGCCTGTGCTGCCCCTGCTGGACAGGAGCTCCTCAGACCCATGACTGGGTCTGGGAAAGGCCTCTTGGTGCCCCCTCCCCATACCCCATAGCCAGTAGAGTAGACATCAGTAATGTCTGTGGGAGAGGTAGGAGGGAGAACAGAAGGAAGGACAGGATGGAGGAGGGAGGGACTCCAAGTGTAATCCTCTCCTGAACTACCCAGTCTTGAACTGGCTTCAGCACCTTGGCCTTGACCCCTGGCATTTCTGCAAGGGGGCGTAACCCTTGTTGCTCCCTGAGGGCTTGGGGCAGTGGGGATGGGGATTCTCTGCTTCCCTTCTTGCTCCTCCTCTGCAGGCTGATGCTGGGCTTCATGGGCGCCACCGCCTTCCTCTCCATGTGGATCAGCAACACAGCCACCACAGCCATGATGGTGCCCATTGTGGAGGCCGTGCTGCAGCAGATGCATTCCAAGCGCAAAGCCAGCAAAGGCAGCATGAGGCCCCTGGAGCCTGCAGAAAAGGGCAATTCCGGTGAGCTGCCAGGTGAGCTCCTGGCCCGGTGCTGCCGGGGTCCCCAATGGCAGGCATCCCCTCTGTTGCCAAAAGCTTTGGCAACCTTCCTGACTCCTAGAGCCCACATTTAAGCAGGCATACAGAGAAGTACTTAGGAAGTACTGTTTTTTGTAACTTTTATGAAGATAATTATTGCACGAAAGTTAAGTCCTTTAGAATGGCTTACTGTATAGCAAGTTTCAACCCTTGGTTCTTTCCAATCACAGAAATCAATAGCTGTTCATTTGATTATGCATTTGAGCATCTTTTGAGCACTCACTGGGGGGTCCTCACCCATTTCTCTTCCTACTTATCCTCGGGGAGGCCTCCCCTGCACAGGTCACACCTCCCATCTGCTCTCTGCTCGCACACGCATGGGGGTGGTTGTCCACGCTGCTTCCCACCAGGCACCCAGCTCAGGGAACTCAGAGGGAGCCCGTTTTATTCTCTGCCTTCTTTGTACCCCATCCCCAGGGCCCAGCACAGGGGAACTCAGGGCCCATTCTGATGGCCCGATTGCCAGATCCTGGGGCAGGTCCTGGGGCTGCTGAGATGAAGTGGACACACCCTTATTTTGGACTCAAGGAGCCGGGTGGGGTGGGGTAATGAGGCCCCTCACACAGTTCCTCTGACTTGGGGGAAGCCGTGGGATGCCATAAGCCAGACACCAAAGGAGCTCAGACAAGGGGGAGGCTTGCTAGGAGGCACGGACATCTAAGATGGATTTGGACACCCCTCTGGAGGGAGGGATCAGCTGGAGCATAGGCTAGGGAGCAGGGAGGAAGGGCGTGTGTCTGAAGTGGCTGCCTTTGCCCTGGGCATGGAGAAGCCTGGGGAAGCAGTGGGAAGTGACAGGGGAGGCAGGCAGGGCCAGATGACATGGTTGGGCTGTGGGCTGAGAGGACCCAGGAGGGAGCCTGCAGAGCCAGCATATCCCCACCTCAGGTCAACAGCAGAGCTAGGAGCTGGAGCTGAGCCACAGCCCCCAGGGCTGTCTGCTTACGGAGGTGTGTCACTACAGGGAGCCAAGTGATTTTTGAAGACCCTGATACCCAGCTGCCGGAGAGTAGGGACAGGAAGAACATGTGCAAGGCCCTGACCCTGTGCATATGCTACGCGGCCAGCATCGGTGGCACTGCCACTCTGACCGGGACAGGACCCAACGTGGTGCTCCAGGGCCAGATGCAGACGTGAGTCACTGGCCATGCCTTCTGGGACAATGACTTGCGCCCTGGTTTGAATGCACTCAACTTCCTCTCCCATCTCCTGAGCTGGGCCCCGGAGCTGGGGCCTGGCAGGTGCGGGAGGCTGTGCCCCCATCAGCCTCTGCTGCACCTGCTCAGAACTCCTCAGGTTAGGAGCCGATGACAGTCCCCAGGCCTGGCTGCTTTCTCTCCTGGGTGCAGTATTTTCGCTCAGACAGGTCGTGTGATTGAACCCTGAACTAAAGTTGTGGGAAGAGACAACATCATTTTAGATGCTGGGTCTTTGTTTAAAACTTGCAGAAAATAGTCACCCCTATAGATGCTCTCCTCAAAACTGGCTCACTGACCTTGGTTGTGAATGATAATGGCCCTATGATATTGGGGATCATGAGATTAAATAAAGAGTTAGAGGTCAGGCTACTCATTGCCTCACCAGCTCCTGCACTACAGTTCCTCTCATTGCCCTTGCAGTGACCTGTGCCCTTCTGAGGCCCCAGGTAGACCACAGTGGTGGTCTGGAACTTTCCTTGGCCACAAAGGGACACAGGCTTTGAGGACCCAGTTGTGTGCTGGCCCTGTGCTGGGTGGGGCTGGAATCACAGAAGTGGGGGCGACCTGGGCTCTGTCTGTGGGATACTCATGGTCTGCTGAGGTAGCAGATGCCTGGAGAGTTCTAGGCTGGTCATGTAAATGCATGAAGGAAAGTACAGACGCAGTGAGCACAGGGAAGGAGAGAAGTATGACGTGCCCGTCCTGTGCAGACAAGACAGGTGGGGTGGCAGGGCAGCTAGGAGGTGGGAGGGCAGGCCTGGAGCCTGGCCAAGCAGACTCTTGAGGTCCACAAGCAGACTATTCTGATCCTGTGATGTGTTCTGTAATGATAGCCTCGGGCTCTCCCTGGAGTTCCTGCTGAGTGCAGAAAGCTCTGTGTCTAGTTTGACACCCTTGGGCTGAAGTGAGCAAGTCTGGGGGTGGGAGGCGGAGCCTGGAGGGAAAGAGACCCTCCTCCAGTCCCCGGAACCCTGTCTGGTCCCACCATGGGAGGCCTTTGAGATTGTTTTCCTAAGGGGGTCTTCCCTGGTAGAAGCCCACAGGGTGAGGGTTCTGGGGCATCTGTGGACCTCCTGATGCTATTGACCAAAGTACGTGTGTACAAAGCTGTGTTTTTCTGGAGGGAAGGGCAGTGACTTTCATGAGCTTCTCAACAGGGTCTGGACCCCCATGAGGGTCAGTTGTTCACCCCTCTGGCTTGTATTGGGCATGGCTGTGTTCTGGGGCCCCAATGATTAGGGTAATACCGAGCGGTGGGCATGGATGGCCGGACCTCAGGAGGATGAGACTCTGCTCCAGACCACCTCTCAGGGTCCAGCTACTGGTCATCCCATACCCACCCGGCCTGACCTGCTTGCTCTGCGACTCAGCATCTGGTAGAGGTGTGGACCCGTGTTTCTCTCTCCAGACTGTTTCCTGATAGCAAAGACATCGTGAACTTCGCTTCCTGGTTTGAATTTGCCTTCCCCAACATGCTGATCATGCTGCTGCTCGCCTGGTTGTGGCTCAAGTATTTATTTTTGGGATTCACGTAAGTTCAGCTGCTTCCAGAATAGACTCTAACCTGCCACGCCCTTGCAGAAGAACCAATAGGCGAATCCATAGAGTTCTTCCTGTCTGGCCCCATTTCCACACCCCCATCATCTGCTAGTCTGTCCTCTCATTTTGGCCACCTCTGTCTGCTCACTATGCCTTTGCACATGCTGTTCCCTCTTTCTGGAATGCCATTCCCTATCTCCCCACCTTTCAATCTCCTTAGGCTTCAAGGCCAGTTCAAGTGCTGCTTCCTTAGGGACACGTTTCCTGACTTTCCCCACCCCATTCCATTGTGGAAGAATCCCTCGCCTGCTCCTCTGGGCTTCCCTGGGCACCCCATGGCCTTGACCCTCGGTACCTGTAGCCATGTTCCAGTGCTGCCCCTGATCCCTGACCCCTGACCTGAGCTCCTTTGGGGCCTGTGGTAAGTCCTCTCTGTCCCCTGCCTCCAGCCTGGCTTTTGGCCAGGGAGAAAGAGTGCCATCAACGTGAGTCAAAGCAATTAAAGGGAATCTTGTCCCCGTGAGCAAATCGATACTCTGGACCAACTCCCACTTGG
This sequence comes from Cnephaeus nilssonii, assembly GCF_951640355.1. Taxonomy (NCBI): domain Eukaryota; kingdom Metazoa; phylum Chordata; class Mammalia; order Chiroptera; family Vespertilionidae; genus Cnephaeus; species Cnephaeus nilssonii. The sequence continues at coordinate 37,527,926 of NC_137090.1, forward strand.
CTGTATGTGTCCATTGGGTCGGGTCACAGCACACCACCGGCCCATGTCCAGACTCTTCCTGAACACCTGCCACGTTCCCAGCAGCGTGCACGATCTGGGAAGTTTACCCTCCTCTTCCCAGTACACCCCAACCCAAGTTCACCAAGAGTCAACCTTGACAGCAGCCAGACTTTGGACAGAAACCATGGTGTGTGGCTGACAAATACCTAAAAAACACTGCTGTGGTTTTAAAAGACACATATCTATCTATGGAGCCAAGGGGACCCTCTCACAGGAGTATGGGAAGTGCTTAGCTGTGAGCCGTGTGCTCCGTGCCTTAAATCACAGGCAGCTAGAGCCAAAGACAAGGGGCTATCTGGCCACAGGGAGGAGATCTCAGAGCCGAGAGGCAAAAGTGCCCCCAAACCCAGGGAGTTAACCGGGGGGAAATGGGATTTTTGTAAGTTTTCTTCTGAAGGAGGAACTGGTTTGGAAACTGCAGTTAAAAAGAAATCTATATATATAATCAAAGTAGTCATAGGAACAACATAATAATAGTAGTGGGCATCCTCATATGCCACCCGTGTGCAGGCCTCACGTGAGAGGGAAGCTGCTCCCATGGGCTCTTGGGGCACAGCCTGGCTTTGAGGGAAGCTCTTTGCCCTGCTTTTCACACCTGCTTCAGGACCAGTGGGTCCGGGAGACCTGCCCCAAAGCTGTCGTAGGCTGCAGGTGGTGTCCCTGCCTCTAATGGGGCCATAGGAATAATAATGAGCAACATCTGTTGAGTGCTTACTAAGTCGCAGACACAACTTCAATGACTCTACCTATATTAATTAATCTTCACATCAACCTGGGAGGTAGGTGCTCTTATTATTCCCAGTTTATAAGTAAGGAACTGAGGCTCAGAGAGGGGAAAGGGCTGCTCAGGGCTGTGTAACTTGGAAGCCGTGGGACTGAGCTTTGAACACAGGCAGTTTGGCTCCAGAGCCTGTGCCCACATCCCTACATCCCTGTCTGTCAGGTCCGGCTGCCATAGCAACGTGCCACAGACTGGGCGCTCAACTACAGACATTCATTTCGCACAGTTCTGGGGGCTGCAAGTTCCTGATTAAGGTGCCAGCCGATTCGGTTCCTCCTGAGAACCCTCTTCCTGGCTTGCACATGGGAGACATGCCTCCTGGACCACCTCACCACAGGCAGCACCTGTCTCAGCTGTGGAACCATCTCCACTGGCCTTCACTTGGCTCTCTTATCTGGTTGGTCCTGGAGAGCAATGTCAGGGCCATTGCCTTTGGGCTAATCCAGGAAAACGATCTTTTTGGGTTTGTGGGTGAGTTTCTTGTCCACTTCCAGCCAAGGGGGCTACCACCCTCCCTCTCCCCGCCTGCCCCAGGACTACCCAGGACTAGTGGGGTATTACTGCTGCCTTACACCAAACTTTCCTAACCAGGCGACCCCTGGATTAGGCGTGAGGGCTTTCTGGACCCCTGCCACAGCATAGGCACTCGGGACTCAAGGGTCCCTTCACCTCTCCTTGGCGCTGTACCAGTTCACCCGCATCATCTGAAGTGTCCATCATCTACAGTGTCCATCCCACTGTAGAAGGACACTTTGTACCCGTCCCACCTCTTGGGCTCTCCCAGGCAAACTGGATCCACTTGCCTGAATCTCGGGCCAGCCCAGTGGTCACCAGACAGGGTTAACCCATGATGAGGGTGAAACTGCTCAGCGTAAGTGGGTCCTGAAGGCTTGCCTGCACCATTGTGGGGTGCCAGTGTCGGACAACTGCACGTGCAGTGTAGCCCCCAGAGTCTATATTCATGTGGACTGTCCCCAGCATCAGACATGGGCTGGACAGCTTGGAGCACGAGTCAGCCCTTGTCCTGAAAACTTGGAGCCTCTGGCCCAGCCCCGGAGCCTCAAGGATGATACTTGGCAGCAGGTCGATTCTTGGTCAAACAGACTCTCCCATGCCAAGGGGGCGAGATGTTCCTTCCAGACCAGGAGTCATCCCCCTGCTGGACGACCTAAGGGCTGTCTCCGTCAGGTGACTCTCAGGACACCCAGCCTTGGCCCTGGTCCATCACAGAGACCCCACAAGCTGTGCAGATAGGAGACCCCATCACTGCCTCCTCCTTTCCCAGCCCCTGGGCACCCCTGTGTCCTGACCTCCCTTGATCTGTGCTTTAGGCATGCACCCTCATCACCTCACCCCCACAGTAGGTCACATCCAGCCTTGGCTTCAGAAATGGGCATCTCGGCACCAGTTCCATCACCCCCTGCCCTCGGCACCAATTCCATCACCCCCTGAAGTCTGTCTTGGGGCCCCAGGAAGGTTGCCCATGAGAAGGGCTAACCAGGGACAGTCCTTTTGGCCAGCCCACCACCTTCAGGCTGATGCACTGGAACATGTGCCTGGATTCCTCAGAGAATCCTTCAGGGCCTGGATCCTGGGCCCCAGTGGCCCCAGTTCGCCCCTCCCTAAGGCTAAGGTACCCTCTATACCTTTCCCAAGAATCCCTCCTCTTTCCTGCCTCCTCATGCCAGCACCCCCTAGGGAAGTCCTGCAGGGAATCATAGGAGGCCATGTTGGCCAGTGGGCACTGGTGCCTAAGGAACCCATCCAAGATCAGGGCTGGGCTGGCTTCCTTCCTGCCATTGGTATGCCTACTGCCTGCCTGTCTCCTGGGTCCGGATCCTACACCTCCAGCTCCTCGGGATGCAAGCACCCACCCTGCTCCTGCCTGGCCCAGTCTGCTTGTTTCTTGTGTCCATCTGAGCCACCTGATAATGGGGGCCAACATCCTGGCACCACTGAAGGCTGCCCCAGGCCACCGTGGGAGGAGAACGATTTGGGGAGCATTCGAGGAAGTCTTGGCTCCACCCTTTTTTGCTCCAGAACTTCTCATGGCCTTTCCCCAGGTGCCAGATGACAGGAGCAGCTGGTGTCCAGGAAACTGGACACCTGCCAGGTCCCCAGTGCCAGTGGCGGCTTCAGTTCTACTTATTTTTGCTTCTGATGCTCCTGCCCAACCCACCCCTCATTCTGCTCAATCTCCCACCCTCTTGGCCATCCTCTCCTTTCATTTCTCAATTGCCCCTGAGACCTGGCCCAGACTGGCCACCTCACCTGTGTCATCTTAGACCTCCTCTGGGAGCATCTTCCAGTTCTGGGCATGTGCTAAGCACACATAACAGGTCCTGGGAGGTATGGTGGGCAGGTGAGAGAGATGGAGCGGGGAAGGGCTGTACTCAAGCACCCTCCACCCCAGACATTAGGCAGCACCATAATAGGCCTTTCTGCCATGCTCTACTGCTCAACATTCAGGCTTTCTATCTGACCAGCCCCTGAGCCAACCAGTCTGCTCCACTTTTCTCTTATCTTTGCCTCCTCTAGTTCTCAGAAGGGCTTCAGTCTGGAGAGAAAGATTAGTGAGAAGGCCACGTACGAGATGCTGAAGGAGGAATACAGGAATCTGGGACCCTTCTCCTTCGCCGAGGCCAACGTCCTGCTCTGCTTCTTCCTGCTGGTCTTCCTGTGGTTCTCCCGGGACCCCGGCTTCGTGCCCGGCTGGGTGTCGATCACCTGGGTGGAGGGGAAGACAAAGTAAGTCCTTGGTTTTGCAGCATCTGCCATGTCCTCTCTTGTTCTGTAGTTGAGTTCTGGAGCACTCTGTTGGTTTCCTGACTCAGTTTTTCCTCATTAGTCTTTAGGACAAGCCCACAGATACAGTATGTCCCTGTGGCCCCTCCTTTCCCAACAGGCTGAGCAGAAAGTCCTTGGCCAGGCTGGTGTCCAGAGCTGTGATTGAGAGAGACTTGTTGGGTTAGAGTGGGGCTTCCAGAGCTTTAGCTTCCAAATCTCTCCTCCATCATCTTTTTCCCTCTCATCTGGTGTCCAGATGCTTCTTTAGGCAGAGACTTGGCAAAAGGGGTATACGTAGTTTCTCTTGTTATGTGGTCAGATGGAAGAAAGGCTGAGAAACCTGCATATCCTAGAAGAGGCAGGAGATATGGGCCGAGAGGTAGCTGCCTATTACTGCTGTTTCCATTTTGAAGGTCTATTGGTGATCACCTGGTGAACCCAGATTTCTCGAGAATCTGGCCAAGAGGTCATGATGTCTACCCATGGGACAACACAGGAAGTGAGAGTGAAGTGAGCTGCTCAGAGTCACCCAATGTTGGTAGCAGAGCCAGGCCAAGGATGGGGGGGTCTTGGTTTCCAGCCAGGATTTAGTCTACCGCACTACTCCTGACCTTGGCCTTTGGGGTGCCAGTTTTTATGCCCAGCTGAGCCTGCTTCTTCATGCAGGAGCACGTAGACGAGGCACAGGTTTGTGGCATGGCTTCCTGCAGCTGAGTTGGCTCATCCATGCGCTCTCCCCACCTAGGTATATCACCGACGCCACCGTGGCCATCTTCATGGCCATATTGCTATTCATTGTGCCTTCGCAGAAGCCCAAGTTCAACTTCCGGAGACAGACAGAAGAAGGTAATGCTATGTTGGCCTTTCATTCATCAGGGTTGGGGGCCTGGTAGCAAAGGCTCTCCATAGGAGTCCCTGGGCTTAGGAGGGAGAAAAGCTCACTCCATCAAAGAGGACTGGCAAGATTGCACAGTCTGGGCAGAAGGCATTTTTCAAGCCCTCCTTGGGTATTGTTTAGTGCAAAATCTCTTTTGCTTTTTAAACATTTAAAATCATATTAATATTACATCAGAAACATGTTTTGAATTTCCCATAACACCATCAGTATTATTTTGGTTTCTCTCTTCCTACCAGTATTTACTAATAAGCATGCATATTATATGACTATAATCAAAACACACCATTTGAATCCTGTTGCTTTGTTGTTTCTGTTTTCATGTTCTCTATAGACATTTCTTGCTCTTGCCCCAGTCTTCAAACTTATCTTCCCTAATAATGCATTGCATTGAGTCAAGGGGCTGTAACCATTCTCCCATTATGGGACATTCTGGCTCTTTTGAAATTTCATTATTATAATTAATGTGTTCATGTATATAGCTTTTTAAAAAACGAATAACATCCAGTCTATTTTATTTGCTAATCCTCACCTGAGGTTATTTTTCCACTGAATTTTAGGGAGAGTGGAGAGAGAGGGAGAGATAGAGAGAAACATCGATGTGAGAGAGACATATTGACTGGTTTCCTCCTGCATGTACCTGGACCAGGGCCGGGGAACCTGCAACCAAGGTACGTGCCCTTGACTGGAATCAAACCCGGGACTTTTCAGCCCTCGGGCCGATGCTCTATCCACTGAGCAAAACCAGCTAGGGCATATAGCTTATTCTTTGAAGGTGTTTCTTCTTCAGGATAAATTTCTAGGAGTGATGTCAAATTGCTTTTAAAAAAGATTGTATCAATTTATGTATTTATTATTATTAAATGTATTTTTATTGATTTCAGAGAGGAAGGGAGAGGGAGAAAAAGATAGAAACATCAATGATGAGAGAGAATCATTGATCTACTGCCTCCTGCTCACCTCCTACTCACCTCCTACTGGGTATTGAGCCCACAACCCAGGCATGTACCCTTAACTGGAATTGAACCTGGGACCCTTTAGTCCCCAGGCCGATGCTCTATCCACTGAGCCAAACCAACAAGATATCAATTTATAATGCTACCAGGAGTGTGTGAAAGGTCTGCCGTATTTTCACCAGCAATGGGTTTAGTAATTATTGTAAATTTTAGCTAATTTGTAGGTATGAGATGGTACTCATTGTACAAACAGGCTTTTATTCCCCTGATCAGATGTCTTGGGCTTCATAAGGCTGCTCTGGGTTGTGTACGTGTGTTTTTCTTGTTTCTTCTCAGAATGGAAGACTCCGTTTTATCCGCCTGCACTGCTGGATTGGAAGGTGACCCAGGAGAAAGTTCCCTGGGGCATTCTGCTGCTTCTGGGGGGCGGATTTGCTCTGGCTAAAGCATGCGAGGTAACTTCCCCAGCTGTGGGCTGCCCAGGGTCTCCTTCTTTCACAGAGAGGGTGGCCAACGAACTAATCCACCCCTGCACCCCTGCACCCCTGCACTCTGGGCTGGTTCTGTGTCAGTCCCCTCCACTCACTCAACATTTCTCAAGAACAGGAGCTCTATCCTGTTATCTTGGAACCCTAGGCCATGAGTAGTGCCTAGACTAGAGAAATACTCTTTGAGTGATTGCAGAAATAGTGAATATAGGTGACCCTGAGTTTGGGGATTTGGCAATAAGGATCTTTACTCTGATTTCTTCTAGGGAAATCCTCCTTTTAAGTCCTTGTAGATCTCCACCATTACCTTTGGTTCTTCTACTTCCTGAACTCTTTGTTAATAGGGCTGCCAGTTTAAATTTTTCTCTACCTAAGTGTATAGCAGTATAGAAGGAAAGGATCAGCCTTTGGGAAAAACCACCGCAAAAATGTAACTTTCTTACCTCTCCGCCTTCCATAATAGGGAAGAAGTGAGCCAGAGAGAGTGATGAGCCAGCTATCCTCCATCCATCATGCATCCGTGCATCTGTCCATCTGTCCATTCACCCAGGGATAGAATGTGATAGACTGGGACTAACTTGTTAGTCTGTTTCCTCAGCATTTGGAACAGAGCCTGGTGCATGGCAGGTGCATCAATATTTTTGGATGAGCAAATCCATCCATCTAGTCACTTCTCTATCCAGTCATTCATCCATCTAGCATTCATTCATTTCACCAAACATTTCTATTATGGCCCTGTTAGTCCAGGCATGGGACTTACAGAGGAGATTGAAATAGGGTCCTGTTCACAGGACCATCACAGACTAGGGAGGGGCACATATATGGAAGAGCATTTTGGGAAGAAGTGACACATCGGTAAAGGAATGTGTGTTGGTACCTAGCTGAGGAATAGAAGATGAGGCTACTGAGGCTCCCAGAAGCCACTCCATGAGGGTCTTGAATTGAAGATAGGGAGTGTGGACTTAGTTCTGCAGGCACTGAATTCAGGGGGCAGTCACTGAAGGGTTGAGGCCAGAGAGTGACTTCGTCAGAACTCCAATTGGGGAAAATCACTTTGACGTCTGGAGTGGAAGCCTGGGCAGGGCTGGGTTGAGGGAGACCCATAGACACTCTATAGCTTTCATCCAACTCAGTCTCAATACTGGACTCCATGGACCATTCTCTCCTTGAAACTCCCTCCTCATTTGGTCCCCAAGATCCCATTCTCTCCTGGTTTCCTTCTAACTCTGACTATTCCTGCTCAGGCTTCTTTACTGACTTTTTCTCTGTTCTCCCTTAAATATGAATATTCCTCCAGGCTCTGTCCTTGGTAGCTTCTCTGTTCATTTTTCATTCTCTCCCCTGGACACTCTCTTCTCAGCCCAAAGCACCAAATCCAGATCCTAATTCCTGTCTCAGATTTCTCTCCTGAACTTCAAGGACTGTGGGAGACTGAGAGGAGACAAAGGACATGAGATGTTTTGGGTGGCTTGGTGACTGATTGGGTGGAAGAAATGAGGGGGACAGAGATCCCCAGGATGACTCCTGGTCTTCTAAGTTGGACAGCAGGTGGATGGTGAGTCCATGTAAGCTGGGGAGCCAGGAGGAGCTATAGACTCTGGGCTAGAGGGGATGAATGCAGGTTGGGGCATGTTGAGTCTGACACATTCATGGACATCTGGGTGGAAATTTCTAGGAGCATGGATGTTGAAATCTGGATAGTAGACCAAATGGGCAAGAAATACAGATTTTAGACACAGCAGAATGAGGATGAAGATTGAAATTGTGGGCATGGATGAGCTCACCTGTGGAATGTATGCAGAGAAAATAGGAAGGAGGGGAGAGGCTGAGCCCCTTAGAGAAAGATGAGGGTCTCTCCAGGCCCTGGAGGAACTGTAGCCATTAGCCCTTCAGTGACTGCCCTCTTGGTGCTTTCCAGGCCTCGGGGCTGTCTGAATGGATGGGGAAGCAAATGGAGCCCTTGCACGTTCTGCCCCCAGCTGCCATCTCCTTGATCTTGACTGTGCTCGTTGCTATATTCACTGAGTGCACAAGCAACGTGGCCACCGCCAGCCTCTTCCTGCCCATCTTTGCCTCCATGGTAAGTAACCCTGCTGGGAGGTGGGTATCCTCAGCCATTATTTCATAAGAAGCTACCCACACATGACTATGTCCTAAGTTCTTAGCAAGGCCGTGAAATCAGGGGCCAGAGCCCAACCAGGCTTTGAGACCTGGATCTGATAGGACTTGTGTACCTTTGATGACCCTGAGCCTGCCCTCAATCCTTTGCTGGTTCTTTTTTTTTTTTGTATCCGCCATGCTGGCCAAAGTGCTAAGCATAGTGCCAAGGAGGAGTGGACCAATGCCATGAGGGAATGATAGAGGGTCTCTGAGAATATAGCACAGGTGTGCAGGAGGACTGCAGAGCAGGGGGACACCACTGGCTGGGATCCACCAGGAAGAGGTCTTGGGGAAGGTGGGGCTTGGAGTTGGTTTGGGGGAGAGGAAATTCTGGGGAGGTGGAGAGTCCAAAGAAAGGAAGCGAGTGCATGGCTAAAGACCCCCAGAAGCCTTGCGTTGAGACCCAGGATCAGGAATCAGTACACTGTGGTCAAGCATGTTGTTGAGCTGGGACTTAGAAGAAAGCAGAGCTAATAGGAAAATCAGCTGTGATCTTTTTGTGCATTTTCTCCTGTCACTCATGACATGGCAATACTGACCTCAAGGTTGTACAAGAAGAGCTGGGGCCTTGGAGTCAGGACACCTGAGTTCAGGTCCTGGGATCCTAGAACATGTCATTTATCTTCTTTCCTCCTACACTTGTGCTGAAGGTCAAGTAAGATGATGGCTGAGAAAATCCTCTGTAGATTGCAAACAAGCCTGGGAGAGGCTGAGGTTGCCATTCTGGAGTTGGGAGACAGACTTACAAAACCTGAGCACAGCATTGCAGTTGATAAACTTCTCCTTGGCTGCCAAGGTGTCCATGTGTATAAAAAGCAAACCCAAGTGGCTGTTCCTTTCAATTCAAGTGAAGATGAAAGTGTTAGAAATAGCAAGGTGGCTCATCTCCCCCTCCCCTAAGCAGGCTGCTCAGACCTATGCCAAGGAGCATCCCCTCCTCTAGCAAAGGCTTGACTTTGTCACCTCCAGCCCCAGCAATGAGCCCAGAGGGCCCCAAGCCAGGCAAAAGGAGGTCTGAACCCACGGGGGTGGGGGTGGCGGGGCATTCCTAACAAGCCTCCCAGGGCCAGAAGCCCAAGTAGGATTCCTTCCAGCTACCTCCAAGCCCACTCACGCTCCTGCCCCAGGGCCCAGCTGTGGAAGAAGGGAAGGTGGTGTTCCTCCAGCTGGGTCACAGAACCACATGGGGCGTACACACCATGGGTACTCAGAGCCAGGACAAATGGGGGAACCAGGAAATAGACTGGGCCTCTGACTGGGACCTCTCAGGTTCTCCCAGAAGGAATGGAACCTGGTGCAGCCTTTCCAGAGACCTGTTGACCCACAGGAGCCCTAACCTGAAACCTGTTCTCACACCCTTTGACTGAGCAATTCAAGGCTGAGAACATGTCTTAGGAAACCATCGGAGATGTCTACAAGCATATACAGTTGATTGTTGAATAACACTGCACAATAGAAAGTCCATGTATAACTTTGGACTCCCCAGAACTTAACTACAGCCCCTCAGTATCCACGAGGGATTGGATCCAGGACCTCCCTCAGGTACCAACACCTTAGATGCTCAGGTCCCTTGTATAAAATGGCGTAGAGCGATGCATATGTTTGGCCCTCCACATTGTGGATTCCCATTTGATCCACAACAGGTGGGAAACCTGGGGATATGGAGGGTTTACTGTACATTTATTTTTAATATTTTTAAAAATATATTTTTATTGATTTCAGAGAGGAAGGAAGAGGGAGAGAGAGATATAAACATCAATGATGAGAGAGAATCATTGATTGGCTGCCTCCTGCAAGCTCCCCAATGGGGATTGAGCCCACAACCCGGGCCTGTGCCCTTGACCAGAATGGAACCTGGGACCCCTCAGTTCGCAGGCTGACGCTCCATCCACTGAGCCAAACCGGCCAGGGCTGTACATTTATTTTAAAAAAATCCACATGTAAGTAGACCCGCACATTCAAACCATCTTGTTCAAGGGTCAACTGTATTATAAAGATGCATGTCACAGAATTATTTATGATAAAATATTTCCATAATAGGGGATTGATGAAATAAGTTCTATACTCATACAATGAAATATTATCAAACCAATTTTTAAAAATCAGAGTCTTAAAGGGCAGTTAAAAAAATGGAAATGTGCATAATTTTTAAAATCCTCACCCAAGGATATGTTTATTGATTTGAGAGAGGAAGGAAAGGAGACAGAGAGAGAGAAACATTGATGTGAGAGAGAAACATTGATTGGCTGCCCCCCTATACATTCCCCAATTGGGGATCAAACCTGCAACCTAGGTATGTGTCCTGACTGGGAATTGAATCTGCAATCTTTTTTGGGGGTAGGGGACAATGTTCCAACCAACTTAGCCATCCGGCCGGGACTAAAATTTTTTAAAGTTGAAAATGTAATACAAATGTCAAATAATACCAAAGAGTATAGGGCCTCGCCTCTAGCTTCCTCCTAGAGACAACTTCTGTTATTAACTTCTCAGGTATCTTTGTAGATGTATTATATACACACACACATTTTTTAAACAAATGGTATCATTCTATGATCCTGTTCTGCACCTTAAATCTTTAAAAATCTAACAATAGGTCTTGGAGATCTTTCCATGCTAGCACATAAGACCAGTCAGTTTTTCCTTACAGCTGCGAACTAGTCATTGTGTATATACATATTTTATTTAACCATCCTGCTGCTGATGGCCACTGAGTCAGTTTCCTGTGTGTTTTGCTGTTATGATGTTGCAATGGACATCTTTGCATATGTGTCTGCCCTCGTGTGTTTGTAAGTCTGCATGCTAATTATTAATTTTGATAGGTATTAACAAATATTATGAGTTATATTATGATATAATTCATTTATTTAGCAAATATTTAATGAATGTCTGTCTACTCTATGCTGGGTGCTGTTTGCTACATGTGGCTGAATATTAAGCTGCAGAGTAAAAAAGATGGATACCAAATTCCATATTCAAAATGATCCCAAATGTGTACAACAACACATGCATACACCAATGTATCTATAGGTGGATGTGGTCCCTGCCCTCTAGGCTCTGGCGGTCTGTGGCAGGGCACACAGGTGTGTGCAAGGTGGGCTACAGTAACACTTCCAGATTCAGTGCAGTCTAAGTGGCCAGCATGGTCTTTGGCACGAGGTAGGTGCCCTAGAGCTATGTGTTGAATGAATAGAGGGGGTTCAGAAAGGCCTCCCGGGGAGATGGCTCTGAGCTCAGCCTTTGGGGTCCAGCAGAGTTATCACCAGAGGCATGGCAGAGGGTAGAGCCCCCAGAAGGACCAAGGCGTGGAGGTGGGAACTCGCACAGTACATGAGGGGGATGCTTTCAGAGTGATGGTCCCAGGGCTTGTATATGTGACACTGCAGTGCTGTGTTTCCCCCCAGTCACGTTCCATTGGCCTCAACCCGCTGTACGTCATGCTCCCCTGCACCCTGAGTGCGTCCTTTGCCTTCATGTTGCCTGTGGCCACCCCACCCAACGCCATCGTGTTTGCCTACGGACACCTCAAGGTTTCTGACATGGTAATGTAGCTGCTTCTATTTACTCCTATCAGCTCTGATGCTTTTGTCATGAGGGACACCCTATTTATTAATGACTTGTGATGTCATGTAATTTGGGAATACCACCCAAAGTCCAGCCCCATCCTCATTATTTGCATTTATGTGCAGTTTTTCTCTCTTTTTTGAAATCACCTTACTTTTCTGTCTCCCAAAGCTGAGAGGTGGGTGATAGAATCTCCCACCTGGAGTTGGCTGAGCAGCCACCAGGGGAGCCCTCGCTGAGCACTTGGAAGGGGTTTGGGTCCCACATGGCCAAGATGGACTTCACCAACTAGCAAGAACCCATAAGGACTGGCAGGAGGGACAAGGCTGAGATGGGTCGAGGGGGTGGATACCAATGACAGAGATTGACCGACAGAGGTGTCTGCAGACATAGAAGCGGGGACAGGGAGAGGCAGTGCCTGGGAGAGATGGGGCTTTGGAAACAGATGCAGCTGGAGGAGGAACTCTCTTAGGTTCTACTTGGGCTCTATCGCCTCTGCCAGTAGAAGGGGCCGGTCTCAGAGGGGGACAGGCAGGAAGGGAGGGTCCTCCCTCAGGCAGGTCAGGTGTGAGTGATCTCAGAGCCTCCGCTGGGTATCTTTGGGAGTCTGTGGAGCATTCTTAATAAGAAACCATGAACCACAAACTCATTTCCAATCCCCAGTGAAAAAACTGCACAGGGCTTGAAGCAGTGGCTAGTGAGCGAGAAGAAAGACCTGGCATCAGAAAGAGCCAGGGAGGTTCTCGAGAAACCAGCAGATGCTCTGGGGACGCAAAGGTGCTGGGGTGAGCACAGGCCCTAAAGTCAGACCTGGGCTCCCCCAATATTTCTCTGAGTGGCCTGGGGTGTTGCCTCATATCCCTCCATAAGGCCCAGTGTTGAAAATGTTCAAGCAGGCAGACAACCCGCCATCATGCCTGTTTCCCAGGGATGCTTGAGCACCGATGACACTGGCTATGAAATTGCTCTGTCTGTGGGGTAGGGTGAGCACAGAGCATGGCCCAGGGATGAGGGCCCAGCAAACCAGCCTGCAGCCCCTTCTCCAAGAGCACTAGTTCCCAGTGTCCCTTTCACCTCTGTTCTGAATCCCGCTGACCTGCGGGTGCTGACTCTTGGCCCTGATCTTCCCCAGGTGAAAGCAGGATCAATGATGAACATAATTGGAATCCTCTGTGTGTTTCTGGCGATCAACACCTGGGGACGGGTCATATTTGACCTGGAGCATTTCCCTGACTGGGCTACGATCTAGTTACACTTAGGAAGAGCCATAGCCCCGCCTTCCTGAGGACTCCTGAAGCTTCTGGAACACCGTACAGCAGAGCTTTGGGGTTGACACCCCAAAGTGACTTGATGATGCCCTCACCCCACAGAGACCCAGGCTCGGCTTCTAGCTGGGAACCGGTGGCTGGAGGGTAGGTTTGGAAATAAAGGGAACCTCCCAAGATGCAGCTGGCTTCCATCTTTCTGGGGGACCTGCCACTACCTCTGAGAGGGGCAAGCTGCACAGGGACCAGGAGGACAGCTCTTGTCCCAGCTCAGCCTTGAGCTGGCCCCACACTGGGTTCTGATGTCCACTTGCTTAGTCTCAGGGTCATCTAAATGGGGATCAGATCCCAGCTTGGGAGGTGAAAAATGACCTTCCAGAGCCTGCACCTCTTGCTGCTGACCTTGAGCTGCCTCAGATCACTCCCGTCACTTGGAAGGGACAACCCAGCCCAGGGACAGACCGTCTGGTCCTGGAAGCTTCCTGCTGCTGGAGTGAGAGTGGGACTCAGAGCCTCCTGGAACCGCCAGGAGTATAAAGCCAACACCCAAGGATGAGGGATTTGAACTGATAACTTCCGGATGACATCACCCATGGTACACCACTGGCCAATCAGCTCCCCTCCTTACCTTGCTCCATTGAACTGACAGTTCAGAGTCCTTTCCCAGCTCTCTAGAGCACCTCCTTCAACTCCTAGGTCCCTTTGTTGTCTGGGCCAACATTCACTGGGATCTCCTTGCTGGGGCCCTCTGGCACCCCCTGTTCTCCCAGGCAGGTCAGCTTGGCTCTTCTGGGACTTGGTCTTCCTGCCACCCCACACAGTTGGGATCACACTCCAGGTATGGGAAGGATGGCTTCTTTGGGAACACAGTCGGGGATCTAGGTCCTCCCTCACCTGAAGGCTCAGAGTGGATACAGCTGTGAACTTCCTAGAGCAGCGTCCCTTTGGAGTTCGTCCTTCTAGAGTTTGAGCTCCCCTGGGGAAAGCCTTCCCTTTGCTGACTGGCCTTCACAGCCACGCCCGGTGGGGATGGAGCAATGGGTGGAGGACTCTACCGGACTCCATGTGCTTGAGGGCTGTCAAGCAAGCTGGGTGGGCGCTTCAGGAGAGCAGATCCCACGGCTGGGGAGGCTGACCAAAGGCTATTTCTATACAACTTCTCTGGAAGTTGGTTGGAGTTACACTAACAGTTATGGCCAGTGCCAATCAGGATTGCTTTTGGCTACCAGTAAGAGAGAAACCCAGCTAACAGTAGCTTAAACCATAAGGGCATTTAATGTCTACTTAACAAGAATTCTGGAGGTAGACAGCTGCTGATGTTGATCCAGCTGCTCACTCAGGCCACCAAGGGCTTGGGCTTTACCATCCACTCTGCCATTCTAAGGGTGTTTTGCCTTTCTCTACTGTCATGCTTGACCCTCATGGCTACATACACGTCTATATTGAAGGCAGGAAGAAAGAGGCGTGGGGTGGGGGCAAGACAGTGTCTGCTTCATCTTTCCCTTTTATTAGGAAAGAGAAATCTTTCTCAGAAGCACCTACAGAATTCCCTTCATGTCTTATTGGCCAGATACTAGGTCATATGCCCACCCTTAACCAGTCACTGACAAAGGGTAATTGAAATGCTATTGGAATACCATGAAGTCAATTAGGACTCATTTCTTGGGCTTGGGGAACTGGCCTATGTTTCCTGAAATGAAGAGATTTCCACACACTACAAAACCTGGGTTCTGATAGGAAAAAAGAGGGGGAGCTATTGGGTAGGTAATGTCCCTGCTCGGGTGCTATGACCCTTTCAGAGGAGCCCTTACTCCAGGCTGCCTGAGTGGCTCCCTTTCCGTGGAACTCAGTAGAAACATGTTCCTAGGAGGGAAGAGAGTACATGGTTGTCTGGTCAAGGGCTTCGCTTCAGCTCTGCTTCCTGTTCCCCAGGCCAGGACTCCCCAGGAGACCCACTGGATTGGGAGGCTAGAGTCTGAGTCATGAACTGAGCTTGTTCCCGACATCTGACACAAGTCAGTCCACTCTCTGGGCCTCAGTTTCTATCAGGAAGGGGCTGGACCAGAGAATGTGAAAGTCTTGTCTCTCTTACCCCATCTGATCCTCCATCTGCTTGGGCCAGATGCAGTCCCCACGCTGTCTCAGGGGGACTCTGTTGCACAGCCCACCCTATGTCCATCTGGGTCTTAGCCATTTGCTGAAAACACCTTCAGATCTTTTCCTAAGGACCTATCTTGCCTCTTACACTTTGTAAAGTGGTTCAGCCTAAGGCCCTTCAGTTCTCTCTAAGGCAAGCATGTCAAACTCAAAGGCTAACATGGGCCAAATAAACGATGTGGCCTGGGGGCCGCGAGTTTGACATGCTTGCTCTAAGCAGTGGTCGGCAAACTCATTGGTCAACAGAGCCAAATATCAACAGTACAACGATTGAAATTTATTTTGAGAGCCAAATTTTTTAAACTTAAACTTCTTCTAACACCACTTCTTCAAAATAGACTCCCCCAGGCCGTGGTATTTTGTGGAAGAGCCACACTCAAGGGGCCAAAGAGCCTCATGTGGCTCGCGAGCTGCAGTTTGCTGACCACGGCTCTAAGGCATCTGGATCAGACATTTGGGCCCAAGGTTGGCTGAACACAGAATCCTAACCAGGACTGCTCTCAACTGTGTTGTCAGGAACCCACACGCATCCTATGCATCCCAAAGATCAGGACCCAGGGTTCCTTCCCCTCTGATCCCCCAATTGGGATCCTTCCCTGGCCCTCTGAACTGAGAACTTCCTTAGGGAAGGGCCTGCACCTCCTCCTCTGGCAGAACCAGGGAGCCGGGCACCTCCTGGGACACGTGAAGTTCTCTCTCCTCCCTACCATCTCACACACCAACGAAAATAATGGATAGCGAGGTGTTTGCTCTGGACTCCAAGCAGGGAATCATGTCAGTAGCGCAGTCCAATTCTCACAATCAATACGGGCATTCCTGGGTAAGGCCCTTAATGGCACATTCCTGTTTGTAGAAATAAAGACCAAAAGATCAATTAAGAACCAGACCTTGCATCCTAATCTTACCTAAGAACCCTCTCCCCCTACTCCCACAGCCTCTTAAATGCTTTGTCCCCCAACCCACCAGGGAGGCGTCTTTTCATATTTTAAATCCATCAAGAGGAATCTTCCTCACCATGGGATGGGTTTTCACATTCCTTCACAGAAAGCTTCTCATTTCAGGCTGAAATCCTTGCAATCAGATATTCCGTTTCTTTCCCCTGGTTTCGTGATTCAGGGCTCTCGTTCTCACTTCCCAGCCCAAGGAATGTTCTCCTGGATCTGCTTGTCCAAACACCCCCTCCACCCTCAGAGACACAGGCCGTGACCCCTGGCCTGTCCAGAGCAACATGTAGGCCCTGCTTCAGCTCCGGAGGGCAGGGGAATACTCAAATTCAATCTCAGAACATCCTGTTAGCCTATCAAGAGACTTAAACTAATTTTAAAAAAATATATTTTGTTTTTTGTTTTGTTTTGTTTTGAGAGAGAGAGGAATGGAGAGAGATAGGGGGATAGAAACATCGATAATAGAGAAACATCACAGATAGGCTGCCTCCTGCACACCCCCCTACTGGGGATCAAGCCCGAATACCGGGCATGTGCCCTGATGGGGAAATCAAACAGGTGACCTCTTGGTTCCTGGGTCAATGCTCAACCACTGAGCCACACTAGCCAGGCTTAAACTAATTTTCTTTCAGCAAAAATATAGATTATATATATTTATATAAATATTAGGAACACTTCCCCCACCCACCCCAGTAACATGTTTCTTAGTGTTTAATTAATTTATTTTTTTTTGTACACAGAGTATAGGGAATTTCAGAATTTTTACATACATTTTAGCCAACAAGTTTTGATCTATTGGCTTCTTGGTGCAGTAACGCAATGGCAGTCCCCTCTGGTGCCACAGGCTCATGCGACTACAAGGAAGCTATGAACACTCATTTCTTAGGAGGTGAGGCCAGCCCCACAGGAACTTCTCTTGTATCCCTCTGGTCCACCATGATTCATAAATACTTTGAATTTTTTTCCTCAAGTGAATCATTAGACGTTAAATATGGAGCCACAGAGGCACAAAGGGCCCCATGCTTTTCAGCAGAAAGCATTCTTCCTCACCTGACGGCCTGAAAATATGCTCCGGAGGTTAGTCAATATTGTCTGTATGTGATTATGGAAAAGGCTCTCTTAAAAAAAAAAAATCCAAAGTGCATAGTGAGAACAAATCAAAGCTTTTTTTCTTTTTTTTTTCAGCATCAGTTTCACCTAACATCTTTCTAAGTGAGGACTACTCAGATGCCTTGCCTTTGTCCTCCCCACCATCCAAAAATAAAAAATTTAAGTAAAATAAAAAATAATAAAAATGTCAAGCAATTGAGACATTCATCAGCCTGATAAACTTTGCCTGCAAACACAAGTCCTATCAATTTAAAAAAAAAATTGATAAGACAAAAAGTACATACGATGACCCAACTACTGTGTTGTTGGGTAATTTATAAGGTTGACCTCCGACTTCTTGGATGTAAAATCCTATTGGAAATATCAGGGCAGCCACACAGAAAAGGATCATTCCAGGGAATGCTATCCATCCAGCATATTGTGTAGCTTCTCTCCGCCAGTGGGAAGCCACCAGCAAACCACATGTGACAGTCAATGAAATGACTCCCATGATGATAAAAAACAGTGTGGGGACCCACTCCCGGGGAAGCCCAGGTGGGATGCACGTTAGGTCTCGTCCATGGACGGTTTGACACTGTCGCACAAGGCCCACGGTGCGGACTCCCGGCTTTAATCCAGTCGGGGTTGGCGCTGCTGGCGATGGCGAAGATATCAGCGGCCATCGAGAAAGAGGCATCCAGAGATGAAGGTCAGTTTATCCATCTCCCTGCCCCACTCCCCCCACCCCCGGAGCCCCAGGCAGGCCGCCCTGCGGGAGTCCCCTCACTGCTCGCACCCTCCGAGCGCCCGTGATCAGCAGCCGTGGCACGGCCAGGCACAGCTGGATCCACGCCCCCGCCCCCTAATGTTTATATTTAAAAAACCATGAGCAGGGTAAAAGAAATGTTAACAGTACAAAAAGTACTGAGACAGGTCCCTCCCACTTCAGACCTAAGGCCTCCCTCCTCCAGGAAGACAGGCACCGTCAGCAGTGCCTTCCGCGTCCTCCCAGCGACGGTACACGTGTGTGAGCTTCTGCAGTAGGTACACATCCTCTGTTACAGATGGGAGCACACCGTACACACCTCCTGCCCTTGTTTCCACCGCCCACCCCATGCCCCCACCCCAACCCTGCTAAATTTATTTGGAGGTCCTTCCATTTCAGGACATAGGAAGTTTGACTAGGGTGGGTTCTGTTTTAAGTCAATAAACTTTGTTGTTAAACGGAGCCAGGATTAAATGCAGTTCCTGTGAGCAATTCCGTGACGTAGACAACTGTGTCCATTGTGTCAGCAGCACCCCATTTCCATCCCCTTCCCCCCTGAACTTCTCCTGCCCCTTCCAGGAACCTGCGCCTTCCCCAGGCAGCCGCTGTTCTGATTGCTGTTTCCATGGCTTAGTTCTGCCTGTTAAACTTCATGTGAAGGGAACCCTACCGTACCTACTCTTTTGTGTATGATTAACAAAATGCTTTTGAAATCCGTTCCTGTTGTAGTGTGTATCCATTCATTCCTTTTAATATTGTTGCTCAGGAGCGTTCCATTGTATGGATATGCCGCAATTTGTTTGTTCTCCTGTGATGGGCATTCGGGTTGTTCCAGTTGGGGGCTATTATGAAGAAAGATGTTATTAAATTGTCTGAACAAGTTTCTTTGAGGACATGTTTTCATTGTTCTTGGATGTATGCCCACGAGTAAGCCTCGGTCTTTTTAAGAGCTGCGTAGCATTCCATTGTGAGTCTATACCATATAAGAAACAAGTGCCTACTGATGGGCATTTGGGTAGTTTCCAGCCTTTTGCTAATCTATATATATAAAAGGCTAATATGGTAAGTGTCCCTCCTATCGTCTGACTATGACGCACACTGACCACCAGGGGCAGACGCTCAAGCAGGAGCTGCCATCACCCACACTGGCCAGCACCAGGGACCTGGTGCTGACAAACCAACACTCGGCTTCCCCCAAGTGGGACACAGGCCCTGCCACCACCCCTAAAGTGACACTCCACCAAATTGCAGCCACTGCTGCCAAGACCCCATGACACAAAATGCGGCCGACAGCCCAGCCCAGCCTAGCCCAGCCCAGGAATGGTCACTGTGGGTGCCGGGTAATGACGTCCCTAACAACTAGCCTCCTTGGAGTTTCTTCAGCCCAGGAACACAGGTAGAAACATTTTACACTTTAACCAAATGTCTGTGAATTGTTTTCCAGTGCCTCATTTGATCCTCACAAAAGTCCTAGAGTAGGTAGATAGGATACCTGGGGAATTCTATTTTCTTTTCATTGGCCAGAAAACGGAGATTTAGAAAGGTTAGAAACTTGACCTCACTGAAAAGAAGTAAGAAATGGTGGACCTTGAAAATGACTTCAGGTTTTCTCATTGTGCAGAATATAGTCAAACACTGCTGCAGTTAAATATTTCACCCTTTGTTCTCCCTGCGTGATCTACAATAATAATCTGCTTTGTGTTGATATTTACTGCTGTGTTGCTGACAATTACCTGAAAGAGAATTTGGGGTGCTTCACTGGGCTGGAAAAAGTTTAGCTAAATCAGAAAGCAGGCCTAATTAAGCAAGTTTATTCTACATCTATAAAAGGCTAAGTTGATGCCCGCATGCGTGATACATATAAAGCTCTTGCTGGCGCCAATCACAAGCATGTGTTTCCATCTGTCATTATCGATAGTGAATTTGGTTGACACTTCTATTATTGAGAAAGGGTGAATAGTGATATTAAAATATTTCTTCTAATTAATTTCCATTTAATGTGCACAAATTCGTGCACCGGGCCACAAGTACTGTAATAAACACATCTGTGTTTGCATCCATGTGTACCTATGTGAGGACAATACTTTCCTAAAATGAAGTGCTGGATTAGGGAGTATGTGTATTTACATATGAGACAGATATTGCCAAACTGCTCTCCAAAGATGTAGTGCCAGGATATATTCTCAAGAACTGTGCCTGAGACCTTACTCTCCCACACCCTTAGCAACTCTGTGTGCGATCAAACTTCTCAGTCTCTGCTAATCTGATAGTTGCAAAATGCCATCTCATGATTTGCAAATAACATTGAACATTTTTCACATATTCATAATCCATTTGTGTATCTTTTTTTGTAAACTCCCTGTCTTTTTCTCATTTTGAGTGTTTTTTAAAGGCCTTTTCTTATTAATTTGTAAGAACTCTTTATATATTAAGGAAATTAGTCATTTGTCACAGGAATTTATAGTCTATGTTAAGCTCTGGTGAAGCTAGTTACTATTTATCCTTTTTAATTTATTCCCCTTTGCTATTCTCACATATTTTTCCATAAGAATTTCTGAATCAGCTTTCTCTAGTTCCAAAAAAACCCTGCTTGGCCTTTACCCCTCTGGCTCTCTCTCTCCTACTACTGTTTATTTCTCTCTCTTGGGTTTCTTGACCTCAGCACTATTGGCATTGGGACCTAAAAATTCCTTTTTGACGGGCGCAGTTCTGTGCACTGTGGGGTATTCAGCACCATCTTGGCTTCTATTCACCAGATGCCAATGGCAACCCTGCACCCTCTCACTCCTGGTTGTGACAATGAAAAATGTGGGCAGGCAGTGCCAACTGTCTGAGGGACTCGCTCTGATTAGCTGCACTCTCTCCTCAGCGTTCCTAGAGCGGGCAGAGAACACTCCTGCCTCCTCTAAATCTCTGCTCAATGTTCCTTCTCAGCCTATTTTAGACTACGGTTCCCCTGCCTGCCCCACACTCTCTATACTGTCCCTGATTTTCCTTTATTGGGCTTTTCATCTTCTAAAATACTATATAATTTACTCCTTTAGTCCTTTATTTTATGTGTCTCTCCTCCTCCTTTAAGCGTGTAAGTTCCACAAGGGCCAAGATTTTTATCTGTTTTTTGTGCCTAGAACACACCTGGTACATAGTGGTTGCTCAATAAATATTGAATAAATGACTGAATGAATGAATGAATTGGAGGAAAAGATTTATAGATTGGTTTAGGTGAGAGATGACATCTTGACAATATTGATTCATCCTACCTAATAAAATGATGTTTTTCATATATTAAAGCTTACTTTTACATGGGGACACGCAGCAGGCAGGTCTGGCTGCTGGGAGGCTTGGCCGGGGCCCTGCGGCTCCCAGGGCGGCTGGCAGCAGGCCCCATGGGGCCATGGCAGCGTCCTGCGGTTGGCCACTTCACATTTATAGCTGCAGGCTTCTCAGTTTACTGCCCCTGCAGCAGAGGCCTGGCTCTCTGCACCGCAGCTGTGGTGAGCTGGGTGCCTGCCTGAGCGCTGAGCTGAGGGAGGCTCCGAAGTTTCCCACGAACCCCCACCCAGGGCTTGCCCTGCTCTCTGCCCAGAATCTGGTTTCAGGCTGGAGGAGCTGCTGGATGTGGAGGGTTCCCCGGCACCCCTGCCCCACGGGCCTCCATGAGCAGCGGGAACCTTGCCAGAGAGCAGGTGCCGCAGGGGTCTCTGGGGCAGGGAGCTGATGGAGTGGGTGAGGGTGAGGGTGAGATTGGAGAGGGGCTTATGGCCAAGGCTGGGGGGCCTGGGGGTTGCTACTTGATAAGCACAAGGGAAACATCTGGCTGCTGTTCTGCAATGTGAATCCCTTACCCTCTGGGGTTTCCCAGGCAGCCTCATGCCAGAGAGGCTGGCCAAGGGTGGGGGGCCCAGCCTCACGGTGCTACTCTCAACAGACAGCTCAGCGGGTGGATGTGTCTGTTCAGCCCGGAGGGTCCGAGCCTGGGAGAGGTTAGGGCGGGAGGCGAGTTGTCTGAACGCTGGCAGCCTTGGTGGAGCCTGGAGCAGGACCGGGTGCCTGACTCCAAAGCCCGTGCCAAGTGGACCCCAACTTTTGTCGAACTGGGGAGTGGGGTCCTGCTGGTTTGCCAGAGCCCTGGGAGGACCAGGGCCTGGCTCCTGGGCACCCAGCGGCAATCTGCCTGCTCTGACTCAGTTTTTGGGTGTGGGGGGCCCAGAGCAGATGGACTCCTGTCCTGCCCTCCCCACCTGGGCCCAGGGCCCTGGCTCTGCCTGCTCTTTGGGAACTCAGGGACTAGGAGGGCAGGTCCGAGAGGGAGGGAGTCTGGGGTCAGGCATGAGGCAGGCCTCTGGGGCGTCTGGAAGCTCACACCCTGCAATCGAGGGAAACCCCAGAGAGCAAACAGGGGAGGGGTGGGGGCAGGTAGGGCCATGATTACTGGGTGGGGTGTGGAGGGACCCATGGGAGGGAGGCTGGGCCCACCTTGGGGAGGTGAGGCAGGAGGGCAGACACCTAAAAACGGAGCTGATTTTCATATAAATAGGATACCTGTTGGGTGTGCTTCCTTTTAAAGCTGGATTATTTCAGGGTTCCCTTCCTCAGCAAACACCCAGCATGCCAGTCCGTGGTGGTTTCAGCCTGGTGACACGGGCGGCTGACCAGTCAGGTCACGGTGCCCTCCTTGTGGTCTCAGACGCAAAGGGCAATCCAGTTCTGCCTTTACTGACCGCCGCTGGAGGCCTGGTCTGTGCTGAATGGGGTTGCTGGGAAGAAGCAGGTCCTGTCCCTGCCCCCGAGACTGTACAGGAGGGACAGGTTACTAGGAACTCAGTCTGTGCCAATCAGGAAAGGCTCCAGGGCCTAGTCTGAGCAGAGCTTTGAAGGATGGATATGAGTTTTTCAGATTCTCCTTGTTTTTTTGTAACAAACGGTAAGCCCCTACTATGTGCTGGGTGTCAAACTCGTAACAGAGAGACAGGACACGGGTCCTGCCCTGAGGCGTCCAGCAGGACAGTCATGTGAGTGGTGACAACAATGTCTTAAATGTTAAAATAGAAGTGTGTGTAAGATGCATCAGAGGCCGGGGAGGGACCCATCCATTCTTTGTGGGGACATAAGAACAGCGGCTGGCTTGTCCTGGGTTTGGCTGAGACCAGGGGAGTTGAGAGCAGCAGGAGAGTTGTGCTAAGAAATAGGTACTTGGGCGCGGCCGGTGTGGCTCAGTGGTTGAGCATCAACCTACAAACCAAGAGGTTACGGTTTGATTTCAGGTCAGGGCACATGCCCTGGTTGCTGACTTGATCCCTCTCATCATTGGTGTTTCTATATTTCTCTCCCTCTCCCTTCCTCTCTGAAATCAATAAAAATACATTTTTAAAAAAGAAGGAGGCACTGGGAGATTTGACCAGAAGAGGAGAGGAACGTGATGACAAAGCAGAGAGAGGTTTGAAGAGGTTATGCTGCGGCTTTGAAGGTGGATGAAGGGGCATGAGCCACAGCATGCAGCTCTGGAAGGTGCACAGGTCAGGAAACAGACTCCCCCGTGAGCCTCCCAATAGATTGGTGCCTGATAAAAAGTAGAGTGAGATCTCTCTCTCTCTCTCTCTCTACACACACACACACACACACACACACACACACACACACTCACACTCTGAGAAAAGGACATCTGAGCCCACAGCAAGAAGGCCCCCCTAGAGAGATCCCACTCTCCTTTTTATAAGGCCACCAATCTAATGGTTACAAATTCTGAGGTTCCCACTACCCCCTAAAGTACGAGCCACAAGCACGGGGGTACCCAGGTCACCCTCACTTCTGATCAACCTGCTACAAATTTGGGAGGTCCCCTGGCCCCCTCAGGTACGATGATTCACTGCAATGACTCACAGGACTCAGGAAAGTGCTATACTTATAATTACAGTTTATCATCAAGGATGCAAACCAGGCCGGGCCAAGTGGCCATGCACTGGGTGAGGTCTGGCAGGCTCCAGAATGTGAAGCTCCCGTGGCCTCAGGGATGTGCCGCCCTCCCACCACATAGCTGTCTGATCGGCAACCAGGAAGTGCACTGGGCCTCGAGGTGCAGTTTTTTTCACTGAAGACCCAAGTTCCCATCTGTTATCATTTCTCTTCAACCCAAAGCACGTCATTTGTTTTGTAGTGTAGGTCTTCTGGCCATGAGCTCTTTTGTCTCAGTTCTTGAAGACTCTCTTCATTGGGTATAGAATTCTGAGCTGCCAGATTTTTCTTTTCTTTCAGACACGGAAAATGTCGCCTGCTCTTCAAAATAATGGATGAGAAGCCGGTGGTTCCCCTGTGTATAACTGGTCATTTTTCTCTGGCTGCTTTTCTGTTTATCTTGGGTTTTCAGCAACTTGATAATGATTTGCCTAGGCATAGTTTTCTTCATATTTATCCTATTCGGGGTTTGTTGAGTTTCTTAAATCTTTACGTTTATGTGCTTTGCCAAATTTTGGAAAATTTTCAGTCATTTTTGGCAAATATTTTTCTGCCCCATTATTTCTCTCTTTTTCTACAACCATGATTCAATGTATGTTAGACATTTTAATATTTCCCCACAAGTTCCTGAGGTTCCGTTCTATTTTTCCCCCACTTTTTCTCTGTGTTTCAGGTTGGATAATTTCTATTGATCTAGTTTCAAGTTCACTGACTCCTCTGTCATCATTCATCTACTGTTAATATATAATTTTAGATATTGTGTTTTTCAATTTTAGAATTTCTACTTGATTTATTTTTATAGTTTTTGTTTATCTGCTGAGATTTCCTATCTGTTTGTTCATTATAAGTATTTTTCTTTACATCAATGAGTGTGGTTACTATAACTGTTTTAAAATCTTTTTCTGCTAATTACAACATATGGGTCAACTTATAGTATTGATCGTGTTGTATTTTTCTTTTTATAATGGGCACCATTTATCTGTTTCTTTGCTTGTCAAACAATATGGGATTATATCTTGTACGTTGTGAAGACTATGTTGTAGAGATTCTAGGTTCTGTTATAGTTCTCTGAAAAGTATGGAGGTGTTTTTCAAGCAGGCAATTAACTGATTGGATGCAAATGCAGACTGAATTTCAAATCTCAGTTCAGATTTTTGTCTGTAGCCAGGTTGTTTAAATCTGTTTCATGTATGTGTGATTCAGGCATCATCCAAGGATCTGAGAGGAGTTTCTATGCAGAATTTAAGGATCCTTTTCTAGGACACTCTTTCCCCCTGACATTTCCCCATCACTTTCTAGCTGCTGGTTGTTCTCTGGTCCTTTGTCAGAGAAAGAATGAGGATTTTCTATTTAGCTTTAGGAGGCCTGCCTTTAGACTAAAAGATCTGAAAATGGAAACTCACCCAGTTCTCTTCCCCCACATGTTAACTAATAGGCTTTTTTTTTGCGCACGCATGTGTGTGTGTGTGTGTGTGTGTGTGTGTGTGTGTGTGTGTTTCCTCTTCAGTGCCTTCAGGTAAATGTTTATTTATTTAAATAAAAAATTTTAAATTTCCCCAGAATTTACAACTATTATATATAGAAATGTCGGTCCTATAGGAGATTACTTGGCCATTTTTGAAGTTGCTATCTACAATGGTTGTCTTTCTCATTCATATCTCACTTGCTGGCTCCACTCCAGCCTCACTGGCCTCATTGCTGTTCAATGAACTGACCAGACACACCTCCGCCACAGGTGGGATTCGCATTAATTGGTCACTAATGGAAACCTGGAGGTCTCTTACCCCAGGAATCAGCTCCTTCACCTCCTTTGGGTCTTTTCTCACAAGACACATCTAAGTAAGGCCTTTCCAGGCCATCGTATATAACGTTTCTGCTCCATTCCACGATGTTGATATTCCACTCCCATGCTTTGTTCCCACCCCCCCCCACCTCATCATACTATATATTTGATTTATTTTTCATATATCTTTTCTCAACTAGACTGTAGCTCCATAAGGGAAGACATTTTTGTCTGTTTAGTTATTTTATTTAGAAGTATGGAGGTAAGTACTGGGAGAAAGTGCTAGAAGTACTATTGCAAGTGTGTGCCTCCGGGGAATGGGAAAAGGTGGGGTGGACAGAGGAATTAACTTGTTGTTGCTAAGATAATCCGTTTAGGGCTGTTGAACATCTTGCTTTAGTTCCTTCTTGGGGCCATCTCCACCTCTAGTGCTACAAGGGGCTGGAAGAGCAGGAGAGATAGCAGGCTGCCACAGTGATAACCACAATGATAAGCATTCGTGGCCAGGTTAGAAATGTGGTTAAGAGAATGAACTCTGTCATCTTTCATTCTGGAGACACTTCCATGTAGGGATTCTGATGGGGAAAGCAAGTCAGGTGATGCTGATCAGAGCACACAGGCTTACTTTACCTTGACAGTAGCCTGTTGGTGGGAAGAAACACCAGGTGTTCAGAGGAATCAAGAAATTTTAGGGCACGTTGTTGGGAGAACACTCCCATTTATATACAATCCAAAACTCACCTCGCAGTCTCCTTCCTCCATCCATATTTCCAGGGTCGTCTGAACCATCCCCAGGGCAGAGGAAAAGTACCGCACACATCAATTCCAAATTAGGTTAGCATATTCATCCTTTTTGGGAAATCATTGTAGCTGCTAAGGAACTTCTGCTTGCACGATTTCCATTCTGTTGCAATTCTTTCTTGATTGTTTTTGGTACAGTCATGTTCAGGGCACTATCTCTTTTTGGTTGAAATGAAGCAAAGCTAGCTCTGGTCAGTTTGGCTCAGTGGGTAGAGCATCAGCCTGTGGACAGAACGGTCTCGGGTTCAATTCTGGTCAAGGGCTTGGTTGCAGGCTCCTTCCTCTCTGGGCCCTGGTCGGGGACATGCAGGAGACAACCAATCAATGTGTTTCTCTCACATTGTGTTTCTCTCTGTCTTTTTCTCTCTCTTCCACTCTCTCTTAAAATCAATGGAACAAATATCCTCAGGTGAGGATTTAAAAAATAAGAATTTACACAAAGCTAGATTATTTATTTACTCACATCTTGTAAATGACAGCTGGGGCTTTGCTGATAGCTTCTCTGCTGTCCTTGTTTTTTTATTGTGTAGTTTTGTGTGTTTTTCTGCTAACATTTTTAAGCAGTGACCTGACTTTCTAGGTTTTATATATATATATATATATATATATATATATATATATATAACCCTAATATGCAAATAGACCGAATGGCGGAACAACCAAACAATCAGTTGCTATGACGTGTGCTGACCACCAGGGGGTGAGTGCGGAACATGGCGGGCGTCAGCCGTGGCAGGAGGGTGGAGCAGGTGAGCGGAGGCGCCAGACTAAGGTGGGGTGCTGGTTGCTGTCATCAGGGTAAGCCTCTGGTGGTTACTGAAAATTCTTCACACCTACTGCCAGCACCAGCCCTGCTTACACCCGCTGCTGGTGCTGGCCCCAGTCGCTCTGTACCGTCAGCGGGTGCGAGCAAGGCTGGTGCCGTCAGTGCGTGGGAGTGGAGGTGGGAGCGGGGCTACCGGTAGATAGGGGACCTGGGGCCATGGCAGGAGGGGCTGGGTGGGGGTGTGGAGCATGGGCCAAGACCCGCCCCTGTACCCACCACAGCCTCGCTGCCCACAGTTCCTTTCAATTCATGCCCACCAATTCATGCACTGGGCCCCTAGTTTTAAATAAAACTTGATCTTTTTATCAACTTTATGTTTATTTTTTTAACTAACCCCCTCACTTATTTTATATAAATAAAAACATTATTATGACTATATTAAAATATTTAAAAAGAATATCTGTTCACCCACTACTCAGCTTAAGAAAGAAAATCCTATCTAATAAAAGAGAAACATGCATATTGATTGTACCTCTGCTAAGCCCACAAGCCATGCCCACCAGCCAATCAGGAGCGAGTATGCAAATTAACCCAACCAAGATGGCGGTCAATTTGCATATTCAGACTCAGAGCGAAGACTGAAGACAGCGTAGAAAGAAGCCAAGCACTGCAGAAGGGAGCAAAGCTGTGGAGAAGCAAGCGGGGAGGCAGCGAAGGGAGGGAAGCAGGCAAGGTGGGAAGCAGGCGGGGCGGTGAAGAAGGGAGGGAAGCAGGCGGGGCTGCGGAGAAGGTCGAAGGAAGCCCTATTATTGCAGGAATCTTCCTGCAATGGGCCTCTAGTATTAGAAATAACAGTTGAAATGTCATGTGTACCCCAATTCTGTTTCCTTGTCTCCCCACATAACTACTCTCCTACATTTGGAGTTTATTATTCCTTTACATGGCTTTAAACGTTTACCATATATTTCTGGTCCATAAAAAATAGATAATATTGTTTTTGCATACTGTTAAACCTTGTATAAATGAAGTGAAATGTACATATGCATGTGTGATGTATGTATTTCTACAGCTTACTTATCTCCACACTGTCTTATGTTTTTGAGATTTATCCACATTCAAATATATAGCTCTAGTTTACTTATTTTAATTGCTGAAAGGCATCTAATTGTATGACTATGCTCCGAGTTCTCAATCCATTCACCTGTAAATTAGGATTTATGATTTTCCATTTCTTTTGCCATTGGAAACAATATCATAATGAAAAGTCCTCAAAAGAACTGACATTAGTATACTCAGAAAGATTTGTAAAAGTTACTTTTACAAATAGAGAAAATGGAGCTGAAGAAATAGTCTAAGAAATAATTTCAAAAATTTCCAGGCTCACAAAGGCTGACGTGACTCGGTTGGGCACCGTCCCCTGAACTGAAAGTTGCTGATTCAATTCCCCGGTCAGGGCACATGCCTGGGTTATGGGCTCAATCCCCGGTAGAGGGTATTCAGGAGACAACCAATCCATGTTCCCTCTCACATCGATGTTTTTTCTCTCCCTCTCCCTTCCTCACTCTCTAAAAACACACATAAAAACAACATTAACAAAAACTTAAAAAAAAATTTTTTTTCAGGCCCTGCTCAGGTAGCTCAGTCAGTTGGAGCATTGCCTGATACACCAAGGTCATGGGTTCAATCCCTGGTCAGGGCACATACAAGTATCAACCAATGAATGCATAGATAAGTGGAACAACAAATGGACGCCTCT
Source organism: Cnephaeus nilssonii (assembly GCF_951640355.1). Lineage (NCBI taxonomy): Eukaryota > Metazoa > Chordata > Mammalia > Chiroptera > Vespertilionidae > Cnephaeus > Cnephaeus nilssonii. The sequence continues at coordinate 37,556,893 of NC_137090.1, forward strand.
CTCTTTCTCTCTCTTCCACTCTCTCTCTCTAAAATCAATCAATAACAAATAAGTAAGAAATTCCATAACTAAAGAATATCAGTTTGCTGAGCCTTCCAAGTGCTCAGCACAAGAAAAGTCAAGATCCTGTAAAAAAAGGCCCTATGAAGTTTCAGAACACTGGGAGCAGGAGAAGATCCTGTGAGTTTCCAGAGAGGAAAAAATACAGCAGTTTTTTTTTCTTTTCTTTTAAATTAAGATCAAGAATGTATTTAGACATTTTAGATAGTGACACTGAAAGTAAAAACAAAATAAAACAAAACAAAACCCCAAGAGAACAAAGCCTTTACGTTTTTGAGGGAAATGATTTTTGGCCTAGAATTCTGTAGTCAGCCAAACTGTGAGTGAAGGACGGGTGTGGAATACAGATATGTTTGATGCTTTGCTGGATTGAATGTGGTAGTACTTTCTGTAGGACCTTTGTGTGTTTATCTGTGAACGTGGTCTCTAGCTTTCCTGTTATGAACTGCCCTGGCTGCTTTTGGTGCTGAGACTATGTCCACCTCCTAAAATAAGAGTGTATTTTCCTATTTTTCAGGAACAGTGCATACAAAATTAGGCTTATCTGCTCATTTACCCTTTCCATATATTTGAAAATGTTCACAACTCGGTGATAAGAGAATAATTAGAGCAAAGGGGAAAGTCTGAATCTTCACTCAGCTCAGAGGAATCTGTGGTGTCAGGTGTGCAGCCAGCCACGCATGACACAAAACTTTGGACCCAGCATCAATTTGGAAAAGGGACCAAGGTTCACATTTTAATACAGACATCATTTATAGACACAGTGACCAAAAGAAACTTGCCTAACTTAAAAACACACAGTACAGCTTTACCATCCGTGTGCTGTTCTCTAACTATACCACTCCCCCCACTGCACCCCCCAAAAATGGATTTTGGAGGGGACTAAATTTTCAGGAAGAGGGATATTAGCTTTTCTTATATTGTCTGAAATATTTTACCTTTATCTTATACCTTGAACCTCACTAAAGCTTTTCTAGTGTTAAATGCATGCAAGCCCCTTTAAAAATGTTCTGAACATTTATTTTGCAGTATTTAAAATATGTTAAAAAGCATGAAGGATAATATGAGAAACATGTCTGTATCCATAACCAGTGAAAATCATAGGCCTCCGTACAGGTTAAAACTAGATTAAATTTGGTGTTTATTTATAGTGATACTAGTGTCCCGGTGCATGGATTCCTGCACATTGAAAGGAAATTAATTAGAAGAAATACTTTAATATCACTATTCACCCTTTCTCTATAATAGAAGTGTCAGAGATGAAAGAAAATTAATAAAATGTACATGAAAATAAAATATAAGTTGATTAATAAACAATAACAACATGATATAACAACAAAGACATGCTATAAAAACAAAAACATGAAATACAAACAACAAAAACATGATATAAAAACAAGCAAATTCACAGTTGACAATGACAGATCGAAACACACTCGTGTGATTGGCGCCAGCGAGAGCTTTATATGTATCGCGCAAGCACAAGTCAACATTTATTTTTAAATTGCCAGTGTGCATCATATGTACCGCTGGTCAGTTGGATGGTTAGATGTACATACAGTTGGCCACTTAGCCTTTTATATATATAGATTCTTTATAATTTTGCTACTTCTGTTTGTATCCCTAAACAAGATGTAGTATTATATTGAATTTTTAAATTTTATAAATATTATCACTCTCCAAATATTCTTCTGTGACTTCTTTCTTTCACCAAATATTATAAGATTTCATCAAGTATTTATGTTTCAGTCATATTAATGTGTATACCTCTAATTCCTTCATTTTTTCTGTTATATAAATATTTGCCGTGAAAATACCCCAATTTATTTATTCATTCTCCTGTTATTAGATGTTTCCATTTTTTTGCTCTTGCAAAAATATGACCATCATTTTCTTTTATATGACTCCTTGTACATATGTGCAAAAGAAATTTGTTGGTTTTTTTTTTTTTTTTTTTTGGAGGTGGTCTTTGATCTTCTTGTCTTATATGCTCCCCAAGCTAACTTTGGAAAAACTATGTATCTTTTTCTACATTTTTAAGTTGACACCTAAAACTTTTAAGTCATAATTTTAAATATTAACTTGAACCATATGAATTTGCCATATTTGTTGGCTGAAAATGGTTGCATATTAAAAATTCATATGGTTCAAACTTATAGTTGCAAAGAATGTCATGTCTTGTTATTATATTTAAAAATAAAACTGTTACTTCACTTTTCAAGATGTATCCAATAGAATCTAAATAGCATGGTAACTTGATACTTGCTATTACCCACTTTAAAAATATTCAAATGAACTCTTCCTCCACAGACCAAATTTTATAGTTATTTTTCCCATGTATCTTATATGTCCATTCCACTTAGCTCATATTTTTCATTTGAAGTGTTCTATTGTTCTTCCAATCATATTTTCCACAGTAAAAATATATGTATGAATAGAAATATTCATGTTTTAAAGTTTCTTATGACAGTAAGACTCTAAGTGTTAAAATTTTCTTCTGCTTTGAGTTATGACAACAACAATTACTAGTATCATTTGACCAAAGTAACATAAATGTAACATCAGTTTTTATAATTATTATATACTAGAGGCCCGGTGAACGAAGATTCTTGCAAGAATAGGCCTTCCTTCCCCTGGCTGCCGGCACCGCCTTTGCTCCGGCCAGAGCCGCCTTCTGTCTCTCACCTTGTCGTGTCAGTTTGCATATTCCCTCCTTATTGGCTGTGGGCACTTCCATATTTGTCGTGGAGTTACGGTCAATTTGCATATCCCATCTTTATTAGGTAGGATAAAAATGAAATTTGATTGGAAAGGCAGGGTTGATTTTTTTTTGGTTATCAATTAGCCAAGGATGAATACTACTTATTTACTTGGATAAAGCAGGATCCAGCACTGAGTCTCTTCTTATTTTTTGTTATAGATGTGAGCTCTAAGCAACTTTGCTCCTGTGTCAAAACATTGGAGCTACAAATGTAGCTCAACTCGTTTATGGGAAACATCTTCTGTATAACTTAATTGGTAAAGTGGTCTTTATAAACTTTTAAATTAAATTTATTGGGGTAGTATTGATATATGTACCCCTATGTTCATTGCAACATTATTCAACAATAGCCAAGATATGGAAACCACCTAAGGGTCCTTCAGTGGATGATTGGGTAAAGAAGATGTATAGATTTTTACAATGGAATACTACTCAGCCATAAAAAGATGAAATACTGACATTTGCAACAATATGGGTGAATCTTGAGAGTATCATGCTAAGTGAAATAAGTCAGATGTATGATTTCACTCATATGTGGGATATAAAACAAAGAGCAACAAACAAGCAAAGTCAGACTTTATTGTCAAATTAATTATCCAAATCAGATATTTACTTTCCATTTTTTTAAAAAGTCTTATTTCAATTTTCCAATTTGAATACCTATGCTAATTTGCAATTCCTGTAACAACCATCTCACTTCTGAATTCATTTAACTCAAGTACCTGAATTCATATAACTCACGTAAGTTGATCGTGTGTCCACACATGACTTTTAAAAGATATAAGTTTAATTTCCTGAACTTAATAATATTTATCATGTGTAGTAGTGTTAGATGGGAAGAGGGTCTCAAGGTCTGGGAAGTTCTAACTAAATGTTATTTCTTGCTAAATGTTAAAATGTAGCATAGTATTTTGAAGACGCAGCTCTAAACAGAATGAGCTGACAGGAATTCAACTAATGACAAAGCCAACTGCAAAGAAGAAATCAACATGTAACTGACCAAATAGTGTATATGGGGTGTCCCCTCAAAATGTATACAACACTCTGAAGAATTATAAAGGCAGTGTTTATTAAAATACATATCATTTTCAAAATTGAGCTATCAGCTGTTAGTGTGTATACATTTTGGGGGACATCCACCCTGTATACGCAATGGCTAAGCCTCCCTTTGGGGAGGCCGAACTCTGGATGTGAGTCCCCTGTACCCTTTATTTGCTCTGAGGAAATAAAACTACCTGCCACAACCATGCCTTGCTTTTTTTTAATAGAGCATCCCAAGTGGAAACACCTTGATTTCCGTAACCGTAGGTCATATTGTTTGCTTACAATTATTAATTCCCTCCCCACCTGTGCAATCCTTCCCCGAAGCAGAGTACATTTCCCCACCACATTGACTTTGGACTTGGCCATGGACTTGCTTTGGCTAATAGACGGTGAGAGATGTGAGGTGGCTGCAGCTGAGCAGAAGCTTTGGGGGTGCTGCAAAGTGCCACCAGCCCTCTTGCTCCTGCTTCCTGGCGCCTGAGGGTGTCTACCTCCCCAGGCTGAGTCTTGCAATGAGAGAGCATGTGAAGCTGACCCACGGTGCTGAGTGAGAAGGGCGTGGAGCTGCCCACAGTCTACCCACAGCCAGGAGCAGAGTTGCAAAAACCACCCACTCCCAGCGAACTTGCAGCGGGGAGTAAATATTTGCCGTTGCAGTCTCACCTAGTGAAAGCTGACCAATGCTTTCTTTGAATAGCAACTTCCAATACTCTGAGCAAATCAGGCCCTGACTTTTTAGCAGCCCAAGCTTGTTTACAAATACAACAGTGTTTCCAAGTGACAGTGTGGAAACAAGTGACACCAGTCTTGTGACCAGTTGTTGGAGCAAACCTCTCCGTAGAAATACGCACCCAGCCCAAACATGCACAAAGACACTCAAAGTCCAAGAAATCTGTTCTCAGCTGCATTCCTAGGCATGCCTTGTGCACATCGCAATCTCATCAGTGATACCGTTTTCTTTGCTATAATGTCAGTCATAAAATATGAACTGGGAGGAACGGGATTCATCAGTCTAAAGCATATTTTTAATTTACTGCCATTTTTAAATGATTTTTTAATTTTAGCATAGTCTGATTTATAAGGATTTGCAAAAATAGTACAGAGTTCCCCTATCCTTGTTCTTCAGGTGGGTCCAATACAGCATTCTGCATAACTCCAGAGCATTATTCAAAACTGGAAATTGACATTGGTACAATACTAGCAAGTCAACTACAGACTTTCCCTTGCTTTAATGATTTTTACATGCAAAGTTTGTGCGTGTATGTCTATCTGTAATTCTATAAAATGTTATCACATGTATATGTGTATCCATCACCACAACTAGGGTGTAAAACTGCTCAATCGCCTTTTTATAGTCACATTCTCTCCCAACTCAACCCCTGGCAACCACTGGTCCCTCTAATATTTCCACTTGCAAAACATTATAGAGATGGAATAGTGCCATAAGTGAGCTTTTGAGATTGTCTTTTTCCCCCCACTCAGCACAATGGCCTTCAGATCCAACCAAGTATTATTTTTTTTTTTACTGCTGAGTAGTATTTTACTATCTGTTTATCTATTCACTTGTTGAAGGACATGTGAGTTGTTTCTAGCGTGGGGCTATTATAACCAAAATTGCTTCAATAAATGGTGTTGGGAGAATGGGACAGCCACATACAGAAGAGTGAAACTGGACCACTATCTTACACCACACACAGAAATGAACTCAAAATGGATTAATCCCCAGAAGACATACAAACAGCCATCAGATATATGAAAAGATGTTCAACTTCACTAGCTATTAGGAAAATGCAAATCAAAACTACAATGAGATACCACCTCACACTTGTAAGAATGGCTAATATCAAGAAGACAAGTAATAACCAGTGTTGGAGAGGTTGTGGAGAAAAAGAAACCCGCATTTAGTGCTGGTGGGAATGTAAACTGGTACAGCCACTATGGAAAACAGTATGGTGGTTCTTAAAAAAAAAATAATAGAGTTACCATATGACAGACTCAGCAATCCCTGTTCTGGGTATCTACTTAAAAAAGTAAAAACGTATTTGCAAAGATATATGCACCCTATGTTCCTTGAAGCATTATTCACAGTGACCAAGACATGGAGACAACCGAAGTATCCTTCAATAGAGGACTGGATAAAGAAGATGTGGTAAATATATACTATGAAATACTGCTCAGCCATAAAAAAAGACGAAATACTGCCATCTGCAATGACATGGATGGACCTTGAAGATATTATACTAAGTAAAATAAGTCAGTCAGAAAAAGCTAAGAACCATGTGATTTCATTCATATGTGGGATATAAAACTGAAACTCAGAGACATGGACAGACAACAGTATGGTGGTTACCAAAGGAAATTGGTTGAAGGGGTGGTAGAGGGTAAATATATAGTGAAGGAAGATGGTTTGACCTTGGGCAGTGGGTACACAATGCAATATACAGATTATATATCATAGTAATGTACACTTGAAACCTATATGCCCCTATTTACCAATGTCACCCTAATAAATTTTTAAAAAGACAAAAAAAAATGGATTAAAGCAGTGATTTCAACTGGTGTGCTGCAAGAATTTTTAAAACATGCAATACCTGACTTTTTAATCAGGACACTGACCTCTTTTCTCTTAGATTGTCAAATAAAAAAAATGACAACAGCCAACGCAACAGTAGCTATCTGGTATGAATAAATCAAAATTATACCTCTTTTTTTTTTGTCAGATCAGCAAAAAGCATAATACATTTTTGGTGTACCTCAGACTTTTAGTAATTAGTGTATGTGTGCCATGAGATGTAAAAGGTTGAAAATCGCTGGATTAAAGACTTGAACATAGAACTGAAACCATAGAACTCCAGAAGAAAATATAACTGGTAAACTCTCCGACATGGATCCTGGTGATGATTTTTTTTTTTTTTTTTGGTCCTGACTCCAAAGGCAAGGGTAACAAAAGCAAAAATAAACAAATGGAACTACATCAAGCTAAAAGCTTCTGCACAGCAAAGGAAAACATCAACGAAAAAGGCAACCAACAGAATGGGAGAAGATGCAAATCATATATCTGATAAAGGGTTAATATACAAAAATATAAAGAAGTTGTACAACTTTATAATAACAACAACAACAAACCCCAAAACAATTCAATTTGAAAATGGTCAGAAGATCTGAATAGATATTTTTCCAAAAATGACATACAAATGGCCAATAGGCACATGAAAAGATGCTCTGTCATTAATCATCAGGCAAATACAAATCAAAAACACAATGAGATATCACCTCACACCTGTCAGAGTGGCTATTATTACAAAGACAAGAAAAAGCAAGTATTAGAGAGGACGCGGAGAAAAGGGTGACTTGTGCACTGTTGGTAGGAATACAGGATTGGGCAAAAGTAGGTTTACAGTTGTTTGTATGGAAAATAATACAATAATAAATTCTGTTTTGCATAGTCACAACTATAAACCTACTTTTTCCCCACCCTGTATAAATCAGTGTAGTCACTATGGAGGTTTCTCAAGGAAAAAAAAAAAAAGGAACTATCATATGATCCAGCAATTTCACTTCTGGGTATTTATCTGAAGAAAATGGAAACATTAATTGGGAAAAAAAATATGCACCCTTAGGGTAACTGCAGCATTATAGCCACGATATGGAAATAGCCCAAGTGTTCATCAGTGAGTAAATGGATCAAGAACAAAATCTTGCCATTTCTGATAACGGATGGACCTTGAAGGCATTATGCTAAATGAAATAAATCAGACAGAAGAAGATGAGTACTAGATGATCTTACCTATACGTGGAATTGAAAAAAAGAGAACTCATAGTTGTTGCTAGAGGCAGGGTGGGAGGCTGAGCAAAATGGGTGAAGGGAGTAAAAAGTTACACATTTCAAATTATAAAATAAATAAATCAAGGGGATATAATATGCAGCATGGTAATTATCTACACTAATAAAAGAGTAAGATGCAAATTGACCGTACCTTTGAGATGCCCACCAGCCAACCAGGAGTGAGTATGCAAATTAACCCAACAAAGATGGTGGGTTAATTTGCATATGCAGGTGCCGAGTGGCCAGGGCCGGGGAATTCCGCACTGACCCTGGCTGCTCCGGGCCTCTGAGCAGCGTGGAAAGGTGGAAAGGTGGCTCTGGCCGGAGCGAAGGTGGTGCCGGCAACCAGGGGAAGGAAGGTCCATTCTTGCACGAACCTTCGTGCATCGGGCCTCTAGTTATAAATAATGCTGAATTGTATATTTGCAAATTGCTAAGAGAGTAGATTTTATAAGTTCTCATCACAAGAAATAAAGTTGTGTAACTATGTATAGTAATGGATAACTAAACATATTGTACTGATTATTTTGCAATATATACAAATATAGAATCATTATATTGTGCACCTTCAGTGAAACTAATATGTTATATGCTAATTATTTCTCAATAAAAAATTAATTGGGTGTATTTTTGGAAGCTGACTGTTTTGAAAAATCCATCCTTTTGCTTAATAGATGGTTTTGTAAATCAATGACTTTGTAGAGAGATGGCATATCAAACTCAATTAATTCTGACCAGAAAGTAACAATTGCATATTAAAACTGAGATCTAATTGATAAAATACACCTAATTTAAAAATCTTATACCAAAAGTAGATTTTTTAATACCTCAGTTTTAAGATGAAAATTCTATTAAATTATTCATATGCAAGTGAGAACTGCCTCACAATTTATATACTATGATATTCTAAAGTAATTTTGATTTATATATGTCCCATTTTTAGTTAGAGAATTATTTATTTTTAAGTTTAAGAAATATTTTTTAGTGTTTAGATTCATATTTTGAGAAATATTATTTTTAAAACCCAAAAAATAAAATATAGAACACCTCCTGATGATAGGTTACTAGAAGCAGCCTCATTGAGATAAAATGATGGACACTGAATTAATCCTCTTTATGATAAGTTAATCACTACAAGATGTAAACCGACATGCTCCTTTTCATTACTTCATTTGTTATCATGAGCAGTAATATGTGGCTAAATTATAAGCTATTTGTGAAGGGGGAGAATGACAAAAGCAGAGCATTTCTTTGGTAAACAAATTTGCATGCATAAAGTGAACTCCTATTTCAGCTTATGAGAATAATTAAATGACTCATGAATAAAAAAAATTAATTAAATGATTACATATTATGATCAAACTTTCTTATGTGTTTAATATTTTTAGTGAAAAAAAATGTCTCTACTGCTAAAAACCAATTGGTCCAGCAACTGCCAGTAGGCATCAAATAGTCCACGCAATCTCTCTAGCATATCAAGTTTCCGCGTAAGCATGGGTCTATTTCTAGGCTCTTCATTCTATGCTACTGATCTATTTCTCTGTCCTTATACCAATAGTTAATGATTACATTAATTACTCTTATCCATTGGTGATTTTGACTGGCTTCCACTGCTTACCTGGCAATTTTTTTACTTAGCCTCGGGATTTTTTCCTTTGTGCATCTTGAATTCGGATAGGCAATTTCCCCTCCACTTCTCCAGAGTGTCTTAAGTATTCCTGCAAAAGTTTCAATTTTACTAGTAGCCCTAGCTGGTTTGGCTCAATGGATAGAGCATTGGCCTGCAGACTAAAGGGTCGCGGGTTCAATTTTGGTCAAGGGCATGCAACTTGGTCCCAGGCTCCATCCCTGGCTGGGTGGATACCCAACCAAAGGATGTGTCTCTCTCACATCCATGTTTCTCTGTCTCTCTCCCTCCTTTCCACTCTCTCTCTCTTAAAAAAAAAAATCGATGGCCATATATCCTCTGGTGAGGATTAACCAAAAAAAAAAAGTTTGGATTTTAGTCCTGGCCGGTGTGGCTCAGTTGGTTGAGCAAGGTCTTCCATGCACCAAAATGCTGCCTGTTCGTTTCCTGATCAGGGCACATGCCCAGGTTTTGGGTTTGATCCTAGTCAGGGTGTGTGCTAGAGGCAACCCATCTATGTTTCTCTCTCATATTGATGTGCTTTTTTCCTCTCTCTCCCTTTCTCTCTCTCTAAAATCAATAAAAAAAAATATTTTTTAAAAAAGTTTGAATTTTAAATTTAGTTGGTCTAATAAAATTCTTTTGGGACTGTATTTAGAATGTATAGATTAATTTGAGAGGAATGAAAATGTTTACAGTGTTGAGTCTTCCCACCATGAACTTGATATAATCTCCCCATTTATTTAGCTTCTTTGTTGTTGCTGTTGTACTTTAGTTTCCAGTATTCCTGAATTATCTTGGGATTTTTTCCTCAACAATTTTAATACTTTCTTATCCATTGGTGATGTTGACTGGCTTCCACTGCTTACCTGGCAAATTTTTACTTAGCCTTGAAGTCTCAGTTCAAATGCTACCTCCTGGGTGAAGGTTCCCCTATTGCTCCTGCCACTCAGAGTATCTTATATAATAAAACCCTCATATGCATATTGTCCCCTCCACCAGGAGTTTGACCGCTCACTGTGACATGCACTGACCACCAGGGGGCGGCACGGAACATGGTGGGCGTTGGCGATGAGGCACTGGCAGTGGACAGCATTGGAGGTGCTGCTGGCCCCAATGGGCTTCCAAGATCGCAGGGGCCGATTGGGCTCACCGTGTGTTCGTGCAGGAGCCGGTCTGCTGAGGCCAGCTGGGAGAGAGCATGCTGCCTGCCCAGCTTCCTTGTGGCGCTGCTGAGTGACCCAGAGGCCCATGCTGCACCCCAGCCCATGGTGTCTTGCCGCGCTTACCACATCTCAGCTTGGGGACTCGGGTGCTGTGACTCAGGCAGAGGGGGGCAAGTGGGGGTCCGGGGGCCCAGGTGCTGCTCAGGGCCCAGAGGTCAGCTGGGACCTGCCCTTCCGTGCCAGACACGCTTCAATCGCCAGCCAGGCCTAGGGACTGTACCGTGCACGAATTTCGTGCACTGGGCCTCTAGTTTGTTATATTTGTCATCTAATTGCAAAAGGAAATATTTACTGATTGCTTACTATATGCCAGAGCATTGTGTGAAGCACTCGCTGAGCATTAACCCATGTAATTTATAAAGCAGCCTTTGAAACCAGAGTTGGTGTTAGTCTCTCCATTTATGAAATAAAGAAGCCCAAGAGGGCAACCTGTCTAAGGCACAAAGCCAGGAGGAGGCAGGGCCAGGAGAGGATGCGGGCAGGCTGGCTCCAGAGCCCAGGCTCTCAGCGTGTGATATTCTCTGTCAGGCAGTTGTGTTGTTGCACTGAAGTGGTTCACATGCATGCATTCACACAGCCCAGAGGAAGTGTTTGGCGTGCACACACGGAACCAGGCGCTGCCAAAGGTGCTGGTTGAACATATGGTATTGAATAAAACAGACATTAAATAAAAATCACACCAGTAAGTATATAGACACACATGGTGCTAAGTGCCCTTGGACGGGGGGTGGGGAGGGAAATCCAGTTAGATGATAGAATTACAAAGGGGGAGGGCATCAGCAGGCAGACGCAGGAAGGGTCTGGGAGAAGATGTGTTCTTAGGTGGAGGTACAGGAAGAGGGTCATGCACTTGTTGTAGGTAGGATATGCTGGCTTTTAGGGCTCCTGAGACCCAGGCTCAAAACGGTTGGAACTATGGAGCTGTGGGACTCCCATATCATGACTGGGTTGAAGATAGAGGATGGTAATTACTAAGGAGCACACTGTGGTTAAACCTCAAGCAGGGGTAAGACTCTCCAAAAGAAAGCTGCAGAATGAGAAGACAGGCCGGTAGAGGAGGAGAAGGAAGGAAAGAAGAAAGGGATGGAGGTGGCAGTGTCTGCATCCTTGTATCTCCGGCACCCCAAACGGGGCTGAGCACAGAATAGGTGCCCAGGACTTGCTGGCAGGTGGCCAAATGAATGAATGGCCCTTTCAGGGGAGCCTTGGTTAAGTCCCTTCCTTGCTGCACCCGTTTCCCTCCGTGAAATGGCAGTAGCAGCCTTGGTCAGGAGGGCAGCGGCGGCGCTTTGGGCTCAATCCTCCTCCCAACCCCCCAGGGGAGCACCCATCATTCTGAAGCTCACTAAAGTCAAAGCGCAGGTCCGCGGGTTGCGCGGGTGTCCGCTGGGGGGGCTGAAGGCGCTCAGACTGCAGAGGACAGAAGCCTCGCCTCCTCTGCGATCACCCAAGAGAGTTTAATGCCTTGGGTGGGAGAGGGGAGAGGGGAGGGAAGAGGTCTGTTGCCCAAAGCAGCACGGACGCCTCGGGAAGACAGGAGTGAGATGCGGGAAGGAGAGGCCCGCCGGCGGACTGCCTGGGGCGGACTGCGCGGGGCATGGCCATCGCCTCTGCTAGAGACCCCCTCCGAGACGTGGGTGCGAGGGGCGGAAGTAATGAGGAAGAAAGGGGCCAGAGATTGGGAAGACAGATCTGAGAGACCCCAAGGCATGTGGAGACTTTCACCTGGGACCCCTGCGGACGCAGAAGCGGGGCCACACGCCAAAGCCATTGGAATAAATGACCGATCGCATCGCGCTTGGCAGCCCTGGAGCGCGCCTCTGTCCAGCCAGGGCAGCGCAGGCAGGGCTTGGAGAGTGCCTGGAGGCGGGTCCGACGCTCCGGAGTCCGCAGGCGCCTCCAGCCGCCGCGGGGTGGCGGAGTTGGGGGCAGGCGGGCCCCACCGACCCCGCGGGGTGGCCCCGCCCTGGAGCCTGGCAGAGACCTCACCGTGGGGGGCGGAGTTGCCGGCGCTCCACCAGCCCCTGAGACTGTGGCCCCTTCTTAAGCCCGCGGAGCCTCTGGCCGCCTCACCTGCCTCTCCCGCCTTCTCCCCCCAGCACGATGGCTTCGGCACTGAGCTATGTCTCCAAGTTCAAGTCCTTCGTGATCTTGTTCGTCACCCCGATACTGCTGCTGCCACTCATCATTCTGGTGCCCACCAAGGTCAGTTGCATCGCCCTGCAGCCCCGGGGACTCCAGGCTACCGGTCCCACCAACGGGCTCCGAACGCAGGCCACGGAGTGGGAGCGCAGGGGTTCCGAGGCGGGCACAGCTCCCTGCGAGCTCAGGGCGCCAGATGGGAGGTGTCCTGTAACGCATTCCAAGGGGCACCCCAACCTTGGGGTTTACGGATCCCAGGACACAAGAACCGTCCCAACAAGCACGGAACCTAGCCTTTAGCTCGGATCTCGCCACACAGAACACCCACAGGCTCAGCCTGGCCTCAATCTCCCCAGAGACTCCCGCCCCTCCCCTGGCTCCTGGTGCCTCTGGTGCCTAGAGCGCCCTGGCCTGGCCTTTCCCTCCTTCTCTCTCCTTCTCTCTCCTTAGTGAAGGGGGACTTCCCAGCTGAAGGGGCTTCCAAGATGAGCCAGGCACCTAAGTGGATCCTGAGTGCTGTCTTTGTCATTCTCTGGCCCTATTTTGAGCCTCAGTTTCCCTATCTATGGCCCACTTTTCTTCCCAACTCGAAACCCCTGGACGCCATGGCTGAGTCAAAATCCTCCTGGGGCTGAAAGGCAGGTCGGGGTGGGTCTGCTCTGCGCGCTGCCTGCTGTGGCTGAGGCAGGAGGCGGTCAGGTTCCCAGAGCTCACGCCTTGGGTGGCAGGACTCAGGGTGGCAGGGAAGGCCCTGGCCTCCTAGGGCTCCTGGGAGGGAGGCAGAGAATGAATGGCCTTGGCCACAGGCTGAGGGCGGTGCTGGGAGCCCCCGCCAGGCTGCGCTGGGCTGTGTGGAGCCTGTTTGGCAGAGACCCGAGCCCTTTGAAGGCTTTTGTGGCTGCTGGCTGCTCCTTCCTCACTCCCTCTTCCAGCCCTTTCACTCTCAGCCCAGACAGGAAACCCCGGGGTCCCCTGTCCCTCCAGGCAGCTTTGGGAAACAGAGGAGTTCTTTCGGGGATACACTGGGGCAGTCCTGGAGGACTGGGGGTGTACTGGGGTATCAGGAAGCAAAATCTGCAAGAGAACCCCACTTCATTCCTGCTTCCTTGTGATTTTAGTGAAGCCTCTGAGTTTTCCGGGCCTGGGTATTCTTGCCTGTACAATGGGCAGGGTGGTTTGGTTCTGACAGGTATGGCTTTGGGTGCCCAAAGGGTCTATGCTGGTTCCTAGGATGGGGAGGGGAGGCCGAGAGGAGCCCTCCAGGGGGCTGAGCACAGCCCTGGATGGGCCAGGGATAGCCCAACAAACTGGGATGGCTCTCCTGTTGTCATACCAACTGTGCGCTGCCATATTTCCCCTGTAGAAAGAGATTTGGGGCCGTTAACACCCATGGGGAGGAGAGCTGTGATTTTAGTTCTGCTGTTCCCTGGAATGATTATACAGCTTGGCTGACCTTCCTGCTCTGGGAGAGTGTGACTGAGACCCCCTCCCACCCGTCTCCCGCCATGCCCTGAGCTGGGACTCTCAACTTGGAGTGTCTATGAATGTCATTAACCTGCCTTGGGAGTGAGGATCAGTGAGGGAAAGTCCTTCCAAAGGCTGCCTTCTCCTGGGACAGGCGTTCCCTCCCGCTGGGACAGGTGACCAGGGCCTGGACCTGTCCTGGTGTCTCTCCCTTTGTGCCTCTGTTTTAGCCTCAGCCAAAGAGCTCCCTGCCCCTGCCCCCACGGCCACACCATGGTGCAAGGAAACCCAGAGGCACTGGCATGGGCCAGCAGGGCTGGACAGCCAGCGAGCACTTGGCAGCCTGTGGGACACTGTCTGAGGGGGCGGTGAATCAGAAGGCACGTGCCCCGGCCTCTCCCACAGGCTCCCCTCTTTTCTTCCTCTCCTCCAACCAGCTTCCTGCCTGGCTTCATCTTGGCTCCACTTTTTCTGCCTTTTCTTGCCCCCCCCCTTTTAAAAATAGCTTCTTAATAAAATCAATGATATGTCTATTTAAACATATCATTGATTTTATTAAAATTGTAAAAATATATTTTTCAAGTCTGTAAAGTACAAAGTAAAAATGAAAATACCTTTAAATCCCGTAACTTATTAATATTCTGATGGCCATCTTTTCAGAAATCAATCCATCTCTTTTCTCCCTCCCTCTCTCATTCTCTTTCTACACACACACACACACACACACACACACACACACACACACACAGAGAACATGTTCTCTTACCTACATTCATTTTTCATTAGGCAACATATCATGGGCAGTCTGTTTGTTAATAATTACACATGGGTTTATTCAGTTGTGCACTTAACATGTATTTGTTGATCCCTACTATGTGCTAGGCACTGTTCTGGCTGCTGACTTTTAAGTCCCACTCCATGTTTGGGCTTTAAGCGCCTTGCCAGCCACATTCCTGCTGCAGGAAGCGCTCTGAGCTTATTTACCCGCAGGGAGCAGGCAGCTCTCTAGGGCAGAGTCCATCTCACTTGCCTGGTGACCGCCCCTCCTCAGACCAGTCTAACGGAGCCCGTCCTGCGCAGCCTCTCCTGCGGAGCATTCTAGACCAGGAGGGTCAGGTCCGCCTCCGCGATGGGGCATCCTGGGCCCCGATAGTGGATGGAGGCGAGGGGCCAGTTAAGCTTGTCTTTTCCATTGGTTTATTTGGCGTCTCGGGGAACTGCGCTGTGAAAATTGGTTACAGGTGCCACCGGTTGTGTCAAAGTTTAGATAATAAAAATTCACCCAGCACTTTCTGTTAAAAGGGTACTCCTAACCCCTCAGTTTACAGGCGAGGACACGGAACCAGCAGGGAGGGGGCCGGGTTGGGAGTGAGACGAGTGTTTGCTCAATGACACTGTTGAGTGACTGCTGAAAGCCAGACAATGGCAGACAATGGGCACCGGTCGGTCCGCCTGGTGTGGAGTCTGGGCTCCTACCCACACCTCGGTCCTGCCTTGAGCTCATGGCGGCGTCAGCATTGATGCCTGCACCCTCCCAAGCAGGGGCATCAGCAAAGCCTGAGACGTTTGTGTTGTCATAACTGGGGAGAGCTGTGATTTTAGTTCTGCTGGCGGGAGTGATGTTCCCTGGAATGATTATACAGCGTGGCTGACCTTCCTGTGGTTTTAACAGGTGGGGAGACTGAGGGCAGCTAGTAGTGTGGAGGCCAGGGACACGGTGGAACGTCTTATAATGCACAGGGTACCCCACCCCTCAGCAAAGAATCTTCCAGCCCAAAATGTCCGCAGTGGAAAGGCTGAAAAACCCCGCACTAGACAGGGCAAGGGGTCCTGAGGTTCTCATGGGGTGCCGAAGAAAGATTTATTTTTTATGATAGCTAACACAATCCAGACAAAGAATTTCTGTCTTCACACAACAGCCCGTGCATGTAACACGTGCTCTCAGGGTGATGCTAAGCAGTGAGAGTGGACAGGTGCGTCTCTCCAGCAGCGTTGTCATAGCTGGAACTACGCTAGCCCATTCCTTGAATGGGCATTTGCTGAGCATCTCCTCAGGGTCAGGCCTGAGGACAGAGTGAATCCACAAACCCTGGTTCTGGTCTCAGGTGCTTCCTGTTCTCTGGTGGTGGTGGGGTGGTGGTGGTGATGGTGGTGGTGGTGGGGGTGGTGGTGGTGGTGGTGCTGATGGTGAGACAGTTAAGGAAATAATAATGGCAACCGCATGTGCCAATTGCTCTGGCTGGGGGAGCAGACACAGAGGCAGGCACAGACCCAGGCTGTGGGGGAGGCGGGGAAGGCGCCTAAGGAGAAACACAGACTGCCACCAGGCTGTGGTGTGTAAGAGGAAGCCCAGTTACGGCCAGTGCCCTGGGGTAGCTGGAACTCGGGGTGTGAGTGGGCAAGGAGATGGGGCTAGAGGGTGTGCAGGACCTGCTCCATCTCAGAGGGTCTCCTAAGTTATGCTTAGGCATTCGGGTTTTGTCCTGGAGGCACAAAAGGGGCTTTTAAAGAGGGGGTGATATGGTCAGATTTGCAAACGAGAAAGAAGGAGCTTCTGTGCCTAGTGACATAAGCAGAAAGGTCAAATCGAAGATGGTCTCAGCCATCCAGGCAGGAGGAAGTGTGTCCTGAACAAAGGCAGTGGTCCGGGGTGAAAGCAGGAGGAGGAAGAGGCCAGAGAAGAAAGGGCTAAAAGCTATAGGTCTTGGGGTTGATATAGTAGGCTGGGTTGGAATGAAGGAGAGGGCTGAGTCTGGATGGTTAATAATCTACACTAATAAAAGAGAAACATGCAAATTGACCATCACTCCGCTACATCCACCAGCCAATCAGGAGGGAATATGCAAATTAGAAGGACAAATATGGCGGCCAACCAGCTTCTCCAGGCGCAGAGTGGCAGGATGGGGCAGAACGCCTGCTATGAGAAGTTGGGGGGGCGGGGAGGGAAGGGATCTACAGCAGAGGCACTCAGGCCACAGTGAAGACGAAGGCGGCAGACTCTGGCTGGAGCAAAGGCCTGGGTCCTGGGTGCCGGAGGAAAACCAGTGCTGGAAGCCAAGGAAAGGAAGGCCTATTGTAAGAATCTCTTCGTGCAATGGGCCTCTAGTGATTCTTATAAAAGTGTTGAAACGTGAAACCACCTGGGGAGGTGGGTATTATTACCCATGTTTCAACAGGTGGGGAGACTGAGGGCAGCAGCAGCATGCCCAGGCCTCAGGGCTGTCTCTTCAGTTTGCCAGGTGTGCCTACGTCATCATCGTCATGGCCACTTATTGGTGCACAGAAGTCATCCCTCTGGCTGTCACCGCCCTCTTGCCTGCCTTGCTTTTCCCACTCCTCAAGGTTCTGGACTCCAAGCAGGTGAGTGACCCAGAGGATCCTGGGGGCTTCCTGCTTCTCCCCTGGGCTCCTTCTCAGAGCCTCTCTCTGAGCAGCATAGGCCCCAGGGGACCAGAGAAGCTCCTGTGGATTCTGTTTGGCATGGAGACATTCCACTTGACCCTGCATCCCACTCCAAACTGACCCCCACGTCAGCATCTGGTCTGCTCGCCTGTCTCTGGGGACTTGGGTGGGCCTGGGCCAAGCAATGTGTGGCCAGGAGGCAGCCCTGATGGAGCCTCCATGCCACCACCTTCCAGGTGTGTGTCCAGTACATGAAGGACACTAACATGCTGTTCCTGGGAGGCCTCATCGTGGCTGTGGCCGTGGAGCGCTGGAACCTGCACAAGAGGATCGCCCTGCGCACACTCCTCTGGGTGGGGACCAAGCCTGCACAGTAATTATGCCTTCTCTTCTTGCCACGGGGCTCCCTGCGGGCCCCAGGGCTGGGGGGAGCTGTGGCACAGCCCAGGTCACTCATGGGAAGAGCTACCCATGGGCTTACCTGGGCTTGGCAGGCAGGTGGACCCCTGGGTGGAGTGTGTGACAATCTTAGCTGAGGACACCAGATGCATGGGCAATGGTGGGGGCCTGTGGTGAGTGGCAGGAGGTAAGGGATCTCTCACATGTAAAGAGGACTTCCTGGGGGAGGGGCTGCAGGGTTCCACAGGGAGCAAGGTGGGTGGAGGCTGGAGCCAGCCATGCCTGATAGGGCATTTGTGAGGAAAGCGGCCAGAGGTGGCTCAACCACCTCACTCAGGAGGAGCAGAAAGGTCCTCCTTCCAGAGCTCGCACCCACAAAGCTAGCCTCTGTAGAGAAGCTTCTTACCTCATCTTCCTCATGTCATTCACAACCTCAGCTTCTCCCCTCTCTCCAAGATCTCCCCTCCAACCACAGGCAGCTTCCAACCAACCCATGGAGTTGACATCATCAGATTCCCCTGGTTCTGAGCATCTGCAGCGCCCAGGCATGACTCTGGGAGCTCATCTATCTCCTCACTTATCTCTCACCACAACTCTGAGAGTTGGGTTTTATTCCTCCACCCAGGTTCTATAGACGAGGCATTTGAGACAGAGAGGGGTGAAATGCTGAGAAATGAGGCCTTGGCCCCTGAGTTCATCTCTAGTAGAAACCCCAGGATGCACCTCTCTTTTGAGGCAATGTGCTCCCTAAATGACGGCGTGCTCAGCCCAGCCCTGGGAAGGCAGCGGTTGGTTACTTCACAGCAAATCCCTCCAGAGATGTCCATGTGTCAGGGACTGTGCCGGGCCCGCGCACACAGAGCCTGGTGCACCCCCAGGAGTTGCTGCCTGGCTCCCTTGGCACCTCAGGCTCCACTGAGCAGAAAGCTTTGCGACTCTCTGGTCTCTGTTACCCTATGTGGTATCAATCCCCTCCTGTGATTAGTCTACTGGGTCAAATCAAAGCCATTGCATTTTCTAGAAGTGTGAGACTTCGGTGGCCTCAGAATTCTTGCTCTCAGAATCTTTTGAGTGGTCAGCATTCCTCCACCAGCAGGTGGTCCTCATTCTGAGAGAACTGAAGAACTTTGGTTCCAAATCCAGGAAGTTCACGCAGGCTTCTCTGCTCCTTCCTGACACCGGGCTTCTCCTCTGAGCGTGGTTTCCAGCTCCATGGCACTTGCCTGGCCCGGGTAGACCTTTATGTTGAGGCCCTGGTGCCTTGAAGCATCAGGTCAAAGCCTCATTCATGAAAACTCTGCTCCTCCTTCCAGCCTGGACCCAAGCCTGTGTTCTGTGGGTCTGTGAGGTCAGCCTGCATGGACAGTGCAGCACCCAGATCTCTTCTCCAGGTGAATTGTGACAATCTTAGCTGAAAATAGACACCCCTATGTGACCTGGGGAGAGGCCTGGCCGCAGAGGGGTATGGAGACCCAGAACGGTTTTGTTCCATCCATCCAGCCCTCCCTGAGCTCCTTCTGTTCCTGGCCTTGTGCGGGGTGTGTGGAAGCCATGGAGAAGAACCAGGCCCTTCCCCTCCCTGCTCACCGCCAAGGGAAGAGCAGACATGGGCACGGGTCCTCCAAATCCAGTCATTGATGAGTGTTGGTGGGGCAGGAGGAGGGTGTGTCCACCCCTGCCTGGTGGGCACCGGGAGGAAGGCTACAGAGGAGGGACTTTGATTAGAAGAACCATGAGGGGTGCTCTAGGCAGATGGCAGAGTGAGACAGCGGTGGAAGGACAGGTGTTATAAGTGAAGGGAACATGTTTTCTGAGTACTGTTTGATCTGGTCCATTGCAGTGTGGAGGGAGTACAAGGTGTGTGTGCAGAGAGAGGCAGTGGGGGCGGTCAGCCATGAGGGAGGTCCCACTTTCCCAGGCTCACCCTACCCCTCAAGGCTAACTCTGTTATGAGAGGAGAAGCAGGGACCGGGGTGGGTGGGAATCTTCTAGATAAAAGTGGGGTGTTGGGGCTGCTTGCCCATAGGGCTGTCCCAGCACACCCTGAGGACACACTAGGGCCAACCTCCACCCTGGGTTGACACCCTCTGGCGCCTGTGCTGCCCCTGCTGGACAGGAGCTCCTCAGACCCATGACTGGGTCTGGGAAAGGCCTCTTGGTGCCCCCTCCCCATACCCCATAGCCAGTAGAGTAGACATCAGTAATGTCTGTGGGAGAGAGGTTGGAGGGAGAACAGAAGGAAAGAAGGAAGAGAGAAAGGACAGGAACGGGGGAGGGACTCCAAGTATAATCCTTTCCTGAACTACCCAGTTTTGAACTGCATCAGCACCTTGGCCTTTACCCCTGGCATCCCTGCAAGGGGACGTAACCCTTGTTGCTCCCTGAGGGCTTGGGGCAGTGGGGATGGGGATTCTCTGCTTCCCTTCTTGCTCCTCCTCTGCAGGCTGATGCTGGGCTTCATGGGCGCCACCGCCTTCCTCTCCATGTGGATCAGCAACACAGCCACCACAGCCATGATGGTGCCCATTGTGGAGGCCGTGCTGCAGCAGATGCAGGCCACAAGCACAGCCAACGAGGCGGGCCTGGGGGCCCTGGAGCTGGTGGACAAGGGCAAGACCAGTGAGCTGCCAGGTGAGCCCCTGCCAGGGTGTGCTGGGTCCCCAGCTTTGGGCAACCTCCCTGACTCCTGGAGCCCATATTTAAATAGGCATAAAGAGAAATACTTAGAAACTGCTGTTTTTGTAACATTTGGTGATGTAATTATTGCAGGAAAGTTAAATTTGTTACTATTGCTGATAGCAAGTTTCAACCCTTGGTTCCTTCCAATCACAGAAATCAATAGCTGTTCATTTGATTATGCATTTGAGCATCTTTTGAGCACTCACTGGGGGGTCCTTACCCATTTCTCTTCCTACTTATCCTCGGGGAGGCCTCCCCTGCACAGGTCACACCTCCCATCTGCTCTCTGCTCGCACACGCATTGGGGTGGTTGTCCACGCTGCTTCCCACCAGGCGCCCAGCTCAGGGAACTCAGAGGGAGTCCGTTTTATTCTCTGCCTTCTTTGTACCCCATCCCTAGGGCCCAGCACAGGGGAACTCAGGGCCCATTCTGATGGCCCAATTGCCAGATCCTGGGGCAGGTCCTGGGGCTGCTGAGATGAAGTGGACACACCCTTATTTTGGACTCAAGGAGCTGGGTGGGGTGGGGTAATGAGGCCCCTCACACAGTTCCTCTGACTTGGGGGAAGCCGTGGGATGCCATAAGCCAGACACCAAAGGAGCTCAGACAAGGGGGAGGCTTGCTAGGAGGCACGGACATCTAAGATGGATTTGGACACCCCTCTGGAGGGAGGGATCAGCTGGAGCATAGGCTAGGGAGCAGGGAAGAAGGGCGTGTGTCTGAAGTGGCTGCCTTTGCCCTGGGCATGGAGGAGCCTGGGGAAGCAGTGGGAAGTGACAGGGGAGGCAGGCAGGGCCAGATGACATGGTTGGGCTGTGGGCTGAGAGGACCCAGGAGGGAGCCTGTGGAGCCAGCATGTCCCCACCTCAGGTCAACAGCAGAGCTAGGAGCTGGAGCTGAGCCACAGCCCCCAGGGCTGTCTGCTTACGGAGGTGTGTCACTACAGGGAGCCAAGTGATTTTTGAAGGCCCTGCTATGGGGCCGCGGGAGAATTGTGACAGGAAGAGCATGTGCAAGGCCATGACACTGTGCGTGTGCTACGCGGCCAGCATCGGAGGCACTGCCACTCTGACCGGGACAGGACCCAACGTGGTGCTCTTGGGCCAGATGCACGAGTGAGTCACTGGCCATGCCTTCTGGGACAATGACTTGGGCCCTGGGTTGGAGGGACTCAGCTTCCTCTCCCATCTTCTGAGCTGGGCCCCGGAGCTGGGGCCTCTCTGGGGCGGGAGGCTGTGCCCCCATCAGCCTCTGCTGCACCTGCTCAGAACTTTTCAGGGTGGGAGCTGATGACAGTCCCCAGGCCTGGCTGCTTTCTCTCCTGGGTGCAGTATTTTCACTCAGGTCGTGTGATTGAACTCTGAACTAAAGTCATGGGAAGAGACAACATCATTTTAGATGCTGGGTCCTTGTTTACAACTTGCAGAAAACAGACACCCTTATAGATGCTCTCCTCAAAACTGGCTCACCAACCTTGGTCGTAAATGGTAATGGCCCTATGATATTGGGGATCATGAGATTAAATAAAGAGTTAGAGGTCAGGCTACTCATTGCCTCACCAGCTCCTGCACTACAGTTCCTCTCATTGCCCTTGCAGTGACCTGTGCCCTTGTGAGGCCCCCGGTGGACCACAGGTCTGGAAGTTTTCTTGGCCACAAAGGGACACAGGCCTCGAGGACCCAGTTGTGTGCTGGCCCTGTGCTGGGTGGGGCTGGAATGACAGAAGTGGGGGAGACCTGGGCTCTGTCTGTGGGATACTCATGGTCTGCTGAGGTAGCAGATGCCTGGAGAGTTCTAGGCTGGTCATGTAAATGCATGAAGGAAAGTACAGACGCAGTGAGCACAGGGAAGGAGAGAAGTATGATGTGCCCGTCCTGTGCAGACAAGACAGGTGGGGTGGCAGGGCAGCTAGGAGGTGGGAGGGCAGGCCTGGAGCCTGGCCAAGCAGACTCTTGAGGTCCACAAGCAGACTATTCTGATCCTGTGATGTTTTCTGTAATGATAGCCTCGGGCTCTCCCTGGAGTTCCTGCTGAGTGCAGAAAGCTCTGTGTCTAGTTTGACACCCTTGGGCTGAAGTGAGCAAGTCTGGGGGTGGGAGGCGGAGCCTGGAGGGAAAGAGACCCTCCTCCAGTCCCCGGAACCCTGTCTGGTCCCACCATGGGAGGCCTTTGAGATTGTTTTCCTAAGGGGGTCTTCCCTGGTAGAAGCCCACAGGGTGAGGGTTCTGGGGCATCTGTGGACCTCCTGATGCTATTGACCAAAGTACGTGTGTACAAAGCTGTGTTTTTCTGGAGGGAAGGGCAGTGACTTTCATGAGCTTCTCAACAGGGTCTGGACCCCCATGAGGGTCAGTTGTTCACCCCTCTGGCTTGTATTGGGCATGGCTGTGTTCTGGGGCCCCAATGATTAGGGTAATACCGAGTGGTGGGCATGGATGGCCGGACCTCAGGAGGATGAGACTCTGCTCCAGACCACCTCTCAGGGTCCAGCTACTGGTCATCCCATACCCACCCGGCCTGACCTGCTTGCTCTGCGACTCAGCATCTGGTAGAGGTGTGGACCCGTGTTTCTCTCTCCAGACTATTTCCTGGTAGCAAAGACACCGTGAACTTTGCCTCCTGGTTTGGATTTGCCTTCCCCAACATGCTGATCATGCTGCTGCTCGCCTGGTTTTGGCTCCAGTGTATTTTTATGGGATTCAAGTAAGTTGAACTGCTTCCGGAATAGACTCTAACCTGCCACGCCCTTGCAGAAGAACCAATAGGCGAATCCATAGAGTTCTTCCTATCTGGCCCCATTTCCACAGCCCCATCATCTGCTAGTCTGCCCTCTCATTTTGGCCACCTCTGTCTGCTCACTATGCCTTTGCACATGCTGTTCCCTCTTTCTGGAATGCCATTCCCTATCTCCCCACCTTTCAATCTCCTTAGGCTTCAAGGCCAGTTCAAGTGCTGCTTCCTTAGGGACACGTTTCCTGACTTTCCCCACCCCATTCCATTGTGGAAGAATCCCTCGCTTGCTCCTCTGGGCTTCCCTGGGCACCCCATGGCCTTGACCCTCGGTACCTGTAGCCATGTTCCAGTGCTGCCCCTGATCCCTGACCCCTGACCTGAGCTCCTTTGGGGCCTGTGTTAAGTCCCCTCTGTCCCCTGTCCCCAGCCTGGCTCTTGGCCAGGGAGAAAGAGTGCCATCAACGTGAGTCAAAGCAATTAAAGGGAATCTTGTCCCCGTGAGCAAATCGATACTCTGGACCAACTCCCACTTGGCTGTATGTGTCCATTGGGTCGGGTCACAGCACACCACCGGCCCATGTCCAGACTCTTCCTGAACACCTGCCACGTTCCCAGCAGCGTGCACGATCTGGGAAGTTTACCTTCCTCTTCCCAGTACACCCCAACCCAAGTTCACCAAGAGTCAACCTTGACAGCAGCCAGACTTTGGACAGAAACCATGGTGTGTGGCTGACAAATACCTCAAAAACACTGCTGTGGTTTTAAAAGACACATATCTACCTACGGAGCCAAAGGGACCCTCTCACAGGAGTATGGGAAGTGCTTAGCTGTGAGCCGTGTGCTCCGTGCCTTAAATCACAGGCAGCTAGAGCCAAAGACAAGGGGCTATCTGGCCACAGGGAGGAGATCTCAGAGCCGAGAGGCAAAAGTGCCCCCAAACCCAGGGATTTAACCGGGGGAAAATGGGATTTTTGTAAGTTTTCTTCTGAAGGAGGAACTGGTTTGGAAACTGCAGTTAAAAAAAATCTCTATATATAATCAAAGTAGTCATAGCAACAACATAATAATAGTAGTGGGCATCCTCATATGCCACCCGTGTGCAGGACTCATTTGAGAGGGAAGCTGCTCCCATGGGCACTTGGGGCACAGCCTGGCTTTGAGGGAAGCTCTTTGCCCTCCTTTTCACACCTGCTTCAGGACCAGTGGGTCCGGGAGATCTGCCCCAAAGCTGTTGCAGGCTGCAGGTGGTGTCCGTGCCTCTAATGGGGCCATAGGAATAATAATGAGCAACATCTTTTGAGTGCTTACTAAGTCGCAGACACAACTTTAGTGACTCTACATATATTAATTAATCTTCACATCAACCTGGGAGGTAGGTGCTCTTATTATTCCCAGTTTACAGGTAAGGCAACTGAGGCACAGAGAGGGGAAAGGGCTGCTCAGGGCTGTGTAACTTGGAAGCTGTGGGACTGAGCTTTGAACACAGGCAGTTTGGCTCTAGAGCCTGTGCCCACATTCCTACATCCCTGTCTGTCAGCTCCGGCTGCCATAGCAACGTGCCACAGACTGGCCGCTCAACTGCAGACATTCATTTCGCACAGTTCTGGGGGCTGCAAGTTCCAGATTAAGGAGCCAGCGGATTTGGTTCTTCGTGAGAGCCCTGTTTCTGGCTTGCACTTGGGAGAGAGATAGAGAGAGAGAGAGAGATAGAGAGAGAGAGAGAGAGAGAGAGAGAGAGAGAGAGAGAGAGCACGCGCTCTGGTGTTTCCTCCTAATAAAGGCACAAATCCACCCTCAATCCTCGTCTAACCCTAATTACCTTCTAATGCCCACCTCCTAATACCATCGAATTGGGGGGTAAGATTTCAACATATGAATTTAGGAGAACACAAATCAGCTCCTAACAGTCCCCTCTTGGGCAGGCTGAGGGTTGCTGCCCTTGACTGCCTTGAGCTTAAGTCCAAACAGGTGTTGGGTACCAGTTTGGGCCTCTCCTCAGCCTGGGGGGAAGCCTGAGGCCTGCCAAGTTCCCTGGAAGAGCAAGCAGAGGGGAGCCGGCCTGAGCCCAAGACCTCAAGGACACCGCCAGCCTCTGGAGGTGGACACCAGGCTCCCAGGGACTCACAGCCAAGGACCTGAGCTGCAGCTCACTCAGCCAGGCGTGGGAGCCTGGAGACTTCTGGAGTCAGCCTGTGGTTGGGCTCAGGGCTGCCACCCATGCTACCCCTTCCCAGAATGCCGCTCCAGCTCAGGGGCCTCCCCAGCCAGCCTTGGAGTCGGGTGGGTGGGGGAGGGGTGGCTCACCGGAAGCCTTGCTTAGACAGCTTCTCATCCTCATTTTGAGAAACCGGACAGCCCAAGTCATACCCTGCCATGCACAGGACCAGGTGGTCCCCGCCTCCTTGCCTCCTGGACCACCTCACCACAGGCAGCACCTGTCTCAGCTGTGGAACCATCTCCACTGGCCTTCACTTGGCTCTCTTATCTGGTTGGTCCTGGAGAGCAATGTCAGGGCCATTGCCTTTGGGCTAATCCAGGAAAACTATCTTTTTGGGTTTGTGGGTGAGTTTCTTGTCCACTTCCAGCCAAGGGGGCTACCACCCTCCCCCTCCCCGCCTGCCCCAGGACTACCCAGGACTAGTGGGGTATTACTGCTGCCTTACACCAAACTTTCCTAACCAGGCGACCCCTGGATTAGGCGTGAGGGCTTTCTGGACCCCTGCCACAGCACAGGCACTCGGGACTCAGGGGTCCCTTCACCTGTCCTTGGCGCTGTACCAGTTCACCCGCATCATCTGAAGGCCATCCTACTGTAGAAGGACACTTTGTACCCGTCCCACCCGCTGGGGTCCCCCAGGCAAACTGGGTCCACTTGCCTGTATCTTGTGCCAGTGCAGCAATCACCAGACAGGGTTAACTCAGAGATGAGGGTGAAACTGCTCAGCATAAGAGGGTCCTGAAGGCTTGCCTGCACCATTGTGGGGGTCCAGGTATTGGACAACTGCACGTGCAGTGTAGCCCCCAGAGTCTATATTCATGTGGACTGTCCCAGCATCAGACATGGGCTGTGCAGCTGGGAGCACGAGTCAGCCCTTGTCCTGAAAACTTGGAGCCTCTGGCCCAGCCCCGGAGCCTCAAGGATGATACTTGGCAGCAGGTCGATTCTTGGTCAAACAGACTATCCCATGCCAAGGGGGCGAGATGCTCCCTCCAGACCAGGAGTCATCCCCCTGCTGGACGACCTAAGGGCTATTTCCGTCAGGTGACTCTCAGGACACCCAGCCTTGGCCCTGGTCCAGGACAGAGACCCCACAGGCTGTGCAGTTAGGAGACCCCATCACTGCCTCCTCCTTCCCCAGCCCCTGCGTACCCCTGTGTCCTGACCACCTTTTCCTGTGCTGTAGGCATGCACCCTCATCACATTGCCCCCACAGGCAGGTCACATCCAGCCTTGGTTTCAGAAATGGGCATCTCAGCACCAGTTCCATCACCCCCTGCTCTCCCATGAAGTCTGTCTTGGGGCCCCAGTTCGCCCCTCCCTAAGGCTAAGGTACCCTCTATACCTTTCCCAAGAATCCCTCCTCTTTCCTGCCTCCTGATGCCAGCACCCCCTAGGGGAGGTCCTGCAGGGCATCCTGGGAGGCCATGTTGGCCAGTGGGCACTGGTGCCTAAGGAACCCATCCAAGATCAGGGCTGGGCTGGCTTCCTTC
Source organism: Cnephaeus nilssonii (assembly GCF_951640355.1). Lineage (NCBI taxonomy): Eukaryota > Metazoa > Chordata > Mammalia > Chiroptera > Vespertilionidae > Cnephaeus > Cnephaeus nilssonii. Next base: position 37,583,968 of record NC_137090.1, read on the forward strand.
CTGCCATTGCTATGCCTACTGCCTGTCTGTCTCCTGGGTCCGGATCCTACACCTCCAGCTCCTCGGGATGCAAGCACCCACCCTGCTCCTGCCTGGCCCAGTCTGCTTGTTCTTTGTGTCCACCTGAGCTACCTGATAATGGGGGCCGACATCCTGGCACCATTGAAGGCAGCCCCAGTCCACCGTGGGAGGAAACCGACTTGGGGAGCATGCGAGGGAGTCTTGGCTCCTCCCTGTGTTGCTCCAGAACTTCTCATGGCTTTTCCCCAGGTGGCAGATGACAGGAGCAGCTGGTCTCCAGGCAATTGGGCACTGCCACGTCCCCAGTGCCAGTGGCCGCCTCAGTTCTGCTTATTTTTGCTTCTGATGCTCCTGCCCAACACACCCCTCATTCTGCTCAATCTCCCACCCTCTTGGCCATCCTATCCTTTCCTGTCTCAATTGCCCCTGAGACCTGGCCCAGACTGGCCACCTCACCTGTGTCATCTCAGACCTCCTCTGGGAGCATCTTCCAGTTCTGGGCATGTGCTAAGCACACATAACAGGTCCTGGGAGGTATGGTGGGCAGGTGAGAGAGATGGAGTGGGGAAGGGCTGTACTCAAGCACCCTCCACCCCAGACATTAGGCAGCACCATAATAGGCCTTTCTGCCATGTTCTACTGCCCAACATTCAGGCTTCCATTTGACCAGGCCCTGAGACAACCAACCTGCATCACTGTTTTCTTTCTTTGTCTCCTCTAGTTGTTTAAAAAATTCTTTATTGTTGAAAGTTTTACATAAGTCTCCCTTTTCCCCCATTGACCTCTCCCTGACCCCAAGCACATGACCCCAAACCGCTTTTGTCTGTGTCCATTGGTCATGTTCATATGCATGGTTACAAGTCCTATGGTTCATCTCTTACCCCATCCCACCATCACCCACCCATGCCTTCCCTCTGAGATTTGATGGTCTGTTCCATGCTTCTATTTCTCCATATCCTGTAGTTTTAAAAAGGTTTGGGGCTGTAGTCTGGAGAAAAAGAATAGCGAGAAAGCTGCCTACGAGATGTTACAGGAGGAGTACAGGAAGCTGGGACCCTTCTCCTTCGCTGAGGCCAACGTCCTGCTCTGTTTTCTCCTGCTGGTCACCCTGTGGTTCTCCCGGGACCCAGGCTTCATGCCCGGCTGGATGTCGGTCGCCTGGATGGAGGGCGAGACAAAGTAAGTCATTGGTTCTGCAGCGCCTGCCATGTCCTCCCTTGTTCTGGAGTTGAGTTCTGAAGCGCTCTGTTGGTTTCCCGACTCAGTTGTTCCTCACGACTCTTAAGGACAAGCCCACAGATATGTCCCTGTGGTCCCTCCTTCCCCAGCAGGTTAAGCAGAAAATCCTTGCCCAGGCTGGTGGTCAAGAGAGACTTGTTGGGCTGGAGTGAGGCTCCCAGAGCTCTGGGTTCCAAATCTCTCCCCCCAATCTTTCTTTAGATCTGGGCAAGTATCTAAAGACACAGATGCTGGGGTCCAGATGCTTCTTTAGTAGAGACTTGGCAGAAGGGGATATATGTAGTTTCTCTCCTGGCTAAGATGTTACATGGAAGAAAGGCTGAGAAACGTGCATACCCTTGAAGTAGGTTGGGAGACAGCTGCCTGTTACTGCTTATTCCATTTTTTATTTTTATTTATTTTTTGTTAATCCTCACCTGAGGATATTTTTACCATTGATTTTTAGAGAGAGTGGAAGGGATGGTGGGGGAGTGTGGGAGAGAAATGGAGAGAGAACGAGAGAAGGAGAGAGAAAAACTTCAATGTGAGAGAGACACATCAACTGGTGGGCTTTGCATGCGCCCCAACCAGGTGGGGAGGAACTTGCAACCCAGGTTTGTGCCCTTGACTGGGAATTGAACCTGTGACCCTTTGGTGGATGGACCAATGCTCTAACTACTGTGCAACAGGGGCTAGGGCTACTGATTCCTTTTGGAAGGTCTATTGGTGATCACCTGGTGAACCCAGATTTCTAGAGAATCTGGCCTAGAAGAGGTCACGACATTCACCCATGGGACAACACAGGATGTGAGAGTGAAGTGAGCTGCTCAGAGTCGCCCAATACTGGTGGCAGAGCCAGGCCAAGGATGGGGGAGGGGGGATGTTGGTTTCCAGCCAGGATTCAGTCTACCGCACTACTCCTGACCTTGGCCTTTGGGGTGCCAGTTTTCATGCCCAGCTGAGCCTGCTTCTTCATGCAGGAGCACACAGACGAGGCACAGGTTTGTGGCATGGCTTCCTGCAGCTGAGTTGGTTCATCCATGCGCTCTCCCCACCTAGGTATGTCACCGACGCCACCGTGGCCATCTTCGTGGCCATATTGCTATTCATTGTGCCTTCGCAGAAGCCCAAGTTCAACTTCTGCAGCCAGACAGAGGAAGGTAATGCCCCTGTCTTGGCCTCGCATTCATCAGGGTTGGGGGCCTGGTAGCAAAGGCTCTCCATGGAAGTCCCTGGGCTTAGGAGGGAGAAAAGCTCACTCCATCAAAGAGGACTGGCAAGATTGCACAGTCTGGGCAGAGGGCATTTTTCAAGCCTTCCCTGGGTATTTTTAAAATATATATATTTTATTAATTTTTTACAGAGAGAAAGGGAGAGGGATAGAGAGTTAGAAACATCAATGAGAGAGAAACATTGATCAGCTGCCTCCTGAACACTCCCTACTGGGGATGTGCCCGCAACCAAGGTACATGCCCTTACCCAGAATCGAACCTGGGACCCTTCAGTCCAAAGGCCAATGCTCTATCCACTGAGCCAAACCGGTCAGGGCCTCCCTGGGTATTGTTTAGTGCAAAATTTCTTTTCCTTTTTAAACATTTGAAATCGTATTAATATTATAACAGGAACAGAAAAATGTTTTGAATTTCCCATACACCATCAGTATTTTTTTGGTTTCTCTCTTCTCCCCAGACTTTACTAATAAGCACGTATATTATATGACTATAATCAAAACACACCATTTGAATCCTGTTTCTGTTTTCATGTATTGGATTGGGTTACTCTATAGACATTTCCTGCTCTTGCCTGAGTCTTCAAACTTATCTTCCCTAATAATGGCATTGTATTGAGTCAGGGGGCTGTAACATTCTCCTACTATGGGTCTGGCTCTTTTGAAATTTCATTATTACAAATTAAGGTGTTTCTTCTTCAGGATAAATTTCTAGGAGTGATGTCAAATTGCTTTCCAAAAAGATTGCACCAATTTATAATGCTGCCATATTTTCACCAGCAATGGGTGCAGTAATTATTGTAAATTTTAGCTAATTTGTAGATATGAGATGGTACTCATTGTCTATACAGGCTTTTATTCCCATGATCAGATGTCTTGGGCTTCATAAGACTGCTCAGGGTTGTGTATGTGTGTTTTTCTTTTTTCTTTTCTTTTTCTCAGAAAGGAAGACTCCGTTTTATCCGCCTGCACTGCTGGATTGGAAGGTGACCCAGGAGAAAGTTCCCTGGGGCATTGTGCTGCTTCTGGGGGGCGGATTTGCTCTGGCTAAAGGATGCGAGGTAACTTCCCCAGCTGGGGGCTGCCCAGGGGCTCTTTCTTTCACCGAGAGGGTGGCCAATGAACTAATCCACCCCTGCACCCCTGCACTCTGGGCTGGTTCTGGTCAGTCCCCTCCACTAACTCCACATTTCTCAAGAACAGGGACTCTGTTCTGTTATCTAGGAACTCTTGGCCATGAATAGTGCCTAGACTAGAGAAATACTCTTTGAGTGATTGCAGAAATAGTGAATATAGGTGACCCTGGATTAGCCAAGGGAGGCAGAGGATGCTGTGGGGTCTCCTTTGGGATTTGGCAATAAGGATCTTTACTCTGATTTCTTCTAGGGAAATCCATCCTTTCAAGTCCTTGTGGATATCTCCACCATTACCTTTGGTTCTTCTACTCCCTGAACTCTTTGTTAATAGGGCTGCCAGTTTAAATTTTTCTTTAGCTAAGTGTATAGCAGTGTAGAAGGAGAGGAACAGCCTTTGGGAAAAACCACCTCAAAAATGTAACTTTCTTACATCCCCCCCTTTCCTGATAGGGAAAAAATGAGACAGAGGGAGAGATGAGCCAGCTATCATCCTTGCAGCCATGCACCTGTCCATCTGTCCATCCACCCAGGAATAGAATGTGATAGATAGACTGGATCTATCCTGTTATTCTGTTTCCTTAGCATCTGGAACAGAGCCTGGTGCATGGCAGGTGCATAAATGTTTTTGGATGAACAAATCCATCTATCTAGTCACTTCTCTATCCAGTCATCCATCCACCTAGCATTCATTCATTTCACCAAACATTTCTATTATGCCCCTGTTAGTCCAGGCATGGGACTTACAGAGGAGACTGAAATAGGGTTCTTGTTCACAGGACCATCAAAGACTAGAGAGGGGCACATATATGGAAGAGCATTTCCTGAAGAAGTGACATATTGGTAAAGGAATAAGTGTGTGGTCCCTAGCTGAGGATCAGAAGATGAGGCTGCTGAAGCTCCCAGAAGCCACTCCATGAGGGTCTTGAATTGAAGATAGGGAGTGTAGACTTAGTTCTGCAGGCACTGAATTCAGGGGGCAGCCACTGAAGGGTTGAAGCCAGAGAGTGACATCGTCAGAACTCCAATTGGGGAAAATCACTTTGATGTCTGGAGTGGAAGCCTGGGCAGGGCTGGGTTGAGGGAGACCCATAGACACTCTAGCTTTCATCCAACTCAGTCTCAATACTGGACTCCATGGACCATTCTCTCCTTGAAACTTCCTCCTCCTTTGGTCCCCAAGATCCCATTCTTCCTGGTTTCCTTCTAACTCTGACTATTCCTGCTCAGGCTTCTTTACTGACTTTTCCTCTGTTCTCCCTTAAATATGAATGTTCCTCCAGGCTCTGCCTTTGGTATCTTCTCTGTTCATTTTTCATTCTCTCCCCTGGACAATCTCTTCTCAGCCCAAAGCACCAAATCCAGATCCTAATTCCTGTCTCAGATTTCTCTCCTGAGCTTCAAGGACTGTGGGAGACTGAGAGGAGACAATGGACATGATATGTTTTGGGTGACTTGATGACTGATTGGGTGGAAGAAATGAGGGGGACAGAGATCCCCAGGATGACCCCTGGTCTTCTAGGTTGGACAGTAGGTGGATGGTGAGTCCATGCACCAAGCTGGGGAGCCAGGGGGAGCGGTAGACTCTGGGCTAGAGGGGATGAATGCAGGTTGGGGCATGTTGAGTCTGACACATTCATGGACATCTGGGTGGAAATTTCTAGGAGCATGGATGTTGAAATCTGGATAGTAGACCAAATGGGCAAGAAATACAGATTTTAGACACAGCAGAATGAGGATGAAGATTGAAATTGTGGGCATGGATGAGCTCACCTGTGGAATGTATTTAGAGAGAATAAGAAGGAGGGGAGAGGCTGAGCCCCTTAGAGAAAGATGAGGGTCTCTCCAGGCCCTGGAGGAACTGTAGCCATTAGCCCTTCAGTGACTGCCCTCTTGGTGCTTTCCAGGCCTCGGGGCTGTCTGAATGGATGGGGAAGCAAATGGAGCCCTTGCAGGTTCTGCCCCCAGCAGCCATCTCCTTGATCTTGTCCTTGCTCATTGCTGTATTCACTGAGTGCACAAGCAACGTGGCCACCACCACCCTGTTCCTGCCCATCTTTGCCTCCATGGTAAGTAATCCTGCTGGGGGAGGAGGAGGCTCAGCCATCATGTCATAAGAAGCTACCAACCCATGACTATGTCCTAAGTTCTTAGCGAGGCCGTGAAATCAGGGTCCAGAGCCCAACCAGGGTTTCGAGCCCTGGATCTGGCCCTGCCTCTGATAGGACTTGTGTGCCTTTGATGACCTAGCGCCTACCCTCAATGTTTTGCTGGTTCTTTTTTTTTTTTTTTTTTTGTATCCCTCATGCTGGCCAAAGCATTAAGCATAAGCCAGGTGCTCATAATGTATTTATAAATGTAACTGCCTATTTTTCAAGGTGGGTTGACAGAACTTGGGCCAAGGAGGAGTGGACCAATGCCATGAGGGAATGATAGAGGGTCTCTGAGAATATAGCACAGGTGTGCAGGAGGACTGCAGAGCAGGGGGACACCACTGGTTGGGATCCACCAGGAAGAGGTCTTGGGAAGGTGGAACATGGGGATGGTTTGGGGGAGAGGAAATTCTGGGAAGGTGGAGAGTCCAAAGAAAGGAAGTGAGTGCATGGGTAAAGACCCCCAGAAGCCTCGCGTTGAGCCCCGGGATCAGGAATCAGTACACTGTGGTCAAGCATGTTGTTGAGCTGGGACTTAGAAGAAAGCAGAGCTAATAGGAAAATCAGCTGTGATCTTTTGGTGCATTTTCTCCTGTCACTCATGACATGGCAATACTGACCTCAAGGTGGTACAAGAAGAACCGGGACCTTGGAGTCAGGACACCTGAGTTCAGGTCCTGGGATCCTAGAACATGTCATTTACGTTCTTTCCTCCTACACTTGTGCTGAAGGTCAAGTGAGATGATGGCTGTGAAAATCCTCTGTAGATTGCAAACAAGCCTGGGAGAGGTTGAGGTTGCCATTCTGGAGTTTGTAGACAGACTTACAAAACCTGAGCACGGCATTGCAGTTGATAAAATTCACCTTGGCTGCCAAGGTGTCCATGTGTATAAAAAGCAAACCCAAATGGCTGTTCCTTTCAATTCAAGTGAAGATGAAAGTGTTAGAAATAGCAAGGTGACTCTTCTCCCCTTCCCCTAAGCAGGCGGCCCAGACCTATGCCAAGGAGCATTCTTTGTTGCAGGGTATGGGTGGTGAGGCCTCCCCTCTCTAGCAAAGGTTTGGCTTTGTCACCTCCCACCCCAGCATTGAGTCCTGAGGGCCCCAGCCCAGACAAATGAAGGTCTTAACCCAAGGGAGTGGCCATGCCCATCCAAACAAACCTTCTTAGAGCCAGAAGCCCAAGTAAGATTCCTCAGGGCCCAGCTGTGGGACGTTGGTGACCTCCATCTGGATCACAGAGCCACAGGCGGTGCATATACCATGGGTACCCATGGCGGCACAAATGGGGGAAACCAGGAAATAGACTGGGCCTCTGACTGGGACCTCTCAGGTTCTCCCAGAAGGAGTGGAACCTGGTGCAGCCTTTCCAGAGACCTGTTGACCCACAGGAGCCCTAACCTGAAACCTGTTCTCACACCCTTTGACTGAGCAATGCATGGCAGGGAACATGTCTTAGGAAACCATCGGAGATGCCTACAAGCATATACAGTTGATGGTTGAATAACACTGCACAATAGAAAGTCCATGTATAACTTTGGACTCCCCAGAACTTAACTACAGCCCCTCAGTATCCACAGGGGATTGGATCCAGGACCTCCCTCAGGTACCAACACCTTAGATGCTCAGGTCCCTTGTATAAAATGGCGTAGAGCAATGCATACGTTTGGCCCTCAACATTGTGGATTCCCATTTGATCCACAATTGGTTGAATCTGAAGGTGAGAAACCTGGGGAATACGGAGGGCTGACTGTACATTTATTGAAAAAATCCACATGTAAGTAGACCCGCACAGCTCAAACCACCTTGTTCAAGGGTCAACTGTATTATAAAGATGTACGTCATATAAATATTTATTTGTAATAAATAAAAGGGATGGATGAAATAAGTTATACACTCATACAATGTACTATTATCAAACCAATTTTTAAAAATCAGAGTTTTGAAGGGCAGTTAATAAAATGGGAATGTGCATAATTTTTAAAATCTTTACCTGATGATATGTTTATTGATTTTAGAGAGAGGAAGGAAGGGAGAAAGAGAGAAACATTGATCTGCTGCCTCCCACACGTGCCCTAATTGGGGATTGAACCTGCAACCTAGGTATGTGCCCTGACTGGGAATTGAACCCACAACCTTTTTTTGGTGTGTTGGGATGATGCTCCAACAACTGAGACACCCGACCGGGGTTAACACTTTTTTAAGTTGAAAATGTAATACAAATACATAGCTTACAAATGTCCAATAATACCAAAGAGTATAGGTCCTACCCTCTAGCTTCCTCCTAGACACAACTTCTGTTATTAATTTCTTAGGTATCTTTGTGGATGTATTATATACACACACATTTTTTAAACAAATGGTATCATTCTATAAACCTGTTCTGCACCTTAAATCTTTAAAAATCTAAATATAGATCTTGGAGATATTTCCATGCTAGCACATAAAACCAGTCAGTTCTTCCTTACAGCTGCGAACTAGTCATTGTGTATGTACATATTTTATTTAACCATCCTGCTGCTGATGGCCATTGAGTCGGTTTCCTGTGTGTTTTGCTGTTATGATGTTGTAATGGACATCTTTGCATATGTGTCTTCCCTCATGTGTATGTAAATCTGCATGCTAATTATTAATTTTGATAGGTATTTCTACTCTATGCTTGGTGTTGTTTGCTACATGTGGCTGAATATTAAGCTGTAGAGTAAAAAAGATGGATACCAAATTCCATATTCAAAATGATCCCAAATGTGTACAACAATACACGCATACACCAATGTATCTATAGGTGAATGTGGTCCCTGCCCTCTAGGCTCTGGCGGTCTGCGGCAGGGCACACAGGTGTGTGCAAGGTGGGCTGCAGTAACACTTCCAGATTCAGTGCAGTCTAAGTGGCCAGCATGGTCTTTGGCACGTGGTATGTGCCTAGAGCTATGTGTTGAATGAATAGAGGGGGTTCAGAAAGGCCTCCCGGGGAGATGGCTCTGAGCTCAGCCTTTGGGGTCCAGCAGAGTTATCACCAGAGGCATGGCAGAGGGTAGAGCCCCCAGAAGGACCAAGGCGTGGAGGTGGGAACTCGCACAGTACATGAGGGGGATGCTTTCAGAGTGATGGTCCCAGGGCTTGTATATGTGACACTGCAGTGCTGTGTTTCCCCCCAGTCACGTTCCATTGGCCTCAACCCGCTGTACGTCATGCTCCCCTGCACCCTGAGTGCGTCCTTTGCCTTCATGTTGCCTGTGGCCACCCCACCTAACGCCATCGTGTTTGCCTACGGACACCTCAAGGTTTCTGACATGGTAATGCAGCTGCTTTTATTTACTCCTATCAGCTCTGACGCTTTTGTCCTGAGGGACACCCTATTTATTAATGACTTGTGATGTCATGTAATTTGGGAATACCACCCAAAGTCCAGCCCCATCCTCATTATTTGCATTTATGTGCAGTTTTCCCTCTTTTTTGAAATCACCTGGCATTTCATACTTTTCTGTCTCCCAAAGCTGAGAGGTGGGTGATAGAATCTCCCACCTGGAGGTGGCTGAGCAGCCACCAGGGGAGCCCTCGCTGAGCACTTGGAAGGGGTGAGGGTGGGACCCCACATGACCAAGATGGACTTCACCAACTAGCAAGAACCCATAAGGACCGGCAGGAGGGACAAGGCTGAGATGGGTCGAGGGGGTGGATACCAATGACAGAGATTGACCGACAGAGGTGTCTGCAGACGTAGAAGCGGGGACAGGGAGAGGCAGTGCCTGGGAGAGATGGGGCCTTGGAAACAGATGCAGCTGGAGGAGGAACTCTCTTAGGTTCTACTTGGGCTCTATCGCCTGTGCCAGTAGAAGGGGCCGGTCTCAGAGGGGGACAGGCAGGAAGGGAGGGTCCTCCCTCAGGCAGGTCAGGTGTGAGTGATCTCAGAGCCTCCGCTGGGTATCTTTGGGAGTCTGTGGAGCATCCTATATAATAAAAAAGTAATATGCAAATTGACCCTCACCCCTCACAAGATGGCTGCCTATAACCAAGCCAGCATGGGGTTTAGTGAGGGACAACCAAACAACTGAACAAGCAGGCTGCATGGGGCGACCAGGCCGGCAGGGGTGGGGCAGTTGGGGGTGACCAGGCCGGCAGCAGGGGGCAGTTAGGGGCAACCAGTCTGGCAGAGGGGGACAGTTGGGGGCAACCAGGCCGGCGGGGGCAGTTAGGGGCAACCAGGCCAGTGGGGGGGAGGGCAGGCAGTTAGGGGCGACCAGGCCTGCTGTGGGGTGCAGTTGCAGGTGACCAGGCCGGCAGAAGGGGGGGCAGTAACAGGTGACCAGGCAGGCAGGCAGGTGAGCGATTAGGAGCCAGCATTCCAGGATTGTGAGAGGGATGTCCAACTGCTGGTTTTAGGCCTGATCCCTGGAATCGGGCCTAAACCAGCAGTCAGACATCCCCCAAGGGGTCCTGGATTGGAGAGGGTGTAGGCTGGGCTGAGGGACCCCCACCCTTGTGCATGAATATTGTGCACCTGGCCTCTAGTTCTTAATAAGAAACCATGGACCACAAACTCATTTCCAATCCCCAGTGAAAAAACTGCACAGGGCTTGAAGCAGTGGCTAGTGAGCGAGAAGAAAGACCTGGCATCAGAAAGAGCCAGGGAGGTTCTCGAGAAACCAGCAGGTGCTCCGGGGATGCGAAGGTGCTGGGGTGAGCACAGGCCCTAAAGTCAGACCTGGGCTCCCCCAATATTTCTCTGAGTGGCCTGGGGTGTTGCCTCATATCCCTCCATAAGGCCCAGTGTTGCAAATGTTCAAGCAGGCAGACAACCCGCCATCATGCCTGTTTCCCAGGGATGCTTGAGCACCAATGACACTGGCTATGAAATTGCTCTCTCTGCGGGGTAGGGTGAGCACAGAGCATGGCCCATGGATGAGGGCCCAGCAAACCAGCCTGCAGCCCCTTCTCCAAGAGCACTAGTTCCCAGTGTCCCTTTCACCTCTGTTCTGAATCCCGCTGACCTGTGGGTGCTGACTCTTGGCCCTGATCTTCCTCAGGTGAAAACAGGAATAATGATGAACATAATTGGAGTCTTCTGTGTGTTTCTGGCGGTCAACACCTGGGGACGGGTCATATTTGACCTGGACAATTTTCCTGACTGGGCTAATGTGACTCATATTGAGACTTAGGAAGAGGCACGAGAGCATAACACAGCCCCCGCCTTCCTGAGGACTCCCGAAGCTTCTGGCACACCGTACAGCAGAGCTTTGGGGTTGACACCCCAAAGTGACTTGATGATGCCCTCACCCCACAGAGACCCAGACCCAGGTCCTAGCTGGGCACAGGTGGCAGAGGGCAGATTTGGAAATTAAGGGAGCCTCCCAAGACGCAGATGGCTTCCATCTTTCCGGGATCATGCCACAAACTCTGGGACAGGCAGCCTCCACGCTGGGTTCTGATGTCCACTTGCTTAGTCTCAGGGTCATCTAAATGGGGATCAGATCCCAGCTTGGGAGGTGAAAAATGACCTTCCAGAGCCTGCACCTCTTGCTGCTGACCTTGAGCTGCCTCAGATCACTCCCGTCACTTGGAAGGGACAACCCAGCCCAGGGACAGAACGTCTGGTCCTGGAAGCTTCCTGCTGCTGGAGTGAGAGTGGGACTCAGAGCCTCCTGGGACCACCAGGAGTATAAAGCCAACATCCAAGGATGAGGGATTTGAACTGATAACTTCCGGATGACATCACCCATGGTACACCACTGGCCAACCAGCTCCCCTCCTTACCTTGCTCCATTGAACTGACAGTTCAGAGCCCTTTCCCAGCTCTCTAGAGCACCTCCTTCAACTCCGAGGTCCCTTTGTTGTCTGGGCCAACATTCACTGGGATCTCCTTGCTGGGGCCCTCTGGCACCCCCTGTTCTCCCAGGCAGGTCAGCTTGGCTCTTCTGGGACTTGGTCTTCCTGCCACCCCACACAGTTGGGATCACACTCCAGGTATGGGAAGGATGGCTTCTTTGGGAACACAGTTGGGTATCTAGGTCCTCCCTCACCTGAAGGCCCAGAGTGGATACAGCTGTGAACTGCCTAGAGCAGCGTCCCTTTGGAGTTCGTCCTTCTAGAGTTTGAGCTCCCCTGGGGAAAGCCTTCCCTTTCTGACTGGCCTTCACAGCCACGCCCGGTGGAGATGGAGCATCGCTGAGAATGAGCAGTGCTTGGTGGTCCCTGAGCAGACAGCCCCTGCCCATGAGTGAACCTGTATGAAATTGCTGGAGCAAAGACTTAGGGAACCCTCAGAACCCCTGTGAGTGAGACATGAGAGATGCCCATCCCCTTGCCCAACAGCCCCATTTTCTTTCCTTGTGCTGCTGTGGGAGAAAGGCCAAAGCAGATAAGTGAGGTCCACTGGTGGCATTTTTCAGGGCAGGAGAAAGTATGGGAACCCAAGGAAACCCCCTCAAGGGCCGAGCATGTGCCTGGTTCCTTGGGTGGGCGGATTCTTGGCCACCACATCTGCCTCCCATAAAAAGGTGCCCAGTGCTGGCTGACTGGCATTGGAGGGTGGGGACGGGCAGGCGGATGAATGAACACATATTCACTGCCCACCTCCTGTGTCTGGCTCCCTGTACCTGGTGCAGCCACCACTTATCTCATTTGACCTTATCTCTCCCACCATTTATCTCAGCAGCCCTGTGAGACAGGCAGGTGTTAGTATCCTTGTTTGTCTTTCAACAACCCCGAGGCTCCGAGAAACCAGCAAGTCATGTGTCCTGTCACACATCTAGTTAGTTAGTAGCACTTAGGGTTCCAATCCAGGTCTTCAGCCTCCGAGTCCACTGCTCCTTTCTCGAGTCATTAAGGGCCTTGGCCTTATAAGGCCTGTGTGGAAGAGTGAGTGGCCAAGAGCAAGTCCACCCAAGGCCCTGCCTATTCTGGGAAGATCACCCAACAAGAGCCCCTTTCGGCCGCCTCCTCTGAGACAGGCTCAGGACACTGTTGGGGCAGTTGGGGCTGATCTTTGCCCGAAGAAGCAAAGCATTTGATCCATCCTATCATTTCTGCTCTCTACACGGCTGCTCTGGACGTGTCTGCCACACCAGTCTGAGGGCTCCTAAGGACTTACCCTGCGTGCTGTGTCCAGTGCCAGCACTGTGACTGACCCAGAGCAAGCCACCATGTGTCATTGGTAAATAAACAAGTGATCAGTGTGGTCTGTTTGATGTACATTTTGTGGTAATGGTCAAGGTTAGTGAAGGTCATCCAAGGTACACATTGAAGGAGGAGGACTGGCCAGGCTGATGAGGGCATGTGGTGCGATGGGTGGAGGACTCTACCCAACTCCATGTGCTCCAGGACTGACAAGCAAGCTGGGTGGGCGCTTCAGGAGAGCAGATCCCACGGCTGGGGAGGCTGACCAAAGGCTATTTCTATACAACTTCTCTGGAAGTTGGTTGGAGTTACACTAACAGTTATGGCCAGTGCCAATCAGGATTGCTTTTGGCTACCAGTAAGAGAGACACCTAGCTAACAGTAGCTTAAACCATAAGGGCATTTAATGTCTACTTAACAAGAAGTCTGGAGGTAGACAGCTGCTGATATTGATCCAGCCGCTCACTCAGGCCACCAAGGGCTTGGGCTTTACCATCCACTCTGCCATCCACCTTACCATCCACTTTGCCTTTCTCTACTGTCATGCTTGACCCTCATGCTACATACACATCTGTATTGAAGGCAGGAAGAAAGAGGCGTGGGGTGGGGGCATGACAGTGTCTGCTTCATCTTTCCCTTTTATTAGGAAAGCAAAATCTTTCTCAGAAGCCCCTACAGACTTCCCTTCATGTCCTATTGGCCAGGAGCCAATCACTGACAAAGGGTAATTGAAATGCTATTGGAATACCATGAGGCCAATTAGGACCCATCTCGTGGGCTTGGGAAACTGGCCTATGTTTCCTGAAATGAAGAGGTTTCCACTCACTACAAAACCTGGGTTCTGATAGGAAAAAAGAGGGGGAGCTATTGGGTAGCTGATTTCCACGGTCGGGTGCTATGACCCTTTCAGAGGAGCCCTTACTCCAGGCTGCCTGAGTGGCTCCCTTTCCGTGGAACTCAGTAGAAACATGTTCCTAGGAGGGAAGAGAGTACATGGTTGTCTGGTCAAGGGCTTCGCTTCAGCTCTGCTTCCAGTTCCCCAGGCCAGGACTCCCCAGGAGACCCACTGGATTGGGAGGCTAGAGCCTGAGGCATGAACTGAGCTTGTTCCCGACATCTGACACAAGTCAGTCCACTCTCTGGGCCTCAGTTTCTATCAGGAAGGGGCTGGACCAGAGGATGTGAAAGTCTTGTCTCTCTTACCCCATCTGATCCTCCATCTGCTTGGGCCAGATGCAATCTCATGCTGTCTCAGGGGGACTCTGTTGCACAGCCCACCCTGTGCCCATCCAGGTCTTAGTTTATTGGTAAATGAACAAGTGATCAGTGTGAAAACCCTTTCAGACCTTTTCCTAAAGACTTATCTTGCCTCTTATTAGTACACTTTGTAAAGAGGTTCAACCCAAGTTCTCTTTAAGATAAGCATGTCAAACTCAAAGGCTAACACGGGCCAAATAAACGAGGCATGTGGCCTGGGGGCCGCGAGTTTGACATGCTTGCTCTAAGCAGTGGCCGGCAAACTCATTAGTCAACAGAGACAAATATCAACAGTACAATGATTGAAATTTCTTTTGAGAGCCAAATTTTTTAATCTTAAACTTCTTCTAATGCCACTTCTTCAAAATAGACTCCCCCAGGCCGTGGTATTTTGTGGAAGAGCCACACTCAAGGGGCCATGTGGCTCGTGAGCCGCAGTTTGCCGACCATGGCTCTAAGGCATCCGGATCAGACATTTGGGCCCAAGCTTGGCTGAACACAGAATCCTAACCAGGACTGCTCTCAGCTGTGTTGTCAGGAGCCCACACAGATCCTATGCATCCCAAAGATCAGGACCCGGGGTTCCTTCCCCTCTGATCCCCCAATTGGGATCCTTCCCTGCCCCTCTGAGCTGAGAACTTCCTTAGGGAAAGGCCTGCACCTCCTCCTGTGGCAGGACCAGGGAGCAGGGCACCTCCTGGGACACGTGAAGTTCTCTCTCCTCCCTACCATCTCACACACCAACGAAAATAATGGATAGCGAGGTGTTTGCTCTGGACTCCAAGCAGGGAATCATGTCAGTAGCGCAGTCCAGTTCTCAAAATCAATACGGGCATTCCTGGGTAAGGCCCTTAATGGCACATTCCTGTTTGTAGAAATAAAGACCAAATGCTGATCAATTAAGAACCAGACCTTGCATCCTAATCTTACCTAAGAACCCCCTCCCCCTACTCCCACAGCCTCTTAAATGCTTTGTCCCCCAACCCACCAGGGAGGCGTCTTTTCATATTAAAAAAAAAAATCCATCAAGAGGAATCTTCCTCACCATGGGATGGGTTTTCACATTCCTTCACAGAAAACTTCTCATTTCAGGCTGAAATCCTTGCAATCAGATATTCCGTTTCTTTCCCCTGGTGTCGTGATTCAGGGCTCTCGTTCTCACTTCCCAGCCCAAGGAATGTTCTCCTGGATCTGCTTGTCCAAACACCCCCTCCACCCTCAGAGACACAGGCCGTGACCCCTGGCCGGTCCAGAGCAGCATGTAGGCCCTGCTTCAGCTCCGGAGGGCAGGGGAATACTCAAATTCAATCTCGGAACACCATGTTAATCTATCAAGAAACTTAAACTAATTTAAAAATATATTTATATATGTACACATACATATATATGTTTTTATTGATTTTTCAGAGACAGAGGAACAGAGAGAGATAGATAGTGACATCGATGTGAGAGAAACATCATTGATAGGCTGCCTCCTGCACACCCTCTGCTGGGGATGGAGCCTGCAACTCAGGCATGTGCCCTGACCGGGATCAAATGGGTGACCTCTTGGTTCTTGGGTCAATGCTTAACCACTAAGCCACACCCTCTGTGCTTAAACTAAGTTTTATATTTAAAAAACCATGAGCAGGGTAAAAGCAATGTTAACAGTACAAAAAGTACTGAGACAGGTCCCTCCCACTTCAGACCTGAGGCCTCCCTCCCCCAGGAAGACAGGCACCGTTAGCAGTGCCTTCCGCGTCCTCCCAGCGACGGTACACGTGTGTGAGCTTCTGCAGTAGGTACACATCCTCTGTTACAGATGGGAGCACACCGGACACACCTCCTGCCCTTGTTTCCACCGCCCACCCCATGCCCCCACCCCAACCCTGCTAAATTTATTTGGAGGTCCTTCCATTTCAGGACATAGGAAGTTTGACTAGGGTGGGTTCTGTTTTAAGTCAATAAACTTTGTTGTTAAACGGAGCCAGGATTAAATGCAGTTCCTGTGTGCAATTCCGTGATGGAGACAACTGTGTCCATTGTGTCAGCAGCACCCCATTTCCATCTCCTTCCCCCCTGAACTTCTCCTGCCCCTTCCAGGAACCTGCGCCTTCCCCAGGCAGCCGCTGTTCTGATTGCTGTTTCCATGGCTTAGTTCTGCCTGTTAAACTTCATGTGAAGGGAACCCTACCGTACCTACTCTTTTGTGTATGATTAACAAAATGCTTTTGAAATCCATTCCTGTTGTGGTGTGTATCCATTCATTCCTTTCAGTATTGTTGCTAAGGAGCGTTCCATTGTATGGATATGCCGCAATTTGTTTGTTCTCCTGTGATGGGCATTCGGGTTGTTCCAGTTGGGGGCTATTATGAAGAAAGATGTTATTAAATTCTCTGAACAAGTTTCTTTGAGGACATGTTTTCATTTCTCTTGTACATATGTCCATGAGTAAGCCTCACTCATTTTAAGAGCTGCATAGCATTCCATTGTGAGTCTATACCATGTAAGAAACAAGTGCCTACTGATGGGCATTTGGGCCGTTTCAAGCCTTTTGCTAATACTGTAATAAACACGTCTGTGTTTGCTTCTGTGTGTGCCTATGTGAGGACAATACTTTCCTAGAATGAAGTGCTGGCTCAGGGAGTGTGTGTATTTACATATGGGACAGATATTGCCAAACTGCTCTCCAAAGATGTAGTGCCAGGATATATTCTCAAGAACTGTGCCTGACACCTTACTCTCCCACACCCTTAGCAACTCTGTGTGTAATCAAACTTCTCAGTCTCTGCCGATAGTTGAAAAATGCCATCTCATGATTTTAATTTTCATTACTTTAAATTGCAAATAACATTGAACATTTTTCACATATTCATAATCCATTTGTGTATCTATTTTGGGTAAACTCCCTCTTTTTCTCATTTTTGAGTGTTTTTTAAAGGCCTTTTCTTATTAATTTGTAAGAACTCTTTATATATTAAGGAAATTAGTCATTTGTCACAGGAATTTATAGTCTATGTTAAGCTCTGGTGAAGCTAGTTACTGTTTATTCTTTTTAATTTATTCCCCCTAGCTATTCTCACATACTTTTCCATAAGAATTTCTGATTCAGCTTTCTCTAGTTCCAAAAACAACCTGCTTGGCCTTTACCCCTCTGGCTCTCTCTCCTACTACTGTCTCCTTCTCTCTCCAGGGTTTCTTGACCTCAGCACTATTGGCATTGGGACCTAATAATTCCTTTTTGACGGGAGCAGTTCTGTGCACTGTGGGGTATTCAGCAGCATCTTGGCTTCTATTTACCAGATGCCAATGGCAACCCTGAACCCTCTCACCCCTGGTGTGACAATGAAGAATGTGGGCAGGCAGTGCCAACTGTCTGAGGGACTTGCTCTGATTAGCTGCACTCTCTCCTCAGTGTTCCTAGAGCGGGCAGAGAACACTCCTGCCTCCTCTAAATCTCTGCTCAATGTTCCTTCTCAGCCTATTTTACACTACAGTTCCCCTGCCTGCCCCACACTCTCTATACCAGGCGTCCTCAAACTACGGCCCGCGGGCCACATGTGGGTGCTTTTGCTGTTTTGTTTTTTTACTTCAAAATAAGATATGTGCAGTGTGCATAGGAATTTGTTCATAGTTTTTTTAAACTATAGTCCGGCCCTCCAACGGTCTGAGGGACAGTGAACTGGCCTCCTGATTAAAAAGTTTGAGGACCCCTGCTCTATACTGTTCCTGATTTTCCTTTATTGCACCTTTCATCTTCTAAAATACTATATAATTTACTCCTTTGGTCCTTTATTTTGTCTGTCTCTCCTCCTCCTTTAAGAGTGTAAGTCCCACGAGGGCCAAGATTTTAATCTATTTTGTTCTCTCCTGTATCCCCTAAGCCTAGAACACACCTAGTACATAGTAGTTGCTCAATAAATATTGAATGAATGAATGAGTTGGAAGAATAGATTTGTAGGTTGGCTTAGGTGAGAGATGACATCTTGACTCATCCTACACAATAAAATGGTGTTTTCCATATATTAAAGCTTACTTTTACGTATGTCTTCCAGTACAATTTTAAAGTTTCTTATAAAGAAAAAATTGCAAATGGTTTTTCTAGTAAACATCTGCCCAGACTGATTTTTATTGTTCTTACTAGAGGCCCGGTGCACAAAATTCATGCACGGGTGGCGGGGGGAGAGTGGGAAAGGCGGGGAGAGGGTCCCCTCAGCCCAGCCTGTACCTGCTCCAATCTGGGACCCCTCGGGGGATGTCTGACTGCCGGTTTAGGCCCGATACTGGGGATCGGGCCTAAACCGGCAGTCAGACATCCCTCTCACAATCTGGGAATGCTGGCTCCTAACTGATCACCTGCCTGCCTGATCGCCCCTAACTGCCCCCCCCCCTGCCAGCCTGGTCACCCCTAACTGACTCCTCCCCCCGCTGGCCTGGTTTCCTCTAACTGCCTCCCCCTACCAGCCTGGTTGCCCCTTACTGCCCCCCTGCTGTTCAGTCATTTGGTCGTCCCTCACTAAACCCCCTGCCGGCCTTGTCACCCCATGCAACCTGCTGCTTGGTCGTCCCTCCGGTTGTTTCGGTGGTGACAGCCCCTGGCTTTTTATATATTAGGATTAGTGGAGTTGGGAAGTTGAACTGCCTGATTTACGTGGGTGCGGAATGGCTGTCAGCAGGAAGCCAGGCCGCAGTGGCTTCCCTGGAAGGGTGACCCTGGGTCCTGCAGTGATGTCTGGAGGCCCCTTGTTCCCCACCACCCAGTTCAGAGCTCTTCCTCAGTCTCCTGGGAGGGCCTCTGCCTTGGCTGATGGAGCCTCCCAGGCATCCATCCCCATCCTGCTCCCCAAGGGGGCTCACTCTGAGCTCTCCTGCAGGGCAGGGTGGTTACCTGTCCTGGCTGGTTCCCTAATCTGCTGGGAGGGGCCTGGGATAGGCACGGTCTGCTCAGTGCAGTAGGGTGTTGGAGGAGAGACCGTTCCTTGGCAGCCTCTGAGACGACCGAGAATGAGGGCCTTCCTTCCCTGCCTCTGTTTCCCCAGCTCCTGGCAGATGGGCCCCTGCTCCCCACCTCGCACTACACTCTCGCCCAGGCCTGCGCTGGGAGTGGTGGGGAGACGCAAGGCAGAGGCCAGCTCTGGACCCTCCTCCTGAGAAATGGGCACAACCCCCCTTCCGAGGCTCTGAGAACTCTGGGCTGGGCATACACTGGGCACTTCTTGAAGAGGGCTGTCCTTACTTCGTCAGCCGCGGATGCCAATCTCCGGGGTGTCCTTTCCGGCAGTCCCTCTGAGGATGCCTGTCAGGACCACGCTCGCTGCAGTCCACCCCCAGCCCCCAGACTGTGCCTGAGGTAGCCTCAGAAGGGCCTCAAACTGTGACCTAGAGCTGCCCACGGCAGGAGGAAGACCTGTGGGAGCACCCAGCTCCCTCCTCCTGTGTAAGTCAACATAAAACAAGATATGCTTGGGAAGCAAGACCAGAGGTGCTGACTGTTGGTGTACAAAGCGCTGTGTCATGTCCGCCTTCCACTCTGCCTGGGACCATTGGGGTCCCAGTGGCCCTGCTCAGAGCCCAGAGTCAGGACACGCAGCAGGCAGGTCTGGCTGCTGGGAGGCTTGGCCGGGGCCCTGCGGCTCCCGGGGCGGCTGGCGGCAGGCCCCATGGGGCCATGGCAGCGTCCTGCGGTTGCCACTTCACATTTATAGCTGCAGCTTCTCAGTTTACTGCCCCTGCAGCGGAGGCCTGGCTCTCTGCACCGCAGCTGTGGTGAGCTGGGTGCCTGCCTGAGCGCTGAGCTGAGGGAGGCTCCGAAGTTTCCCACGAACCCCCGCCCAGGGCTTGCCCTGCTCTCTGCCCACAACCTGGTTTCAGGCTGGAGGAGCTGCTGGATGTGGAGGGTCCCCCGGCACCCCTGCCCCACGGGCCTCCATGAGCAGCGGGAACCTTGCCAGAGAGCGGGTGCCGCAGGGGTCTCTGGGGCAGGGAGCTGATGGAGTGGGTGAGGGTGAGGGTGAGATTGGAGAGGGGCTTACGGCCAAGGCTGGGTGCCTGGGGGTTGCTAAGCACACGGGAAACATCCGGCTGCTGTTCTGCAATGTGAACCCCTTACCCTGTGGGGTTTCCCAGGCAGCCTCATGCCAGAGCGGCCTCCCCAGCCTCACAGTGCTACTCTCAACAGACAGCTCAGCGGGTGGATGCGTCTGTTCAGCCCGGAGGGTCCGGCCTGGGAGAGGTTAGGGCGGGAGGCGAGTTGTCTGAACGCTGGCAGCCTTGGTGGAGCCTGGAGCAGGACTGGGAGCCTGACTCCAAAGCCCGTGCCAAGTGGACCCCAACTTTTGTCGAACTGGGGAGTGGGGTCCTGCTGGTTTGCCAGAGCCCTGGGAGGACCAGGGCCTGGCTCCTGGTCACCCAGCGGCAATCTGCCTGCTCTGACTTAGTTTTGGGGCGTGGGGGGCCCAGAGCAGATGGACTCCTGTCCTGCCCTCCCCACCTGGGCCCAGGGCCCTGGCTCTGCCTGCTCTTTGGGAACTCAGGGACTAGGAGGGCAGGTCCGAGAGGGAGGGAGTCTGGGGTCAGGCATGAGACAGGCCTCTGGGGCGTCTGGAAGCTCACACCCTGCAATCGAGGGAAACCCCAGAGAGCAAACAGGGGAGGGGTGGGGGCAGGTAGGGCCATGATTACTGGGTGGGGTGTGGAGGGACTCATGGGAGGGAGGCTGGGCCCACCTTGGGGAGGTGAGGCAGGAGGGCAGACACCTAAAAACGGAGCTGATTTTCATATAAATAGAATACCTGTTGGGTGTGCTTCCTTTTAAAGCTGGATTATTTCAGGGTTCCCTTCCTCAGCAAACACCCAGCGTGCCAGTCCGTGGTGGTTTCAGCCTGGTGACACGGGCGGCTGACCAGTCAGGTCACGGTGCCCTCCTTCTGGTCTCAGACGCAAAGGGCAACCCAGTTCTGCCTTTACTGACCGCCGCTGGAGGCCTGGTCTGTGCTGAATGGGGTTGGTGGGAAGAAGCAGGTCCTGTGCCTGCCCCCGAGGGTGAGGCAGCCCTCCTCCAGACTGTACAGGAGGGACAGGTTACTAGGAACTCAGTCTGTGCCAATCAGGAAAGGCTCCAGGGCCTAGTTTGAGCAGAGCTTTGAAGGATGGATATGAGTTTTTGAGATTCTCCTTGTTTTCTTGTAACAAACAGTAAGCCCCTACTATGTGCTGGGTGTCAAACTCGTAACAGAGAGACAGGACACGGGCTCTGCCCTGAGGCGTCCAGCAGGACAGTCATGTGAGTGGTGACAACAATGTCTTAAATGTTAAAATAGAAGTGTGTGTAAGATGCATCAGAGGCCGGGGAGGGACCCATCTATTCTTTGTGGGGACATAAGAATAAGGGTCTGCACAGGACACTGGCTGGCTTGTCCTGTGCTAGGCTGAGGCCAGGGGAGCTGTGTGCAGCAGGAGAGTTGTGCTAAGAAATAGGTACTTGGGCCCGGCTGGCCTGGCTCAGTGGTTGAGCATCGACCCATGAACCAAGAGATCACAGTTCGATTATCAAGAAGTCATGGTTTGATTCCTGGTCAGGGCACATGCCTGGGTTGCAGGCTTGATCCCCAGTGTCAGGCATGCAGGAGGCAGCCAATCAATAATTCTCTCTCATCATTGATGTTTCTATCTCTCTCCTTCTCCCTTCCTCTCTGAAATCAATAAAAATATATTATATATATAAAAAAAGAAATAGGTACTTGGATTGGGCTTTCTTAGGTCCAACTGCTTAGCGAGTTGCCCAGAGGCAGGGAACCACCCAGCAGCCAAGAGTGGGACTGGGTTTTCAGGCCAGCAGTCTGTGGATGAGCTGTGTGCGTTGAACAATGGGATTCAAGTTCCTACTCCTTCACGTTCAAGCTGGGTGGCCTTGAGGCCCCTGCTTCACCTCTCTGAGCTCCATTTGCTCATAACAACAGTGGTCACACCGACTGGGCAGGAGTGATGTGAGTCAATGAGATGTGAGCCCAAGGTCTCCTGCAGTTTGCTGATAAAGAGACGCTGTTCTCTCTCCTCCACAGGAGGCAGGACTGGTCATGGGAGGGCCCGTGGAGGGAGGGATGGTGGTCTATGCACTGAAGCCCACCCTTGCTCTGTCAGGGGTGTCTTTATGGGGAGGAGAGGTGGCATTCTCTGGTGGGTCCCCGGACAGGGAGGGGTGCAGCCCAGTGGGAGGGTTGCCTGCACTGACCCAGGCCCGGTTGTCACAGGGGCCGTCTGCGTAAGCCTGGCTCCTTTGTCTTTTTCTCTTCTGAATTTGGCCAATGCCAGCCTGTCTGTGACAAGGGTACCCAACAGCCAGGGCTTGGCTCACCTGACCCCGGGACCCCAGTTAGTTAGGGAGGGGGCAGAGGCTCTGAGATGGGACTGACCCGGGAGGCTGGCCTGCTCCAGGGATGGCGCTTCCTCCATCTCCAGACTCGCACTCCGCAGGGCGAAGCTGCAGCATCCCACTTGTTCACGGCACCGGTGGTCTCCTCGAGAGCTGCTGCCGACTTGGCCTTGATGCGGGCTGCTCAGGAGGACCTCCAACAGGATGGGCCTGCGAAAGGCCCGTTACCTGCCAGTGCTCAGCATCCAAAATAGAATCTTGCGCGGCAAAGCCTTTAATTCCATGTGTCCCAACAGCAGGTCGGTGTAGGGATAACTATGATCTAACTGGTCTCGAGCTATAATTATGGAGTCAGGATAAAAAATTACAGGCATTGTGTGGGCTTGTTTTAAATATAACGTAATCCATACCGTCCTCTCTCTTATTTGCTAGAGTTGAGGTGGAGTCTTTGGTGGCTGGCACAGGTTTTGCCTGACGTGTAGCAGATAAACATGGCCCTTGCCAAGTGAAAAGGACACAGCGGGAGGCCTCCCCGGACCCCTGACGCTCCTGACTGCCCATGGCCCACAGCCCACAGCCCACACGCGTCTGGGCAGTCTCTTTGTTGTTCACATCATCTGCATGTCGTATCTCCCCGGCTGGCCGCCCTGGCTCCAGCCTCCCCCGGCCAGTCCACCAGAAACATCTTTGTAAAACACAGCCTTGATGCTTCATGGCGCCCCTCTGCCTACAGGGTACATCCAAACCCAAGTCCCTTCATCTCGGCCCCATAACACCTTTCAGCACCTAGTTGGGAACAGCAGCTATGAGTACATGGGACCTGGGGTGGCCCACATGGTCACGCTCAGGCTCCGTGGCTTATGAGCTGAGTGGGGGTCTGGGCAGGTGACCCTGTCGATGTGCTTCGGCTCCTCCACTGTGACTACAGGTTGTCGTGAGGGTGGAATGAGGTCACACACTCCTGTGGCGACCCTAGGCATGTCCCTTCCCCCCACCAAGTCGCAGTTCACCTAGCAAAGGGAATCAATAGTCTCACTGCCTTTCAAATCGGTAAATGTTTTGAAAGTGGTATTTTTTTGGTGTAGTTGGTTGTGTTGTAAGGTGGGCAAGCCTCTGGGAAACGAAGTAGAAATACACATGCGAAACATGTTTATATCCTGGGAGTAGGAATCTGACCTAACGGGAAAAATCAAACTGTGGACAAAGGCGTATATTTAAAAGATGTTTACTTCAGTGTGTTTTTATGCTCTCGAAGAACTGAAAATATAAAATGCCCAATATTTAGGTAACAGTAAGTATTCATGATGTGTCCACTCAAAACGCTCTTATGCACTCATTAGAAGTGTTTATAAAGAACATTTTTCATGTTGAAAATGCTTCTATTTAAAGTGAATAAAACAGATACAAATTATATATGTTTTTATGACAATAAAAACATACACGACCACAGGAAAAAAGTTGAGGCAGAAATATAGCAGCAAGTTACCTTTGGTGACCTTACAGGGTTATATATTTTTGTCTTGTTTTCTGTATTTCCAAATATTTTAGAATAGGCATGCACTACTTTATAATCATTTTTAAAAGAGATGAGTGTCTAAAATGGTCTAAATAAAATGAGAAGCTAGAACTCGATGTCTGAGTTTCTAGATTTTAACAGCCTCCCATTGCAAGGTCCACGGTGTCTGAGAGGTGACAGCGGAGACCGCCTGCCTCAGTGACGAGCAGCAGGTCCGGTGCCCGGAGTCAGCAACTCGCCAGCCGCAGGCTCCCACGTGCATCTGCACCGACTTCCCGCGAGGCCAGCTGCCTTTCTGAAGTCTTCCCAGGTGCTAGGAACCTTCAGCGCCACTGGCAGTGGGCAGTGCGCCAGCCCGCTCTGTCCCTGCCGCACCATGGAGTGCTGGTGGCCCCGCATCCACTGCATCCAGCGGGACAAGTGGGTTTCCGCCTGAGAAGGGAGCTCTTTCTGCCACCGTGGGCCAGGGGCTCGGAGCAGGAGGAGAGGCCGAGCTGCGGTCACCGCTGTGGGCCCCTCTGCTATCCACATCTGGACTCTGGGGACCCACATCCCCCACTGTCAGGACAAGCAGGTCCATGGAGCTGGGAACACTTCATTGGAGGGGGTCACTGAGGGACAGCCTGGTCACTCCCGCCATTTCTCGGGAGATCAGCCCAGATGAGGCCACCTGGAGAGATAAAAGGGGTTCTGGAAGAGCCCCGGAGGAAGAAAGGGGCCCATGTGAGCTCGGTGGGGGAGAGGGGCCCTCTAGGCCAGGGGCCTAGCCAGCAGCTTGTCAGGCTTGTCCAGGACCGCCATGCACCAGCCATGTGCCTGCCCAGTTAGAAACCACAGGAAGTCCCGAATCAGAAGCTGAAAGACCATGGCAGACAGACAGGCTTACAGCGAGAGCAAGATGACACACAGCAAGGGCAGAGGTGGGGAGAGGGACAGGCTGAGGCCCAGTGCGGGCAGGGAGGCCATCCCAGGAGTGAACTCCCAGGAGACCAGCGCCCAGAACACCTCATCCTGGCTGCAATCAGGGGATCGCAATTAGAGGAGCCGGTGGGCCACTTTACGCCTCCTAAATTAGCACCCATTAACCAAATGATACCACTCAGGGCCAGGCTGTGGTACAAGCAGCTTAAACACACCGCCCGTGGCCCTGTAAATTAGCGTGGCCGTTTAGGGAAGAAATTGGGCAATACGGCTCCAGGGCTATTAAAATGCTCATCTCTCATTCTGTGGTAATTCCACTTCTCGGAATGTGTTGCGAGGAAATAATTCAACAGAAAAATGACAAGTTTGTACATTCGAGATGATGAGTGCAGTGTTTTCCGTTATATCCAATAGGCACCGGGAACGTTGTTTAAAATAGGGAATATGAAGACTAAATAAACAGCATTTAAGGATCCTTATGATATGTGCAAAAAGCAGAAAATAAAACTATCTGTATGAAATTACTAATGACACAAAACAGCCGCCTGGATGCCCGGCAGCCCCACCCTGGCTGGTGACCAGTGGTCCTTGACGCCCGCTGGCCACACAGACACTCCTGTCTTCCCTAGGGGCCTCCCTGCTGCTCCCCGTCTGAAGCTCTCTAACCAAGAGGCCTAACCCGCAGACCTCAGGCTGGTGGGGAGACCGTCTCGGCCGAGCCTGCCCACCTAGGCAGCTGACGCTGGGGCCCAGGGGAGTCTGGGTGATGTCCGCTGGGTCACGCCAATGTCACACCTCAAGGAGCCAAACCAGAACAGACGTGGTGGAGTTGGGTCCTCATTTAAGAAAAGGGATAAAGTGATTTTCAGGCTTTGAAATGTCTTGCTATTTGGGAGCACAGCACTCTGTTTAAGCCAGCTGAAGTCTGGGCTCCCCGCTGGGGCATCCTGGGGTGAAGGCACTTTAGAACAGACTGAAGGCAAAGGAAGGAGTCGTGGGGCTCCCCTCCTGGCCTGCCCCACCCCCCGCCCCCAGGAGGCACAGCTGGGATTCTGAACTTGAACCACCCGTACTCTGTCTTCCCCTCGTTTCTAGTGGCCGTCCCAGCCGTGGCAGTGACCGAGAACTCACTAACTCGAGGGTGAATGACAAGAAAGGGAAGAGACCACATTAGGGCGGTGGTCGGCAAACTCATTAGTCAACAGAGCCAAATATCAACAGTACAACGATTGAAATTTCTTTTGAGAGCCACATTTTTAAAACTTAAACTTCTTCTAACGCCACTTCTTCAAAACAGACTCGCCCAGGCCGTGGTATTTTGTGGAAGAGCCACACTCAAGGGGCCCAAGACCCGCATGTGGCGCGCGAGCCGCAGTTTTCCGACCACGGACATAGGGCATGAATGAGCATGTGTCACCCAACAATTCTTATTCAAAGCCTGTCTGGCTCTCCAAACATGCCCTTAATGGTGCTCCAGAGAAACCACGTCCCTGCCTCACAGGGGCTGAGGGCACTCAGGGGCCAGGCCTGTGTCCAGACAAGCCTAACCTTGTTCATTCAGTCCATGCACAGGACTGAACACGGAGAGGCTTCCTCGTGGTCCCTGCCCTTGGCGCGCTTTCCATCTCAGGGAGAGGCAGGAGTAAACAAGGAAGAATAATTCAAGGAGCGATCACGTGGGTGCTGTGGAGAGGTTGCAGCGGTGGGGAGTGAGAACACCCAGGAAGTGGGCTCAGGATGGGGTGGAGGTTCCCAGCAAGGCTCCCCGGGGAGGTAGAAATGGAGCTGGGCCTTGAGAACAGCAGGATTTTACCTGGAAGAAGGAACATTAGGGGCCAGGGGCAAGTGCAGGAGTCCGCCTCAGCCTCCCCAGCTTCTCACCGGGCGGCCTGCCAACGCCCCATCCTGCCCAGACCTCTGAGGAGAGTGCAGCGGTGGTCTCAGCCTGATTCCAACTGCTGAGGGTCCTGAAACTGACCGTGACTGTTCATTCATTCCTTAGTTTGCTCGTATCACAAACACTTACTGCACACCTGCTCTGTGCTAGGTACTCTTACACGTTCTGGGGATATAGTGACAAACAAGTCAAGGTCGGTGCCCTTCCAATGGGGAAAATAGACAACAGACAAGGGACAAATAAAATAAATTCACACTGGAGAAATATATAATAAGGGTTAGTGGATAAGAGTGATGAAGGTGGGGGAAGAGGAGGAGGTATTTAATCAGTAAAATCAATATCTGATTTAACACCTACATGGTGTGAAGAGGCAGACACCATTAAGAAAATCTGGGGAAGAGCATTCTAGGCAGCACACATGGAAAGTGCAAACACAGGGATAAACGTGGCCTATTTAATCATTAGCATGAAGGCCAGCACGGTGCAGAAGGCATCAGGGGCTGGTGACACAGGAGACTGGGCCACAGTGCAGACTCATGGAAACCACCGGAGGAGAACATTTCAAGGAGAGGATGGCTCCCAGTTTCAAATGCTACCGAAGGGTCGGCGAGGACGGGACTGAGAGGAGCCACTGGAGTTAAGACTGGGCACAGTAGGAATAGACCTTGGGAAGGACAGCTTTGGTGCAGCGAGGCTGCAGGGGTAGAAAAAGACATCAGGTGGGGAAGCTTAAGCAGCAAGTGCAGACAGCTCCTGAAGGAAGTCTGGGAGAGAATGAAAGAAGATGAACCATGGCTCAGGGGTAGGGTGGGGTCAGATGGGGAAGAGGGAGTCCAGGCTGGGAATAGGGGAGATGTAACTTTAGCGTTGACTTAGGCAAGAGAGCAGGAGAGGGAGAGGTGCCCCATGGACTTCCCACTTCTTTCTTCTCCTTCCCCGCTCAGACCTCAGGCTTCCTACGCCCTCCTGCCCAACAGGCATCTCTCCCCAAGTGGTTGCCTGGCCTCCACCTGTCCGTGTTCAGGGAGACAGAGCTCACTACTGCACGGCAGGCAGGCAGCCTAGTCCATCATGGGACTGGCTCCACTGTTACAAAAGCTTTCCTAGGAGATCGGACACAGACGTGGCAGTGTTGGGACTTTAATGGGGCTGGGCTTTCTATGTTTGGCTATTGATCTCATAATACGTTTAAAAAAAATCTTCCTTCTATTGAGCCCAAATGCACCTCCTTGTAGCTTTTTACCCTTTGATTCTCATCCTGCTCTCGAGGCTTCCTTCAGACAGCAGAGGGCAGCGGGCCCACCTTGTTTTCCTGTCTCAGGCTTTAACATCCCTGCTCTTCCGGGGTCTCCAGGATTTCTCCTGAACACACTGCAGCCTCACTATCCTTTAGCACAGATACATTACGAGGGGAACAGCTATCCCTTCCTCTCCTACCAGCAGACTAGTGGTTAAGAGCCAGCCTGGGTTTGAATCCTGGCTCTGCTCCTCCCTAACTGGTAACCCCGGGTAAGCCACTTAACTTCTCTCTGCCCCAAGGTCCTGCGGATGCGTGGATTAGAATGAAGTGCTTCCAACAGTGTCCAGGGGAAAGTCAGTGCTCGATGCATGTTTACTGCTTGCAGGTGTCAAAGCTCCGTTTGGAAGGGAATATAAAGCACAAGAAATTGTCGGAGGAATCTGTTCATCTGTCATTCAGGGGCTGCTGGCCGGCCCCGGCACTCACCTTCATATCTGTTGGTTTCAGAGGGCTGATCAGAGCTTTGTCCTTTGTAGAGCAGGCCCCCTAAATCAACGTGGGCATGTCACGTGAAGATGCTCTGATTTCCCCAGATGAACATGGCTAGGGCCTGCTCCTGAATCAGAGGATGCTGGTCTGAGAAAAACAAGGCCTGTGAAGCATCCCCAGGGTGTTTGAAAGTCAGAGACCAGAACCTAGTCTGGGGGCGGAGAATGCAAAGTGGCCGCAGCAAAGCCATCTGGAGAGTGCCCCTCAGAAGCTGTCATTCCTGCGGGCAAGTGAGCTGGATCTTCTGTCAACAACTGTCCCCTCGGGCCTCTGTCCTACTTGGCACTTGGCCGAGGTTTCTGGTCATCCAAGAATCAGCCTTCACTGCTGTGCAAGGATGGTCTGACCTCTGCTGTCCACTGGGTGTCATGGCACCAACGTGAAGACGGCCATGACTCGGGGCACTGTAGGGGGAGGAGACCTCAGACATGCACTTTCTCTAACTGTTTTGACAGTGTCTCCCAATATGAATATATTTCACACGGTAACTATACACAAAGTTTTCACAATGCAGTTCTTATCTTTAATATGTGTGAGCACTCTGATAGATTCCACATTTTTCTATTTTATTTCAATAATAAGAAAAATGCTGATTGCAATCCACAGAATTGGTGTCATAGCCCCAGATTTTCTGCTGAAGTTCACGAGATATTACTAAGTTAGTACCCTAGTTCCCCAACTCCAGTCAGTGTGCACCATGTCCCTGTCAAACCTTCGGCCACATTAAAGGCTAACTGCTTATGTTTTCTTTAAACCAGTGCACCAAAACATTGTTAAACACCCACTAGAGCTTAAGTAAAATATTGGTGAAATTACAAGTTTGAGGGCTAGCTGCATTTCCCCCCAATACACACTGAATAAATATTCAGTGACTGACAAGGTGCTCTCACTCTGGGCCTCAGCTTTCTCATTAAGTAAAACAAAGATATTAGAATAGATTGATGATTTTCAAAGGTTTTATTTTAGCATCTGGGCCCTTTTGCAAATGAATTCTCATTATCAGGCAGAAAGCAGGCCTGCTCTACAAAGGACAAAGCTCTGATCAGCCCTCTGAAACCAACAGATATGAAGGTGAGTGCCGGGGCTGGCAGCCCCTGAAGGACGGATGACCAGATTCCTCCGACACAGTTTCACTGTGGGGGAGAGGGCTAAGGGACAGCCTGACTGAAGGAGCCAGGCAACCCCGACTGCCTGACTCGTTAGGCTTTTACTGGAATTTTTCTCTTTAGATACAATCAGTAGGGTGAGTAATCTTGGGAGGACACATGTGTTTGCATTGTCCTCTAGGCAAGGGCATCCAGGGATTAAGCATAAGGATTCCAGTAAACATCTGGAGGTCTGAACATGCGCAGACTTGTTTGGAAAGGTCAAGGAATAATTAGGGGCGCCCCCTTTGACACTCCCCTAAGTCTCCCCTAAGGCGGAATTCTGACAAACAGGGCAGGTGGCCTTCCACACACTTCCCTTTTATCAGAATGTCCTCCTTACAACTTTCCAACCAAGTCTCGTGTGTTCCCCAACAGGTGAGTAAAGACATCCAGGAGAAGGTCCCTTAGGGATCTGCAAAGACAGAGGTTTTCTGCAGATAAGGGCAGGTTCTCATATCCTCCAGACCTGGATTAGAGCTCAGCTCTAAGGAAGAGCATTGCCATTTTCAAACCTCTTTGACAATGGTGCATAGGAAAGACTAAAAAATAAAGCAAGTCAGAGTACATACATACTGAAACGTGTTCACGAAACACCCTTATACATAAAAGAAAATATTGTCCTACAGTTGGGCTGGGTCAGGGATGTTTTGAGAATGTAATCCACAAACCTCTTCTTAGGAATCCTATCTAATAAAAGAGTAATATGCAAATTGACCATCACTCCAACACACAAGATGGCTACCCCATGTGGTCAAAGATGGCTGCCTCCAAGTGGACACAAGATGGCCACCACAAGATGGCCGGCAGGGGAGGGCAGTTGTGGGTGACCAGGCCTGCAGGGGAGGGCAGTTAGGGGTGACCAGGCCTGCAGGGGAGTGCAGTTGGGAGGGACAAGGCCTGCAGGGGAGGGCAGTTGAGAGGGACCAGGCCTGCAGGGGAGGGCAGTTAGGGGTGACTAGGCCTGCAGGGGAGGGCAGTTAGGGGCAAACAGGCTGGCAGGGGAGGGCAGTTAGGCATCAATCAGGCTGGCAGGGGAGTGGTTAGGGAGTGATCAGGCTGGCAGGCAGAAGCGGTTAGGGGCAATCAGGCAGGCAGGCAGGCAGTTGGGAGCCAGCAGTCCTGGATTGTGAGAGGGATGTCCGACTGCCCATTTAGGCCCGATCCCGGTGGGACTGGGCCTAAACAGGCAGTTGGACATCCCTCGAGGGGTCCCAGATTGGAGAGGGTGCAGGCTGGGCTGAGGGAAACACATACCCCTCCCCCCCGTGCACGAATTTCGTGCACCGGGCCTCTAGTCTATATATATAAAAGGCTAAGTGGCCGACCGTCCATCCATCCCACCATCTGACCAGCCGGTATATATGATGCGCACTGGCAATTTAAAAATAAACGTTGACTTGCACATGCGCGACATTTGTCCCAATCTGACACTGGCCTCCCAGTGACAGATGGGGACAAATAAATTAATTATAAGACAGTTTCCTCTGATGCCAGCATTTGCGATGACTATTAATAAATCACAAGGACAAACTCTAGACAGAGTAGGAATATTCCTACCTGAACCTGTTTTCAGACACGGCTAGTTATATGTTGCTTTCTCTTGAGTTTGAAGAGCCTGTGATGTTAAAGTTAAAGTTGTAAATACTTCATCACAAGGGAAATTAATCAAGCACTCTGAAAGTGTTTTTACTCTTAATGTGGTGTACAGGGAGATAGTAGAATAAGTTTAATCAATTTATCAGTCATTGTTTTTATCAATGTTGTTTTTATATCATGATTTTGTTGTTTTTATATCATGTCTTTGTTGTTGTTATATCATGTTGTTATTATATATTTAGCAATCAATTTATATATTATTTTCATACACATTTTACTAATGTTCTTTCATCTCTGACACTTCTATTATAGAGAAAGGGCGAATAGCAATATTAAAATATTTCTAATTCATTTCCTTTCCATGTGCACGAATCCATGCACTGGGCCACTAGTCAAATATATTTCTGATAAAATGCTTAAGCAATTTTCTGGTGAATTTTAATGGTAATAAGACCTCTGAGAAATCAGTTACCTATGCGCTCAGATTTGGGAGGGGCCCAACGGCCTTTATCTGTCTTTCAGTAAACCTAGTCATTCTTAACCAGAACTTTTTTCTTATCTAACCATTCTCTTTTCCTATACAATGTCTTTGCCAATAGACACTTGTTGAATTGACCAGGTAGAAGCCTCTTCCTTTGCCATGAGATTGTAATACGAAGGTCAGGAGGGTGGAAAGCCCCAGATGCCTAGTAACAGACAACCAACTGTAGGGTGGGACCTCGCCCCCAGGGTGACTTTTCCTCCCCTAGCCTATAGCTGGCCATGAGGTTTGGACCCCGACCTTTCCTCCCTAGTGATAACATCTAGGCCTCAGTTGTACTTCAGCTCCAGGCCCAGAAAAGCAACAAAACCAGCCACTGCTGACCTCAGGACCAGCTGCGTGGAATAATGACCCCTTGCCCTGGTGCCGGCCAATCAATCAATAGAGACCACAATCCTGAGTGGACACACCTGGAAAGCTACTGGATATTCTATTGAGATCTTCCCCTGGGACCTCCGCTAAAATCAAATCTCCACCCGTAAAACCCTTAGGACAGAGGACCTAGTGGGCTCTGCCTCCCGGGAGCACGCCCACACCTTTTCCTTCGCCTTCCCCTCCACACCCAGGCACGTTACCATTAGCTCCCTCACTCCAAGCTCCAAGGGCCCTTCCTTTACCTCTATAACTTGTTTCCTAAGTCCATTTCTTGTAGGAATTACTTCTTCTGCCTCTGTGATTTACCCAATAAATGATCTCTTACCGAGAAAAAAAAAAGAAAAAAGAACTTTGACACTGAGTTATAAATTGTCTTAAGCTTTCCCCCTCCCTCCATTCATTCCTTAATGGTGTGATGCACTCTGATATTTTCTGCTCTATTCTATTTTATTTTTAAAAATGCTAATTGTGACCCACTAAATTGATTTCACCAATATTTAATGGTTTTGACTGGAAGCTTAAAAGCCATGGGGATAGCAGTCTATTAAGACAGAAACACATTGCTGCCATTAAGAAATGAAGCGAGAGCCGAAACCGGTTTGGCTCAGTGGATAGAGCATCGGTCTGCGGACTGGAGGGTCCCAGGTTCGATTCCTGTCAGGGGCATGTACATTGGTTGCGGGCACATCTCCTGGTGGGGGGTGTGCGGGAGGCAGCTGGTCGATGTCTCTCTCTCATCAATGTTTCTGGCTCTCTGTCCCTCTCCCTTCCTCTCTGTGAAAAATCAATAAAATATATTTTTTAAAAAAAAGAAATGAAGCGAGAGAAGGAAACCAGGTAAGATAAAGGCCAAAGAGTGCTTACTTTTCCTGAATACCTGGCACAGGGCAGGAATTAAGTCTTTTGAAACTTAAAAAAAATAATTAAAAATTTAATTATTCTCCAAGCCACAAACTTTGAGCATATGTTTGCAATGCAAATGAGAATTTGTATTCAGAATACTTGAATGATTCTAACCTCAAGAAGAAAAAGAGCCCTACCAGTGTGGCTCAGTGGTTGAGTGTACCATAGGAGAGAGCCAGTGTACCATATGAACCAGTGTACCATAAGAGAGAGCGCTGCACAGAGAGAACTGGAGATGAGCAGAGGTTCCCCTGGAGTATTCAGCTGAGTGCTGGTTATCACATCCATGTGAGGACAGGGAAAAAAAAATACGAAGGGAGAGGGAACAATCCTCAAGCTCACATAATGCTGAGGATTGTGCCTATTCCCCCCAGCCAAGGTGGAAAACCTCATAACATCAGAGTATTCAGGAGAGTTTTGCCTCAGTAATGTGAAACAATTAGCCTTTGATCTAACACTACTCTGGACCTACTGCACCAAATTTAAAATCCTTTTATTTATTTGTTTATTTTATTTATTTGTTTATTTAGGAGGGAGGGAGGGAGGAAGGGAGATAGATAGAGAGACAGAGACAGAGAGACGGAGAGAGAGAGAGAGAGAGAGAGAGAGAGAGAGAGAGAGAGGGAGAGAGAGAGAGGGAGAGAGAGAGAAACATTGATGTGAGAGATACACATGGATTGGTTACCTCCCACACCCTCCCTGACTGGGGCCAGGGATCGAACCTGCAACCCAGGTATGTGTGCTTGACTGAGAATCAATCCACAGCCTTTGGTGCACAGGCTGATGCTCTATCACTAAGCCACACCAGCCAGGGCCCCACTGAACAAAATTTAAATGAAAGACCTGAAGAGAATAAAATTGTTTCCAAGTAACTTAAGGGTGTCCTAGAACAAATTTTAAGAATGTTTGTAAGAATATGAAAATATCCAACACTCAACCAGGTAAAATTCACTTGTCTGGTATGCAAACAAAAATTACCAGGCATACAAAGAAACAGAAAAATACAACTTGTAACGAAGAAAATCATCAATCAATGAAAACAGACTCAGAAATAACACAGATAATAGAATTAGTAGACAAAGACATTAAATTAGCTATTATAACTATGTTGTATATGTTCAAGAAAATAGAGGAAAGGAATATATCTGGAAGATATAAAAAGGATATATGGAAAATATGAAAAAGACCCAAATTGAATTACGAGAGATTATTCAGGTTTTAAAAATACCACTGGATGGTACTTATGACAGATTAAACTTGCAGATAAAAGAGTAGTGAACTTGAAGACAAAGCAATAGAAACTATACAGTAAAATACAGAGGAAAAAACTAAGGAAAAAAAGAAAGAGAACAACATCAGTGAGCTGTGGGACAGCGTTAAAGGGCCTCATATACATTTAATTGGAATACATTAGGATAGTGTGGCAGAAAAAATATTTTAAGGAATAAAAGCCAAAAATTTTCTGAACTTAATGAAAACTATAAAACCACAGATCCTAAAAACACTATGAAGCCCAAGTACAAGAAACATGAAGAAAACTACACGAAGGCTTATCATAGTCTAATTGCTTAAAACTAGTGACATACAGACACAAAGAAGTCATACAGAAGCCTTTGTACAGAGGAACGAGATCAGGACGGAGCAAGATTTCTTGTTGGAAATAATGCAAGTCAGAAGGCAGTGAAATTAACACTTTTTAAGTACTAAAAGGAAAATAATATAAGAATTCCCGGTTAAGGGATTAAGGGCATGTACCTTGGTTGCTAGGAGACAACCAATCGATGTGTCTCTTTCATGTTGATGTTTTGTGGGGGCTTTTATTCTCTCTTTCCTCCTCCTTCACCCCTTCCACTCTCTGAAAATTAATGGAGCTCTAGCTGGTTTAGCTCAGTGGATATAGCGTCGGCCTGTGGATTGAAGGGTCCCGAGTTCGATTCCAGTCAAGGGCACATGCCTAGGGTTGCAGGCTCGATCCTCAGTAGGGGGCTTGCAGGAGGCAGCCGATCAATGATTCTCTTTCATCATTGACGTTTCTATTTCTCTCTCCCTTCCTCTCTGAAATCAATAAAAAATATCCTATATAATAAAGAGCTAATATGCTAATTAGACCGAACAGCAGAACAACCATCCGGACGACCTTCCATATAAAGCTGGGGCTGGGAGGGCCGAGGCAGCCAGGGCTGCAAGGGCTTACCCTTGCACGAATTTCGTGTATTGGGCCTCTAGTATTTAAAAAAATAAAATAATAAAAATCAATAGAAAAATATCCTCAGATCAACCAAAGGACTTACATGCATGCATATAAGCCTAACCAGTGGTCACGGACAACAGGGGGGTGGGGGCATACGTGGGGAGGGGTTTGGGGTGGGAATGGGGGGATGAGGACAATTATGTGATACCATAATCAATAAAAAAATTAATTAATTAATTTAAAAATATATATCCTCAGGTGAGGATACAAAAAAAGTCATTTCATAATGATAAAGGGGCCAATTTATCAAGCAGAAATGATGATGCTAAATGTTTACGCACCTGATAACAGAGCTTCCAAATACTAATGAGATGTTTTTGGAGCCTCATAGGAATGACACTGCTTTGCAGGATTCCGTATAAATGGAGTCTCTATTTCTTCTTTTTCTATTTTTAGTATTATCTATTATGCTCACTGTAAGTTAAATGTAAGGACACTACACCTACCTTTATTTGGTTATCAAAAGAAGCCATCTGGGGAGGCAGTAAATAGTGGTTGCAAGTAGATAGTGGTGGCAAGTTATTTTAGCTTCTCTGGACTTCAGTTTTTCCATCTGTACCATGAAGGTCAACTGTTTTGGAAAAAAAAAAAGTTTCAACAGTGAATTTTTTCCCAGCCTAATAGCATGTTGAACCCATGTAAGCACGTGGAACCATAGAGGCTAGGTCAACTATCCAGGGCATGGGCACTGGTACTAGCCATACTGGGATGGGAGCAATAGGAAGGATGGAGGACCCGGAATCCTACGAGATCTAAATGAGAACTTGAGCCAAATACCTTGCTGGTCAGGCTCTTAATTCTTCCCCTGACTTGTGTGATCTGGGGAAAGAGTATTCTATTAACAACAGTCTTTCACTGTAAGCATTTTCAACCACTGACAGCAAATATATAGGTGAATTTTATAAGCTGCCCTCCATTTATATGTAAATGGACGGATTAGGGGGAGAATGACAGGTGCTGACTTGTACTTACTTAATTTTTCAAACTGACCTGATTGGCAACAACCGAAGGCAAGTGACAGCTATTTCCTAGCTCAACAAATCCAAGGGATTAGTAGATGGAGCCATTAGCGGCTTTCTTGGCTGGCAATGGAGGGGACAGCATTGCGCTTTGCTCTTCGTTGCACCTAAGTGCTCAGCATTATATACCAAGTCACAGCTACAACAGCACCTGGGCTCCTTTGAGGCTTCCAAGAGAGGACACTGTGGGGACACACTTATTATATGCAGCAGGTACATTAAAACTGTGACAGACTTAAGCTTCTTTAATATACAGGATCATTTTGAAGCTGTGGAATCTGATGTGTAAACCAGTATGCATGGCAACTATCTTGTCAACATCCTTTTCTTCATGTCTCTTGTCTTTTTGACACTTTCTTGCTTTGAAACATGGATAAATGAAATTTGGAGGAAGAGACCTAGGTAACAAGGATGACAAGAAGAAAGAAGGTACCATAATTCTGTATCCTTCCAGGAGAATCAATCATCTAGAAACCTAGTGTCTGGCTTTTTCACAGTAACCTTCCAACCCGTCTTACAGGTACTACTAAGAAGGAGGATCAAAGCAATTAATGACAGTAAAGTCTAGAAGGATATACTCCAGGTTGCTGACATTATTTCCAAAGGATGAAAATGGAAAGGGATGATGACAAGTTATTAAATTTTCTTTACACATCTTTGAATTATTTCATCTGTTACATTAAGCACATAGCACTTTTATAACATACATTAATAAAGAACATTGATAAGAAAAGCAACTACCTTATTCATTTAAAACACACACAAAAAAAAACACTGATTAAGAGAGTGTTTGTATATAATGTACATGGTCTGTCATATTTACAAGAACCAGTAAGCTCACCAAAGACTAAAATTCCGAAGTCTAATGATTCGTTCACAGCACAAGTTTTATGGGTTTGTAACACTCCTCTTGCCTGAGCCCCTATTCTACTGGGCAGCCCAGTGCACTCCCCTGTAATTAAACGAAGTAATGTGGGTAATGACTTAGCACAGTGTCTGGAACCAGCTAGTCCTCTACCTCACAAAAAGGTCCCATAGAATCAAGGTCACTTACATCCTGTTAGATGGGATCAGCTTTCCTCCCGGGGTAAATATCACATAAATTATTGAAAGCAGAGATGTATGGTGTCCTCAAAGAGCAACATATCCCTCTCCTCTGAGAGTTTCTGCCTGAGATGTGACATAGGTCACTACCTCTAAACCTCTCCCATAGCATAATCCTATGATTAGAGGGGTGCTTCCTCAATGGATCATGCTTTAGAATCTTCAGGAGTTTTCAACCTTGGTACTATAGAGATTTTGGACCCAGTGATTCTTTGTTGTCAGGGGCTGGGTAGGGGATAACCTGTGCATTGTAGGGTGTTTGGTGGCATGCAACATATACCAAACCGCTCAAGCCAAAACTTAACCCACTAGATGCCAGCAGCATCCAACACCCACAGTTGTGACAAAAACATCTCCAGACATTGCTAAGTGTCCACGGTGGGGCAAAATTGTCCCCAGTTTAGAACCACCGTCATCAATCAATTTCATTGTTCTTCAGCTATCCCATAAGAACCTGGGGCTAGGACTACACATTAATGTCCATGTACCCCACCTCCACCACCAAACCCCCCCCCCCCAAAAAAAAAAACTTGAACTTTTAAACTTTAAGACCAGTGTAAGTCAAGTTTCCTGAAGCATTTATCTAACATTTTAGTGCAAATTTTCCCACTTATTGGTGGCTGCCAAAGGACAATAGGCAAGGAAAAATTAGGTAGGTCAAGCCAGGCACTGTGGGGATGAGAGGGGGGAAGAGGTGTTCAGTTTTCCCTGAAGAACAAGATCTCAAATTCACTCATGCAGCATAAAATGAGTGAGACAGGCTGGCAGATGATAGCTGCTTAGTCGTATGGCTTTAAATACCATCTATGTACCGATGACCCCACATTTTATATTTCTTTGTTGTTGTTAATCCTCACCTGCCCTTGACCAGAATTGAACCCCGTGATTCCCCAGTGCTCCGGCCAACACTCCAACCACTGAGCCACACCAGCCATGGCCCACATTTTATATTTCCAATCCTCACCTCCCTCATGGTAGCCAGCTTCTTGCATTCAACTGCCACTCAATGTCTCCATTTGGGTCTTATACAGGAATCTCAAACTCAGCATGGCCAAAACTGAACTGATTTTCCCTCCTAAACCTTATCCTTCTCCGGTATTTCTCATAAATGGCCATACCACCATACAACAAATTGCTCAAGCCCAAACTGAAGTCATCCTTGATTCTTCCATTCCTCTTTCCCTCACCTCCATATTCATCAGTCATGTCAGCTCTGCCTCCAAACCCATCCCTAATCTGCCTCTTTTCTCTAGCTCCACTCCTGCCACCCTAGTATGAGCCACTATCATTTCTTGCTAGACCACGGCATTAGCTTTCTAACTAGTTCTTGTTTTCTCTCTTGTCCCCTACATCATGTTTTCTCAATATCACACTATTTATATATTGGGCTAAATAATTCTTTGTTTGGTGTATATGGTGGGGAGGGGCTGTCTCATGAACTGTAGGATGTTTAGCAGCATCCCTAGCCTCCAACCACCAGATGCCAGTAGCAAAACTCTCCCCCCGCCCGCCCAAACTGTGACAAACAAAAATGTCTTTAGACATTGTGAGGGGACAGAACCACCCCCAGCTGAGAACCATGGCCCTGCATCCTACACACAGAAGGCCGGATATTTTAAAAATATAAATTGCATCAGGTCACTCCCGGGCTGAAAACCCTCCAATGTCTCTCCATTGACCTTACAGTAAAACCCCTCCTTGCCTGGCTTACAAGACCTCTATGGACTGGCTCCTGCCTACTTCTCTAACATCCTCTCTTCCATACCATGACTCTCCCGCATTAAACTCCAGCCACACGGGTCTTTCTGTTCCTTAAACATTCCAAGCTTGCACCCATCCACTCTTTGCGCTTGCTGTTCCCTGTGCCTAGAATACACTCTTCCCAGATCTTTGCATGGCTCACTGTTCGTGCACACAAATCCCAGCTCCAATGGTGCTTAGTCAGCAAGGCCATCCCTGACCATCCTATCTGAAGAACCCACTGACCTCCATTCTCTACCACATTGCCGGTTTATTTCCTCCATAGTGCTAATCACAATAGGAAACTGTCTTGTTCTCCTGGAGAGCCAGACCTTGTTCTCTGCTATCGTTCACGTGCTAGAACACCATCCAGGACAGAGTAGGTAATCAAAATTTCCTCCCCTCCATCTCCTCATATCTCAGATCAGGTTTCCCGTCTAAGATTATTCTCTGCACACATCCCAACGAAGGATCAAACTGGCAACCTGGGCATGTGCCCTGACTGGGAATCGAACCAGTGAACCTTTGATGCTCAACCCACTGAGCAACACCAGCCAAGGCTCTAAGATTCTTCTTTTCTTTTTAAAAAAGAAAATATCTTACTTTGCTAATTTCATTTTAATTGATTTCAGAAAGGAAGGGAGAGGGAGAGATAGAAACATCAATGAGAGAGAATCATTGATCGGCTACCTCCTGCACGCCACTATTGGCGATTGCGCCTGCAACCGGGCATGTGCCCTTGACTGGAATCAAACCAGGGACCCTTCAGTCCACAGGCCGATGCTTTATCCACTGAGCCAAACCAGCTATGGCTCTAAGGTTATTTTTGATTGGTGACCTTAATTTCTAACTATACTAAACCTATGTTAAAAAGTATAGCTGGGGTTACCATGTACAGGGTTTAGTACAAAAAAACACACAAAACAAACTGCTTATTTTGAAACATAAACAAATGCCAATTACTGAATGAGTGAAAGTCTGTTCCATGCCCCTCAGGTTTTTAGCAGGCATATAATCATCCTACTGTCATCATTTCTGGTTGCTCCCTGTCCCTAGGCAGTGAAGGGACTATGAATCTCAAACTCACCTGGTTCAGAGGTTCAAGCAGCCTCGTTGTCCATCAACTCAATTTGCACAGTAGAATGGACCTGGAGACTTGTGCTGGCTTCAAGTTAAAACAGTTGCCTGGGGCAAAGGCAGGATGGTCCAAGGTGCAGCATGGTCAATAAATGTTGGCTGAGTCCGGGAACTGTAGATTGCCTGTTTCTTATGTTGATTTATAGGCGGTTTCTATGATTGGTCCACCTGGCAGCTTGGTGGCTGCAAACTGGAGGCAATGTTGTCCTGGCTGAGGGCCATGGCCCTTTCGTGGCTTTTGGGAAGTATTTCATCGGGACATTTTTACATTCTGGCTGGTTGCCGTCTTGTCCCTCCGGGGAGGGCTCTCCACGCGGTGCAGAGACGTCTCCACGCGCAGGGATGAGGCCCTCACGTGGCGGGAGGACGTTTCTGTGCGCTGCGAGGAGGTTTCCACGTGCTGGGAGGACACCTGGAGGATGCGAGGGAGCCGCTTCCCAGAGGGGAATTGGGAGGGCCCCTCACTGCGGCACTGGGAGGTCTCCACCTGCCGGGAAGACGTGTGCACCCGCCGGGAGGAGGTCTCCACGCGGTGGGATGAGGTCTCCACGCGGACCGTCGAGGTCTCCTTGTAGTGGGTGGTTTCCACCAGGGGCGAAGCGGTCTTTCCCCGAAGGGGTGAGGCCATTCTACGGGTGTAAAGGGGGTGGGAGGCAAAGAGACCTCGGGAGGCCCCACAGACTAACACTCCCCGAGAGTCTCGCCTCTGGGTTACATCACAAGGGAAGGGATGATGTCACAATGGCGTGTTACATCACCGCAGACACAAGGGGGGACGGGAGTGCCCCAACACCATGACACGCAGGCACCGGGTTCTGTCGGGCTTTTCTCTCCCTTGCAAATACCGGGCCCTGCCCCGTGGCGCTCCGTGGGCCCTGCCCCGCGCCCTCGATTTTAGGGGGCCAGCGCAGGCGTGCAAGCGGCTGAGCCCAGGCGAGCCCGGGCGGGCCCGGGATGGGCGGAGCCTCCCGCTCCCACGCCTGGCTGCGCCCGCCCCCGCATCCCACACTGCCCCGCGACAGGAAGGCGGAGCCGCGGCTTCCGGAACCTCCTCCTCCACTCCTGGCAGTTGCTGTGTGGGGCTGGAGGCAGCTGAGCCTTTTTGCGGGTGATGGCCGCGGCTGTCGCTATGGAGACAGGTCAGTAGCGCTTGGAGCCGCGAGTCTTCGCGAACCGACGGGTCCCGGGCCCGGACACCTCCTCCAGCTCCCCGGGACTCCTTGCGGGCCTGATCTCAGCGGGGTTACAGTTCGGACCCGGGGGCGCCAGGGCTCTCGGAGCCGCAGGAAAAGCTAAGATAGTTTGGCCTTTTCAGAGGTGATTTGTTCGCAGACCTTTTCCCTCACTTGCTGGTCAAACACCGACCCCATGGGCTTCCTGGCGTGGGCGAGACTAACCGAGAGGAGTTCGATTTGTTTTCTGCGCCTCAAATGAACTTGTATAAGTTTGAAATATCATCGACACACTTGTGTATTTTTCTGCCTCTGACGCTTCTCACATATCCACGCACTCCCTGATCTTGCACACATTCCGTCTCTTTTTTCAGCTTGAATTCTAAACTTTCTCTTCTGATTGACTTAGCATTCGCTTAGCTTTGCTAAACTTAATCACATTAACATTTTAACGCAGTATTCATATAGGGGAAGGCACAGTTATTACCACGTACCCCCGTGATCACTGTTAAAATCTCTACATAGTGGCTTGTAAGTGATAAATGTCCTGCCTCCTGTGTGTTCCTGTTTTCTTTGATGACTTTTAACTTTAGAGAAATAATCATTTTAATCAGGGCTTTGGTTTTCTTACCCTTGTGAAGGTTTATCTCCTCTCACACCCAGTTTAGAAAAACCATCATCACCTGCCCTTCATGTAGAAATGTCTATCAGCATTGGTCGGGTTTCTTCACCGCTGTCTTTCTACAAGTTAATATAGAAAGTGACCTTTCCTTTGGGTGATTTTCGTTATCTTCTCTCC
Organism: Cnephaeus nilssonii; assembly: GCF_951640355.1. Lineage (NCBI taxonomy): Eukaryota > Metazoa > Chordata > Mammalia > Chiroptera > Vespertilionidae > Cnephaeus > Cnephaeus nilssonii. The sequence goes on from NC_137090.1 coordinate 37,626,352, forward strand.
TAGATGATGCTGGAAATCGACTTCGGTTTCAGTTGGAGTTGGAATTTGTGCAGTGTTTAGCTAACCCAAATTATCTTAATTGTAAGTTGTTGAGCACCTCATTGAATTAATGATTTCTGACAGATGAGTTGCAATTCATATTAGTGTCTGCTTTTATACATTCTCAATTGAACGGAATTATTGCTACACTTATACTGGTGTATATACATATATAATTGAGCAAACTGGGACTTGTTTATGAATTCAATGTGTGTTGGTGGTGGGGATGTTATGTATGTAAATTCTTTGTTAGAAGTCACAAATCGGTTCAAGGATTGGTTTGCTCTACAGATGCATTTTTTTTTTTTATGCCTTTCAGTTCTTGCCCAAAGAGGTTACTTCAAAGACAAAGCTTTTGTTAATTATCTTAAGTACTTGCTTTACTGGAAAGAACCAGAATATGCCAAGTATCTAAAGTAAGTTTAATTTTAATAGTCCTAAATATGTATATACTTTATTATACTCCAAAACACTGATGTTTAACAGACTTCTTAGTTTTGCCCATCTCTCCACTTTTAGTTTCGACCACCTTTCAATACACACTTATCTTTAACTTGGATTATTACAGTAATCTGCTCACTGGTTATCTTTACTTCCACTCTTACCTTTTTCCTCCACCCCACGCTCTCACCCCTAGCCAAACAAAGCAAAACAATTCTTTATGCAGAAGCCAAATTGACCTCTTAAAAATGTAAATCACAACATGTTACTTTCTTGCTTAGAATCTTTCAATGGCTTCCCAATGCATCCAGAATAAAATTCAGTCACTTGAGCTGAAGTTTTATATGATCTGGCTCTGTCTTATCTGACCTTATCTTGTACTACTCACCCCATCTCACTGGTTTTCTGACCCCAAGGAACCCACATTCTATTAATGCAGGGACATAGCTATAAGCTAAAAATTTAAGAATGTCAAAAGGGGTACTTGTAAGGAAGGTTTTCTGGAGGAGGTAACCTTCCAGAGTCTTAATAGCTACTGTTTTTTTAGGGCCTCCTATGTGCTGTACTGTGCCCATTTTAAAAAATAAATAAACACACACACACAATTTAGGTTGTGCAACAGATGTCATTTTAATGGTTACTAAATTGCAAGAAGCATATTATAATCACAAGCATTCCTTTATGCTGGTAAAAAGTAAACTTTGAATTCACACCTCTTCTTTGTCTTAACTAGGCAGTCAAAAAGCAATAATGAAACTTTTTGGTTTTTTTCTAAACAAAGTTTGAGAGGAAAATGTTTCAAACTTGCACTTTTTATCCAAGTCACTTTTCTGATCTATGTCTAATACAGTGGTTCCTAACCTTTTTTTGGCCATGCCCCACCTAAGCATCTCTAAAATCCTAATGCCTCCTCTCCCCCCTGTGACATATAATTCTTACTATTCAAAAAGTGAACTTCTATGGAGGAAGCCTAAAGGCCATTAAGTTGGTCTAAATAAGCTTCCAAAGAACATGGCATCCATGAAAGAGAAAAATAAAAGAACAAAAGGACAGTTGAAATACTGAGGAAATCACTAAGAAATTGTTAAAAAATAATAATAATGTAAGTGATATGAAAAAATAGCAAATAGTTTCAAAACATATAATAGAGAATTAAAATGCATAAATATATCACAATATATATTTATATACTGTATACTAGAGGCCCAGTGCACGAAAATCATGCACTGGCGGGTGGGTGGGAGGGGGGGTGGTCCCTCAGCCTGGCCTGTGCTTTCTCACAGTCCGGGACCCCTTAGGGAATGTCCACCTGCCGGCTTAGGCCCACTCCCCAGGGGATCGAACCTAAGCCGAAGTCGGACATCTTCGTGCTGCCACAGAGGCAGGAGAGGCTCCCACCACTGCCTCTGTGCTCACAGTTCTCAGCCCGGCTTGTGGCTGAGCGGAGATCCCCCTGTGGAAGAGCACTGACCACCAGCGGGCAGCTCCTGTGTTGAGCATCTGCCCCTGGTGGTCAGTGTGTGTCATAGCGACTGGCTGTTCCACCCTTAGGGTCAATTTGCATATTACCCTTTTATTATATAGGATTATTATATAGGATGAGACCCCTAGAACCATTAAGAAATGTAAAAAATTCAGTTAATAACTCATTCTTGAATTGTTCCCCTTAATCAAAGGGGCATGTGCCCCATGTTGGGAATCACTAGTCTAACTGCTGATTCATGAAGCTGCCTGCAGGATCCTTTGTACCCTTCCTGGCTCTTTATAAACAACCACTTATTCATTTAATAATTCACAGAAAATACTTTATTACATCCCAACATGTACTAGTATGTATGTAGATTAGAGACTCAGTGATGGACACTGAATTAGACACCACAAGTTTAATTTCACCCACCACATTGCTGAGATGATCATCTAAACTATGGCTAGAGGTTTCCAGTGAGCACCGCAGGAGTATACTGTTTCCCAAGCATGTCATTTCTACCACTTGTCCAGTTTTGGCTCTGTGTACCCCTGTATGAATTACTTTAAAAAAAAAAAAATATATATATATATATATATATACACACACACACACACATATGTGTGTGTGTATATACACACACACACACATTTTATATTTATATATATATATATATATATATATATATATATATATATTATTATTATTATTTCAGAGAGGAAGGGAGAGGGAGAGATAGAAACATCAATGATGAGAGAGAACCCTGCACACCCCCTACAGGGGATCGAGCCCGCAACCCGGGTATGTGCCCTTGACCAGAATTGAACCCGAGACCCTTTCTTTAGACCACAGACTAATGCTCTATCCACTGAGCCAAGACTGGCTAGGGTTGATTTAATGTTTTTTAATTTACTCATTTAGACTTTATGTCTTTTCTATTTGAAATAATTTTACTTACAAAACAGCTTGGAAAAAATAGTAAAGAGCATCCCTATATCTTCTTCACCCATATATTCTAAATGTTAAAAATCTTATGTAACCACAGTACAATGATCAAAATTAGAACATTAACAATATATACTACCTAACCTTATCTAATCTATAGACTTCAAATTTCACAGGCTGTCTTACTAATGTCCTGTCTGGTACAGTATCCAGTGTAGGTTTATATGTTGCATTTTGTTATGTGTTAGTCTCCTTCGATCTGAGTTCGTCGGTCTTTTTTTCCCTCCATCACTGTGACACAGAAGTCAATTTACCCACCACTGATGTTGTTAATTTTTTGATCACTCGGTTGAGGTGGTAGCTGTCAGTTTTCTCTAGATCAAGTTACTATTTTTTCTATTTAATAAATATGTGGTGAGGAAATACTTTGAAACTATGTTTCATACTTTTACCCACTAATTTTAGTATCTATTGGAGATACTTGCCTTAAAGAATTTTTACTGTGGTGATTTCCTAATTCTAATTCCATCATTATTTCTACATTAATTAGTTGGAATTCAGTTGTTAAGGAACATTCCCTTGTTGCCAATTTATTCATTCATTTTTAAAAGTTACATCAGTATGGACTCTTGGAATCTTAACTTTTATTTTGTGGATTATTATTATGTATGTCCTTGCTCTAGTGATTGATTCCAGCTATGCCCATTGGAGCCCCTTCCAATCGTCTCTGGAGTGCTTCTGACATAATTTTTGAGCCCTTTTCTTAGGCACTACATACTATCCCGGGCTCATCTTGTATTTTCCTTGTCTGAGCCCCAGAATCAGCCATTTCTCCAAGGAACTCTGGAAAATGCTATTTAAAACCCACGAGTTGGGCACGAAAGTGTGCTTGTTAGTACCACAGTATCATTGTTCCTAGGTCTTCTTAGCACACAAACTAAGAACACATATCTGTGTCTGGCTCTATGTTTCTGTGTAAAAAGTCATGAGTTCATATTGCTGTTTTCAATTCCTGCTCAAAAATGTGGTTCATTCTTGCCTTCTCCGTTTCCTCACCTGGTTTTTATGATAGCCAGAAATTACTTTATCCACAGTATATTTACTTATGTCTTCGCTCAGTCTTAGAGTATATATAATTTCAGAATTCCATATCCACATGGAAAACTAGAGTATAATATTTGTGCATAGTTCTTTCTGAAATTGACTCTGACTCTATCATTGTTGATGGAAAACCAGTAGTTATCAATTAAACACATAATTACTAAAAATTAAAAGCATTCCTACTCCTCACTTTGGAAACCACCAGAGTAGATTAACTTGATTTGCCCCCAAATGTTGACTCTGCTTACCAGTTATTGTGTGGTCTTGGGCAAGTTACTTAATCTTTCTGATCTTAAGTTTTCTCACTTCTGAAATTTTTGCTTAATTCTGACTTTTGATCACTAGTTTCTTTGCCTGAGCAGGAAAAAAAATAGAACTAAGCTACCAAAGTGTTCTAAGTTAACGTTACAGAAATTGTAGCTGCAAGATCATTTGTACATGAGTAACTGAATTAGAGCTTGGAGTTATTGACTTAAATGATGCCAATCATTAATTGATAAACTTAAACCCAGGTACCCTCAGTGTTTACACATGTTAGAACTACTCCAGTACGAACACTTCCGCAAGGAGCTGGTGAATGCTCAGTGTGCGAAATTTATTGATGAGCAGCAAATTCTGCACTGGCAGCACTATTCCCGGAAGCGGATGCGCCTTCAGCAAGCCCTGGCAGAGCAGCAACAGCAAAATAACACCTCAGGAAAATGAAAAGCTGGATCCAGACCAGGCTCCTAAGACTGTATATGTTGCTTCTGTACAGTGAAGACCAAAAAAAAAAAAAAAAAGACTCATTTTACCTACTTTCTTGTGCTAGCACTTAGTACCTTTAGTGTGCTATTTAATCCAAGTTAACTTTTTATTGTCAGTAGATTATTTCTGTTAAGCCAAAACTGTTCTTTTTCCTCTGGATTTGTAAATTTTTATTAGTATTTAACACACTCAACTGAGTAAGGACAGAAACATTTGGTGCTTTAGACCAATTTAAGGAGGCAGTGAGGATGGGGCAGAGGGCGGGCCACCAAACATCCTGAACTCAGTCAGGCTCTGTTCCTGATGTACAGTGGGGACTGGGGCAAGTCCATCTCCTGGAACCTTACTGTCCCTCAGATCAGCTACCCTACCCTTCTTATCTAGATAGTAGGGCCATTGACTATTCCTTATCCACATACATAAGGAATAGAGTCAATGACCTCTTTAAATCCCAGAGCAGGAACGGCACAAGGTTTTTTACATTCTGCAGAAGAGGACATACCTGTATCACTACTTGCTTTGCAAAGAGCTTTAATGGAAGAATCATTGCTATGTCGCTGACCTAGTGATGGCAGGGAGATTGATAGTTAACTAATTGGACTCTTGACCTCAGACTCACTAGGACAAAGATGAGGAATTTCAAATACTTGTGCTCATTTGGTAGAGCTAACATTTATTTGGCAGACACCACAAACCAGGCATTGTTAGTGCTTAGTTGCATTTTCATGTCATTCTTAGAACAATCTTTGTTCAAAAGGAGGAGACTGAAACTTAGACAGATTAAGTAACTTGCCTATGGTTACACTGCTAGTAAGTGGTAATCAGAGTGTGACTGACACACAGGTGAAATCCTTCCTACCGCCAGGCTATATAGGCTCTAACCTCTGCTACCTGCCTCATCCCAAGTAGTGAAGTACATTCAGACAGTTTGAAACAAAGCTGCCTGTATGAATTGGGGGCTGGATTAGATGTGCTGTGCTCTGGTTAGCTTAAGTTCTGCATTCTAAAGCCAAAAAAGGTGTTTTAGGAATAACAGTTCTTTATAAATTCATGGAATTTAAGTTAAAAGATCTAAAATTCAGAGATTTGGAAGCAAATTCACTATTAGGGGCTTTCAGATATTCCTATTACCTCCAATAACACATTCCTTTGTGCTATTACTACCACTCCTGAAGACTTATGTTACCTATATCTTAAAGATATCCATATATTACAAACAAACAGGGTTTCATGAGCATTTTTTATGGCACTCTATTGTTTAGACATACCATTTTTAAAAATCATCGCTTATTTATTTAGGCCTAACATGAATTCAAAGCAAGCATGCAATTTTATATACTAGAATAAATCAGGAAATGAAGACACAATTGTCATATCAAATCTTAATCTTCAGAGAACAACATCTCCACGAGGTTGGCCTGAAGACATTCAGATTCTACCAGTTTTTGAGGCTGTAAGAGAAGAACAGTCAAATCATAATCCACAGCTATAACAATGTTATTAGGAGGGGATCGAGTTGGTCAGCCTTGAATGACACAAATATTTAAACAAATTATGCCATTCAGAAACTATTAACTAGTTGTAACAAGTTTTATGAAACACTTAAGATATTTGCTCTTAAGTTCAGTCATTAAAATACTTGGCTCAAAACTTAGACTAAAACAGGAGACAGCAAGTCCAGTGCCATCCCCTTGCCCTCAATTCTTTAATTTAGAATCCCAGGGCTATGACTTAAGTTTCCCGTCCTTTTCAACCAGAATTATGGGCTAACGGGCAAGCAGCCATTGATGCCAGTGCTTAAGAAACCATGTGTAAATCAACTTTCTTGAGCAGTGTTTATAGAATTTTAAATTAATAACTTTTAAAAAGTATTAAAAAGATGTAATAATAGTTTATTGGGATTGTCCATAGGGGATGGACAAATGCACTCTGAACAACACTGTGATGTTTGGATGAAATGTGAAGACCTTTCCATATCTGAATCCAGAATGAGTTAAAAGAGTTTTGACAGGGTGAATTGTAGCCCCAACATAGTTGTAGAAAGATACTCACTGTTCCATATTTAAGGAGTGTAGGCACTGCAGTTATTTTCAAGTTTGTTCTGAAATCATTATTTGGATCTTTCCAACTATTTTGAAAAGAAAGTGACATGAAAAACATTTTACTATGTTTCTTATATTTGTTTAATATTTGATATAGTCCTACATTTAGTTTTTTTAGTAATCATTGTTTTTGTTGTAAACATTTTAAAAACCTAAGGACTGTGACTTACCTATTCCCCTGTGTAAGTTTCATTTAAAGTGTGATTAAGATATGTATGTAAAGACAATTAAGTTCTGAACTAACACCAGACCAAATTTATTGAGTTATCCTTCTAATACAAGTGGCTGAACATTCAAAATTTTGATTTGTATTTAATATCTTCTAATTGCTTGACCCATCTGACTGTACCTTAGACATAGAACCCGAGTCCCGGGGCCCTTCCCACCTGCTTGTAATAGTGCAGTGCATATCTGGGAAATAGAGTATATATTGCCACTTACTAAGGTTTTTCTCCTACTTGGCAGTAGATGAACACACATTCTTCACAAATATGCTTTAGCCCCTCTCGTACGACTGGTTCAGCTTTAAAAAAAGTTGATATAAAATAACAACACATTATCTCTACAATCAGGCCCTGATAAACAGTATCCCTCTTCCCTCCCCTCATGTTGCTAAGAACTCAGACCTAAACTGCAGTTAACTGAGGAGGTTAACAGAAGGCAGGTGTTCTCTGATTTGAAAGCCACTTTAAGGGTAACTACGTCCCAGTCCCGACGCCCAAAAGAATGAAAGGCATATTTGCTGACCTATGCAAAGGACATCAACTCACGTCCTCACTAAGACGCTAAGTATACGGAGGAAGTGAAAAATTGTAAAGGACTAGATTTCAAGATTATATGGGTCGAATGGTAGAAGGCACTCTTGGGGCGGGGGTGCACTTAACAGGAGAGAAGGGAACAAGGTGGGACAAGGAGGCAAAATGCCAGCTTAGAAAGCCCTGCGGATCTCCAGGAGTAAGACTCCTTCCTCTGCCATGAACTCCGCTCTCCGGCCAGAACCTCGGCCTTGCCTTCCTGCCACTTCCTTTGGGCAGCAGCCCCGAACCCCGGCCTCACCCTGCACGCAGTCGGGGCACCAGCTTTTCCCTTCGGCGTCCTTAGAACCGGTAAAGTAGGCGAAAATGGTCTTGCCTTTGTGCTGCTCCACAGCCCGGCTGAAGTCCTCGAAGCCGGACACACTCACCTCCTCGTAAGGAGCCATGGGGAACGCGCTCCCGGAACCGAGGATAGCCCGGGAAGGCTTCGGGTGGGACTGCCCAGAGGCGGGGCCCACGTGGGGCGGGGCGAACCTGCTTCCGGGTGGGCTGAGCACCTGGTGCCGCTGGAGCTCAGAAGGCTGGGGGGGGGGGGGGGGGGGGCTACGGGGGCCTCTGAGGGCCATAACTCATCCGTACCGCCTTTCTGCTCTCCCTTCTCCGATCTTCCCGTTCTGGCCCCATTCCGAAACCCAGGCTTCTTCCCTAATCTGGTCTCGGCCCCAGCCCCATATACAATGGCTGCAAAACCTGCTGCCATGCAGCCCTGGGTCCCTTAGGTGGCTCTCGAGTCCCAACGGCTCCCAAACCGCCATGCGCCTGTTGCCATGGCGACCCGGCGAGCGGCCGGAAACCAGGCCTCATTGAAGTCCCCTCCTTCCCCGCCCCCCGCCTGCTTCCCAGTAGCCGCGCCTCGCCGCCTCAGGCCGGGTGGGCACCCGCGGTGTTGGGGGGTCCTGGGGAGCTGCGTTAGGCGTCATGGACCTGGGGGAGAGGAGAGCTTGACCCAGGGCAGATACTGCTGCTTGTCGCCCCTTTTAGCTATTTTCCTGCCTAGGCTTTAGGGTGGGGCCAGGACTGAAGGGAGGGCGAGCGGGGGCGCGGGGGGTGGGGGGCTGGGAGGAAGTCAGGCTGCGAGGTTGGAGCTGGTGTGAGTGCGAGTGTGCAGCCCGGGGGCGAGGTGCCCCGGGCCTGCGTCGGGGGAGATGGGAATTGCCCTGGAGCCCTGAGCCGGGCGGCCGGCCGGGGCCTTGGCCAGGCTGCGCAGGGGCGGGCGAGCACGGAGATGCCGGGCCGCTGTGTGGGGCCCAGCAAGTCCGGGCGCGTAGCCCGGCGGCCTAGGGGCAAGAAATGGACTGGGACGTCCCGAGGCCGAGGAGGAAGGCGCCGGGCGAGGGCCTCGGTGTGGGGGACACGCTGTGTGAGTGCAGAGAAGCCGCAGGGCTGTCGGCAGCCGTGCGGGGGGAGACGCGCGGCGGAGACAGCCGAGGGCCCTGGGGCGAACGAGGCTTCGAGGACACCGGGCACTGCAGGCTCCACGGAGGCTGCAAAGGACCCTGGGGCTGTGCTGGTGAACGGGGCTGCGGGGGAACCCCAGGTGGTGGGGCCTGCGGGATCTGTGTGGGTGACTGGCACTGGTGACGAGGAGCAGCCAGCTTACCGGAGTCCGCGGGGCTGTGAGAGGAAAGGCCGCCCGGGATCGATGGGGCATGAGAGCATTCTGGAGCTGTGGCTGAAGGTGCAGGCTATGAGGGCCGCTTCCGGGTGTGGGGAAGGAAGCAGAGTGGAGCTCCACCCTGTACCTGCAGGAGAAGGGCCAGTGGAAAGGGGTGTGCCTGGCCGAGCTTCGTGGGTAGAGACCAGCCGTCGGGGTCTCACAGGACCGTGGGTGGAAGGACAGGTTAGGGCAGTACCCCAGGCCTCAGGAGGACCTACCGCTACTGGCCTACGAGCAGGATGTGAGAGGCTCTCGGGCTTGCGTGGGCTGGGACCGGCTGTGAGGTTGCCTCCTGGGGGTGTGCCTGGGGCTGTGGAGACAAGTGCTGGGATTGCCCCACACCTGCTGGGGAGAGGACAAGCTGTGGGGGTGCCTGGAACTGTGGAGGAGATAGGCTATGAGGTTGCCCCAGGCCCTTGGGGAAAAGGACCGATTATGGGGGTGCCTGGGGCCGTGGGGTGGCCTGAGGCTGTAGAGGGAGAGGTAGGCTGTGGGGGTACTCCAGGTCTGTGGGGGAGAGGGCAGTCAGGACAGGTGCCCAGGGCTCTGGTACAGGAGGCAGTCTCTGGGGATACCTTATGGGGGAGGGCACAGGCTGTGGAGGTACCCAGAGCTGTAGAGGAAACTCCCTCTGTGGGTGCTCCAGGCATATGGCCCAGGAGACAAGCTCTGGAGGAGATGGGCCCTGGGGGTATTCCTGACCTGTGGGTCTCCAGACAGCCTGTAGGGGTACCTTGTGCTGTTGAAGAGGAAACTAGATGTGGCGGTGACCCAGGATTCAGGGAACGGGGACAGGCTGTGTGGGTAGAGACAGGCTCCGCAGGTGACCCAGGGTCATGGGAAGTAGCCCAGACTGCGGAGGTATCTGGTCCAGAGGAGCAGGAGGCAGGTCCCGGGGGAGCACCAGGCCTTTGGCGGGTGGGACAGGCCCTAGGAGTACCTCGGGCCTTGGGGAAGGAGGCAGGCTGGGGGAGTGTGCCAGGTCTGTGGGGAACAGACCAGCCTGGCGGTGTGTCCCAGGCTGGGGTGGTGCCAGGAGCCATAGGGGAACAGCCACGTTTCGGTGGCATCCCAGGCCTGTGGGACAGGCAGCAGGCTCTGGGGGTGCCTCTGGCTGATGCCGTGCCAGGGGTGGTCGGGGAGGAGACATGCTGTGAGAATGTCCTGAGCCTGTGGGAAAGGAGGCAGGCTGTGGGGGAACAGGAGGCTCTGGTGCCTACAGCTTTAGGGGTACCGGGGTCTGTGGGCCAGGAGGCCGGCTATAGGGATGTTTCGTGTCTGTGCAGGAGGAGACAGGCTGCGGGCTTGTCTGAGACAGTGGGGATGTCCGAGGCCTCAGGCGTGCCCAAGCACAGGTGTGCCCCCACAGGGGTACCCGCAGCTCTGGGTGTGCCTGGATCTGGGGGGGTGCCTGCCGCCGTGTGGGTGTCGGGCCCTGTATGTCCGGAAGTCAGCTCTAGAGATGTCTTGAACCTGTGGGAAAGCGTTCACACTGCCGCAACACCCCTGGCTTCTGGGGTCCCTGTGGCTTCTGAGGAACTGTTGGCTGTGAGAGAGAATGCTGGGTCTGCGGCTTTCCCAAGGTTATGGGGAAGGAGACCGGTGCCCGGGCTTCCGGTGACTGACAAGGTTGCTGTAGCTCCTGAGGTACCTGGGCTTGCCGGGGAAGAGACTGGCTCTGGGGGTGTCCCAAGATCTTGGGGAAGGAGACAGAGTGCCAGGGTTCCTGTGGCTGTTGAGGTGCCCACTGCTCCCAGGGTGCCTTGTCCTCTGGGGGTGGAGACTGGCTCTGGGGGCTTCTCACCCTTGCCAGGAAGGAGACAGACTGCGGGGGTACCTGTGACTGTGGGGTTACCTGGGCCTATAGAGGAGGAGACCCTCTCTGGGGGTCTCTTGGGCTTATCGGGAAGAAGACAGACAGCTGAGATGCCTGTGGCTGCTAGAGCCTCCATGGCTGTGGGAGTGCCCACAGCGGCTGGCGCTTCTGGGCTGGTGGTGGGTGACACTAGCGCTGGGGATGTCACTGGTGCCTGGGGAAGGAGACTGGCGATGGAGAGGCCCACTGCGGCCCGGGCTTCGGGACCTGTGGGCAGGGAGGCTGCCTCCGAAGGTGTGCCAGGCCTGTGGAGGAGGCCCACTACAGTAGTCCCCGAGGCTGTGAGGGTACCTCTGTCTTTGGGGGTGCTTGCAGGTGTAGGAGTTCCCATGGCGGGGCACGTGCCTGCTGCGGTGTGGGTGTCTGGGTCTACAGGAGAAGAAACCACTGCTGCTGGCTCGGGCCTCACCGTGGTGACGAGACAGTCTGCAAGGGGACCTGGGGCTTCAGGGGAGCAGACAGGAGGTGGAAGTATCCTGGGGCTGGCAGGGAGGAGCCAGGCAGCGGGGGTGTCTTACACCCATGGGCGTGGGACCCGGTCATGGAGCTGCCCAGGGTCTGTGGGGGAAGAAACAGACTGTGAGAATGTGCCAGGAGTGTCGGGGACAAGAACGACTAGGGAGGTGAATGAAGCTGTGGAAGTGACCTCGGTTTCAAGGGAGGAAATGGGCATTGGCCGTTTCCAAGATCACCCACAGCAGAGAGGGAGGAGACAGACTGGAGGAGTGTCTGGAATGAGAGTGAGGGGGGACAATTTGGGAGAAAATTGTGTGGGGGAGGACAGATTGAGGGGGGCATTCCTGTAGTAAGAGTAGTGAACAAGTTGAGGGGTCCTGGGACTCTTTGGGAGGGAACGGTGTGGGGGAGATTTGTCCTGGGTTGTGGATGAAGATACAGGATGTAGAGGCGTCTCAGGATGGGGGAGGGAGGAGATAGTGTGTAGAGAAGTCCCATGGTATGTGGGGTAACAAATTGGGAGGTTTCCTGGAGCAATTGGAAAGGGACAGATTGCAAGGAGAAAGGTGTCCCAGGATTTTGTACAGGGGAACAGTTTGTGTGTGTGTGTGTGTGTGTGTGTGTGGCATCACTCGAGGTATGGGGGAACTGTGGGCATCACCTAGTTTTTCCTGGTTGAGAAAGGATTATTAGGCCTTATGCATCCCGGGGGAAGGTGTCGACCACATAAAAGTTGCAGTCACCCTGGCCCCAATTCTGCAGACTCCATTGTGTGGCTCCAGCCCCTGAACTGTGGTGATACCAAGCCAGTTGGGATTGCCTCGCCCATGTACCTCCTCCCATCTTCGTTTTGTATCTTGTCTCTACAGCCTTAGAAATAAGGAATCTTGGACAGCTCCCTTTATGTTCCTTCAGATGTATCTGTCTTTAAGCAAATCCAGTCTACAGATGTTGGGTTTATTCAGAAGCTTAAATTAGGGATTTTTTTAAAACCTGCATTTCCCAGTTGATTTACTATGGGATTATTTGAGAGAACAAATTCTCCATTTAACACTAGTCAGTTTATGGAAAATCAGCTTAATTCAACAAATGTTGAGTTAAATTGTCTACTATGCTCAAAGCACTGTATTGTGGGAAATATCAGAGAAGAGCAAGACAAGGCCCTTACCCTCAAGGAACCTTGTCTAGCTGGGAAGATGAGACATAAACCTGTGAAATAGGTAAATAACAACGTGAGACAAGTGTGTAATAAGCACGTGATGAGTGCAGGGATAATGACAGGTCTATAAGGAGGCCTTCAATGATAATGAGTAGAGCCCATAACAGCTTAACACTTTCATATCTTTTATCTCCACTGTGTGTGTATAGAGTGGGGGGAGATGGGAAAATTGAAGATGTGGAGAGGTCATTCAGGTGATTAATGGCAGATCCTGGCATAAATCTAGATATTCTGACCCTGAGGTTTACTTAGAGTTGTTCAGTTATGTCCTTTTGAGCCACCTAGTAGAGTAAGCGGGACTACTTTTTGACTAGTGGTTGGGATTTATTAATGTAGAACGTGTCCATAAAATGCCCTGCTGGGAAGTGCTTGTTGACCATAGCGGAGGTCTGTTTTTGTATAATATCTTACTAGAGACCCTTGAGATTGGAAATTTGGAATGAAAAGGGCTCAAGAGATTGTCACTAAAATAGTGTGTCTCCCTATTCTCTTGGAAAGTCTAATTTCAATGCTTTTGTAACTGGAAGAAGCTATCATATACCTATCTTCATATATCATTTGCTCTCTAGTATGAGGTTGCTATGGACTGCTAGAACATTGTTAAAAGAGCATGATATTGTGTTTCACTTATTCTTCCCCTTTGAAGACTCTTGGTCTGAAAGTAGCTTTCTTTTATTTTAGGCAACGGTTTTGGGGAAGAACTGTTGGCTGATAACTAGGCTTTCGCTATTGTTCTGCACTCTCTGACATGATGGGACCAGGCAGACCAGCTTCAACTTGTGATAATCATGCGTCTAGTGTCCTACTAGATGGGAGGAGTGACCCCTGGAGACTTCAGACCCAGGTAGTTGTGATTTTCTTTCCTCTTCATATTTTTATTATGAAACATTTCAAGCATAAAAGTTGAAAGAAAAGGGCAAGAACACCTTTTTAATCCTTCTGGTTTCAACAGTTGTAACAATTTGTCCTACCTGGTTTTCTGTCTAACCATCTCTAAAATTGTTGCAGAGCCACTTCAGAATAAGTTGCAGATATGACATTTTGCTTCTAAATATTTTAGAACTAGAGGCCCAGTGCATGATTAAATCATGCACGTGTAGGGTCCCCTAACCTGCCATCCCCATATCCACTGCCCCGCAAAGCCTAGCACGCTCCGCGGACACTGCTAGCAGCCTGTTCCCCACTTTTGATGGCAGGGGGTCTGCTGGTGCTGGAGCAGGGACACAGCTCCCGCTTTCGATCGTGGGGGAGCTGGCTGTCTGTCCGCTGGTCAGGACCCGGTGTGGCTGGCAGCTCCGAAGTCCCTGGGCCCCTAGGGCGCAGCGGGGCAGGGGCGTGGTCCTCTGGCGGCCGGAGCCCACGCCAGGATCTTGCCTTCGCCTCCCGCCCAGGAAGGCTGGGGCCGCCGCCTCCTCCTCTGCCTTCCGGCTCCCTCATGAACCCTCCCTCGGCCAGCCCAGGCTGCGTGGAAACCCGCGTCCTCTATGGACGCCTCTGTGCACTCCTGCGGCCCAACTGCCGCCAGACTCCTCCCCCGGGAGCCGCGCCGCCCGCCTGCCCGCCCGCCCGCGCTGCCCCAGAGGCCCCTTCTGTGCCGCAGCACAGCCATGGCGCAGACACTGGCCCAATCGGCCACCCTGAGTCCTGCCCCCTGCGCCTCCCACTGGCCCAATTGTGGGCGTAGTGGAGTGATGGTAATTTACATATTACCCTTTTATTATGTAGGATACTGATCCTAAAAATAAACTCTTCTACTTAACCATGATACCATTATCAAACCTAAGAAATTGACAAAAAATTTTTCCTAAAATTACCAAATAACCAGTCTTTATTGAACTTCACCCAGTTGTACCCAGAATGTTTTTACTTCCAACGTAGTATTACAAAAGCCTTCAAATATACAGCAAAGTTGAATTTCACAGTGAACATCAAGATTCCGTTACTATTTCACTGTACTTTTTAATTGCATATCTTTCCTTCAGTCCATCCCTCTAGGATCCATTCATCAACCCAACTTATTTTTTGACATGTCAAAGTAAATTTCATACACCAGTACCCTAACTAATTCAGCATGCATATCATATACTAGAATTAATTCTTTACCATTTTTTCTTTTCATGTAAATTTTACATCTGAAATGAATATATTCATTCACATTTGCTGAGTTTTGACAGATGTGTACACCAGTGTGACCCGTGACTCTTTCAAGGTACAGATCATGTCCACTACCCAAAAGGTTCTCTTATGCCCCTTCCTAGTCAATCCCGCCCTTCCCTCCAGAGGCAACCACTATGCAGACTTTTTTCCACCACAGTTAGTTTTGTCAGTTTTAGAACTTCATATAAAGGGAATCCTACGCTATGCACTCTTTTGTGGAAGAATTTTTTTCCACTGGGTACAATGTATTGAAGATTCATCTATGTGTTGCATGTGTCAGTTTGTTCCTTTTTAATACTGAGTATTCCAGAGCAGGAGTGTGCCAGTTTGTTTATCCATTCTGGGCTGCTTCTCGTTTGGGTTATTATAAATGAAGGTGCTATGAACATTCTTGTACAAATTTCTTTGTAAACATGTTTTTATTCCTCTTGGGTAAATACCTGGGTGTGAAATAGCTTGGTCGTAGGGTAGGTGTATATTTATTTTTATAACCAACAGACCTTTTTCAAAGTGGTTTTACATTCCTGCCATTTTACCATTTTACCATTTTACATTCCTACTAACAATAAGAGCCCTTCAGTTGCTCCACATATTTGCCAACAGTTGGTATTATTTTTTAAATTATAGCCAATCTGGTGGGTATGTAGAAATACCTCATTGTGGTTTACAAAGAAAAAAAATACATATTTATATGTTTTATGTTAATCCTCACCTGAGGATATTTTTCCATTGATTTTTAGAGAGAGTGGAAGGGAGGAGGAGAGACAGAGAGAAACATCCATGTGAGAGAGACACATCGATTGGTCGCCTTCCGTATGTGCCCCTTCTAGGGCCAGGGATCGAGCCTGCAACCAATGCACGTTCCCTTGATCGGAATGAACCCAAGACCCTTCAGTCTGTGGGCCAATGCTCTATCAACTGAGCCAAACTGGCTAGGGCAAGAAAAATAATTTTTAATTTTGACATAATTTCAGACTTAACATAAGAGTTGTAAGAACAGTACACAGAATTCCTGGATACTCTTCTCCCAGATTCCTGAAATATTAACATTTTGTTACATTTTCCCTCTCTCTCTTCTTCCTTGTCTTTTTCTCCTTTCCCCACATTATTTCTAAACTGAGTAAGAGTAAGTTGCAGACATGATGCCATTTTACTAAGTAATTGTATGTGTATTTTCTAAAAACAAGACCTTTTCTTATATAATCATAGTACAGTGATCAAATTCAGGAAATTAACATTAAAATGATACTGAAAACTATGACAATATGGAAACATGACTATGTTAGGTGAAAAACAACTTGTATCTATTATGATTAAAACTGATAAAGCTTAAGCCTGGATGAGTAGGTATAAGTGGACTGTTTAGAGCAAGATGAACTTAGGTGCAGGATAAAAGATGTGGTCCAACCACCAGATGAAAAATCTCAGGAAGACCTGAAGAGATACTGTCAAATGGCTTAGGTCCTGTGTGGTGGGTGGTGTGGCTGGGAGCAGTTTTGGGGAATGCTCATAATGGATTTTATTGGTCACTTGCCAGAACCTGATATTTTGATACAGGATAAAAGTCCAGAATTGGAGAGTTGAGGAATTTACTGATGGTTTCTTGAAAATTTCTGGGTTGGCGTTTAGAGGAGCATACATACCAGTATGCTATTAGTAACAGGATGTGGGGGAAGCACGGGACTTGATTGGAAAGTCTGTAAGGAGGATTCTCTGAAAGGTCAGAGGCCTTTAGGGGGACCTTGCCGAAGGCGGCAGCCCCTGCCTTGACTTTTCCAAACAAGTCCGAGCCCCTGGGTGTTGTATTGGAATCTCTATGTTTAGTCTTTAGACATGACATTGTAGAAGCATGTGCTTTCTTTAAGATACCTTGCTGATTGTATCTAGAGGTTAATTTTAGTTCAAGCTGTTGTTACAATAAAAGCCTAAGGAGGCAGGCGAATGGGGCTGTCTGGTGCCTCTTTCCAGGCAGCCCCTTAACCCTCTTTTTCACAGAAACGTTTGTCAGAGTAATCATTCATCCGTCGATCAGGGTCTGCTGGTCAGTCCCGGCAACAGAAGGATAATACTGTGAGTCTGAGTGAATGGAGGGTAGAACCAGGGGTACGTGATGAATTCAGGGTGTAAGAGAGTGGATGATTCTATCATTACAAAATAAAAATACCTCTTAGCACTAATGTGTAAAATTTTAAAAACTTGGTTGTGGACATATACTAACTATGCAACATATTATTTTTCTAATGACTGCTTACTCTTATTTTGTTTTAAAGAACCAGCTGCAGTTTAATAAGAATGTTCCTACACATTCAAGCAACTTGGCAATCCGGTATTCTTACCCACATGCAATTAAAATAGAAAAACTGAAGCACTCGCACACTGAGTCAGACCACTATAAAGATTTGGATTTTGGAGATGGTCCTGATCTTAGCAGTTCTGTTTCATTTTCTGTCGTATCAGAAGAGAGACTTAGCTACGCTGTCCACCTCGCCAAAAGAGATATGAAACGAAGACACTTTGAAGAACATGTAAGAAAACATCATCTCATAAGTCATTCCCAAATCTCTCAGAAATGTGGATGCACCAAGCATAAAAAATCTGACCTTGGGGTGGAAAGGAAGGAAATGAAGAATCAAGAAGCTTTTCATTGCAACCACCACCCATCCAAAGTAGAAATTTCCAGCTCAGGTGCCAAGGTATACGTATACACATCTCATGCAGGACAGTCTGATTTGACCATGCCAAATTCGCCACCCACCCATGACCCAGGACTGCAGCCTCATGGCAGGACAGGTGACCACAAAAGCCTATGTGAACACAGAAGCCTGCTAGAAGTTCAGCGGCTCCAGAAAATATTGAGCAATTGTATCCATAAAATTGAAGAAGTAACAAAAGGTGAGAAAAATTGGTGAGAGTGGAATAGTTCATATACATTAATTCTTTTGGGATCCCCACCTGCATCATATTCCACTCCCTCCTCTTGTCACTGGAGCAAGCACTCATGACCAGACAGGTGGACTTTGATTTTAACCAGTGTCTTTTTTCTGAAGAGTTTTTCCTGCCCTAGCCCCTCCCTCCAGCAGAGGCAGGTGACACAGCTCCTTTCCTGAAGCTGCACTTGGTCATCAACTGACCAAAGGCCCAGCCTAGGGGTTAGGGTACCTGCGGTCAGAACCTTAGGTGTTCTGGCACCAGAGTGCACATCATCCTGTAGTGGTTTGCTTCTTTACCCAGAAGTCCTTCTGACAAAATTATTTTTAATTTGTTCAAAAAGGAACATAGTATATATACATTTTCAATGAAAATGTTTCAGTTTAGAGAACAGTTATATGAGTACATAGCAGTGACAAGGGGAATGGTGGATATATAAGTAAATATCTGACCACAGGGTAGAAAGGAAGGTGTCTGTTTGCTGTAGTTCTTTAGTGTTTTCTATGTCCTTGTGTTTCCATAGGGAGTAGAGCATTGATTTCATTTGGAGAATTGAGAGTTACAAAGCTAACAAGTAGGGAATCATGCTCAGGCTGCAAAGAGGAGGGAGTTGAGCATCACATGGACTACTGTGCGGGGATAGTACCTAGCCTGTGATAATCTTCAGCATTTAAATTAATGTATATACGGTATATACGCTGATGTACGTATACGTGTAATTTATATATGCTGATGTATGAATACGTGTAATGTATATACGCTGATGTATGTATATGTGTAATTTATATACGCTTATGTACATATATGTGTGTGACATGAGGAATTTAAGGTGCCTTACAGAAATGCCTGTGGTTGAACAAGCTAGAACGAACATGTAAATGATAATTGTGATACAGGAAAAAATAGGGTTTGTTAGGGATGGGTTACAGATTTGTTTCTGAGTTCCTAGCAGCCAGCTAGAGGAAAGTGTGATCAGTTGCAGAATTTACAAAGTCTAAAACAGAAAAAACAATTGTGTAAGGAAAATAACTATTGCACATATTGAGGGCAGAAAAGAATTTGTCCTGTGGGCCTTCAAAAAGGGTATGTTGTGGTATACTGAACAATTAAAAACATTCCTACGTCAAGGTAATGGGAGTGTTAAGATTCGTTTCTTATAACATTTCCTTAGTGTCAGTCTGTGGCACAACCCTATGGCGTACTTTGGTAGAAGCCATGTGCCCAGGCGAGAAAAGTTGTAGGGCCCAATGCTCTGATGATGCGGCTTAATACAGGGGGACCTTTAGAGCAGAGGTTCTCAAACTCATAGTGGGGAAGGACTGGAGTGGAGTTTTTTTTGTGTGTGTTTTTTTAAAGTTAAAAATGTCAATCTGTCTCAAGTAGTACTTTATAAACTTGAATAGGAATCACGACAATAGCATCCTAATATATAAAAACCCAGGGTCCGTAACGACCGACTGAAGGCTTGACTAAGCACTGGAAGTCAGTCCTGCAGTCAGTGCTGGGTTGCCATGGCGACCCAGCACTGGCAGGCATTGGTGCAGGCGCAGCGACCCAGCACTGACTGCTGAGGAGGCTGCAGATCAGGCCTGGAGAGAGAGGCAGGGTCTGATCCACAGCCTCCGTGGCAGCTGTTGATCAGCGTTGCCTCTCTCTTTCTTTCCGGGCTTCACCAGCAGCCGTGCCTTTCTTTCTCTCCGGGCCTCCGTGTGGGCCTGCCGATCAGCCCTGCCTCTCTGATCAGGCCCAGAGATAGGCCCGGAGACGCTGACTGGCATAGACACCAACCAATCAGAACCAAATCTAGGTGAACTGTGAGGAGCCAATGGGTGCCTAGGAGGTGGAGCTTTTGATGCTGACTGGCATAGAAACTGACCAATCAGAACCAAATCTGGGTGAACTGTGAGGAGCCAGTAGCTGCCTAGGAGGTGGAGCTTTTGACGCTGACTGGCATAGAAATCGACCAATCAGAACCAAATCTGGGTGAACTGTGAGGAGCCAATGGCTGCCCAGGAGGTGGAGCTTTTGATGCTGACTGGCATAGAAACTGACCAATCAGAACCAAATCTGGGTGAACTGTGAGAAACCAATGGCTGCCTAGGAGGCGGAGCTTTTGACGCTGACTGGCATAGAAAGCGACCAATCAGAACCAAATTGGTCTGTAGGGGAGGGCAATTGGGGGCAAGATCAGGTCGGCAGGGTTGGGCAGTTGGGGGTGAGATCAGGCCAGCAGGGGAGAGCAGTTGGGGGCAACCAGGCCAGCAGGGGAGGGTAGTTGTGGGCGAGATCAGGCCAGCAGGGGAGGGCCGTTGGGGGCGAGATCAGGCCGGCAGGGGAGGGCCATTGGGGCAACCAGGTTGGCAGGGGAGGGCTGTTGGGGGCAACCAGGCCAGCAGAGAAGGGCAGTTGGGAGCGAGATCAGGCCGGCAGGGGAGGGCAGTTAGGGGCGATCAGGCAGGCAGACAGAGAGGTTAGGGGCAATGAGGCAGGCAGGCAGAGGCAGTTAGGGGCGATCAGGCAGGTGGGCAGGTGAGCGGTTAGGAGCCAGTGGTCCCAGATTGCGAGAGAGATGTCCAGTTGGAGAGGGTGCAGGCTGGGCTGAGGGAATCCCCCCACTCCATGCATGAATTTCGTGCACTGGGCCACTAATATTGCTATAAAAACCAGTAAATGCATACTTTTGATTTCTTTAGTTAGCTTATCATGGACTGGTAATAGTTTGTAACGGCCCCTGTCTGTAGCCCACCCTTCCAGTAGCCCTGAAATGCCCAGTTGGTGTTTCCCAAGTGCTACTCTGCAGACTAGTTGCATCAACATGGTCTTCAAGGGTGGAGGTAGAAGAGGGTTAGAGGGGGATCCATGGTGATGGAAGGAGCCCTGGCCGGTGTGGCTTAATTGGTTGAGTGTCCTCCCATGCACTGAAAGGTCATTGGTTTGACTCCCAGGCAGGTTGTGGGTTCGGTCCTGGTGGTGTGCTTGCGGGAGGCAACTGATTGATGTTTCTCTCTCACATTGATGTTTCTCTTTCCCTCCCTCTTCCCTCCTCTCTCTCTCTCTAAAATAAATTAAAACATTTTTTAAAAAAATGGTGATGGAAGGAGACTTGACTTGAGATGGTGAGCGCACACTACAATATACAGATGATGTATTATAGAATTGTACAATTTTACTAACCAACTAGGGGCCCAGTACACAAATTTGTGCGCCTTGAAAGGAACTGTGGGCCACGAAGCTGTGGTGGGCACGGGGCGGGTCTTGGCCCATCCTCTGTGCCCCCGCCTGGCCCCTCCCACCTTGTTCCCTGGTCCCCTGTCTGCTGGCAGTCCCACTCCCACCGCCGCTGCTCCCACACACTGATGGCGTCGGCTCTGCTCACACCTGCTGACGGTGCGGAGTGATTGGGGCCAGTGCCAGCAGTGAGCGGGGCTGGTGCTGGCAGTGGGTCCAAGCAGTGGCTCTGGTAGCGGGTTTGAGTGGGGCTGTCACCGGCAGCAGGTGCAAGTGCCCGGTGGGACCACAGTGCGTGGGAGCAAAGAATTTTTAGTAACCACCAGAGGCTTGCCCCGATGACAGTGACTGGCACCCTTGCCTTTGTCTGGCGCCCCCGCTCACCAGCTCCACCCTCCCACTGCGGCCGATGCCTGCCATGTTCCGTGCGCGCTCCCTGGTGGTCAGCACACATCATAGCGACTGATTGATTGGTTGTTCGGTTGTTCTGCTGTTCGGTCTATTTGCATATTAGGATTTTTATATATATATATATATAGACTAGAGGCCCGGTGCACGAAATTCATGCACTCGGAGGGAGGGTCCCTCAGCCCGGACTGCACCTTTTCACAGTCCGGGAGCCCTCAGGGGATGTCTGACTAATGGCTTAGGCATGCTCCCCACAGGCAGCGGGCCTAAGCCATTAGTCAGATATCCTTAGTGCTGCCGTGGAGATGGGAGAGGCTCCCACCACCACTGCTGCACTAGCCCCATGAGCCTGGCTTCTGGCTGAGCAGCGCTCCTCCTGTGGGAGCACACTGACCACCAGGGGACAGCTCCTGCATTGAGCATCTGCCCCCTGGTGGTCATTCCGTGTCATAGCGACCAGTCGTTCTGCTGTTCAGTCGATTTGCATATTAGCCTGTTATATAGGATGTCACCCAAATAAATTCAATAAAAAAAGAAAAAAAGAGAATCATCTGTAAGAGGAACAGTTAAAAACTGCCCGAGCCAGTTACCATTGACATCTATATATACAAAAGCCTAAGTGATGGGCCGACCGGCC
Organism: Cnephaeus nilssonii; assembly: GCF_951640355.1. Classification (NCBI taxonomy): domain Eukaryota; kingdom Metazoa; phylum Chordata; class Mammalia; order Chiroptera; family Vespertilionidae; genus Cnephaeus; species Cnephaeus nilssonii. The sequence goes on from NC_137090.1 coordinate 37,648,573, forward strand.
AATTATGATGTGCACTGACCACCAGGGGGCAGACGCTCAATGCAGGAGCTGCTGAGTGACAGCAACTTTGCAGAGTGCCCTATAGCACTCCAGGATCCCTTGGGGGATGTCGGACTGCTGGTTTCAGCCGAGGGACCCCACCTGCCAAAGGGACTCTGCTCACTCCACTTATGCCGCCCCAGGTGCTGCTGGCCGGGGAGGGACTGCGGGAGGTTGGCTCCAGGGCGTGTCCGGCCCGTCTCACCCAGTCCTGCCCCGCTGGCAACCTTCTAATTAATTTCCTTTCAGTGTGCACGAATCCATGCACCGGGCCTCTAGTATAAGTATATGAACCCAGAGTTCCTCCACACTGTGCAGCCCAACAAGAGAGAAACAGTTTGGCTTGTAAGCGCAGAGACTGTATTTGTATCTACAACTCCTTGATTTCAAATGCTTGATTTCTTCTAAAGTACTTTCTCTAGTTTTTAATGAGTAAATATGAAAAATTTGAATTGATAAAATATACTTACAGAGCACTGCTTCTGTCTGATGGTTTAATGGAATTTTGCATAAGAATTTGTGTTGTAGACATATTTGAAAACCACCTACTGGAAAGGAGTGGATGAGTTGCACATCCCTTAGTTAGTCTTCCAGAAACACTTCCTTTGAACTAACCTTTTGAAAGTGTGGAACACAGTGTATGCGAGGCGGGGTTCCTAACAACTTCGGACAGTCATGTAATCTTCATATGTTGGGAAAAGGAAGAAATTTTGCAAAACATAAAAATGGGTCAGTCAAGGGTTTTTGAAAAAGTAGAAAGCATTATAGATTTTGGCTCAATATAAAGAATTTTAAAATAGTAAAAGGTACCTCACAGTGGAGTAAGCTGTCTAGTGGAGTTTGGTTCAGGGAATCCCTGCTTGGAGGGGAGCTTGACCTTGGTAATGTCATCATGGCCCTTCCATCTCTGTCGGTACATAGGCCCCCTTATTCCTGATTTCTTGGCTGATGAAAAATGACATTTGTTGTTACTACAGCTTCATTTTTCTTCTTAAAATAGAGATCTTTAACTTCATTATCTCTGAGTAATTGAAAATTTTAAAAAGTTTTTATGTTTGGTTTATAATCCATTTTGGGGGGTGGGATAATTTCAGATAAAATGGAAGAAGCCTTGGATCCAGATGAAGAACGGCGAATCCGGGTCCGGAGGCAGGAGCAAGCGGTTCGCTCTGCCCGGACGCTCTACGTCCTCCAGCAGCAGGTAAAGGCAGGGAGGTGGTGGACCTTCAGCCTGTGTTACCTTCTCAGAGAGTTTGTTTTCCTTTTTTCTCAGGAATATTAGCACCTCAGTATCCTCCATGAATTCTAATGTATTTGTGAGGCTAAATTTCCTGAATACATGGACAAATAACTCACTTTCTTTTTGCCATCTGCCTTTATGTGCATTTGTGTATTATGTGTTATATAGCCAAACTCCTTAAATAATGGTTTTTGACTTTTTGGTGTCATAGACTCTTGAGAATCTACTAAAAGCCATGGGTCTTTTCCCCAGAAAAAATGCTTGTACAGCACATACATGATGAAGTCAAGGGGATTAGTTACCCTAAAACCCTTTGTTTTTAGTTATGAATCCTAATCCCATCTGTCTCATGTTTATTATATACTAGAAGCTTAGTAAATAGTAAATAATTTGATCATCTTTATTGAGTAGTAAAGAATGAAGACCATGTTAAATATCTTTCAGGACACATTTGATGGCTGATAAATGGGCATTTATATTGTTTATGGGTAGGTTTTTTTAAATGTGTGTTTTAACTTTAAGGCCTTACTCATTAATAAGTCTTTAACTCATTTCTGGTTACTTAAGTCACATGTTGGCCTTATTGCTTGAACCAAAACCTGGACCTTTTTATTTAAAAGAAAATGTGTGAGTTAGATTTTGTTCTGTATTCTTTTTGGGTTCTATTTGGGTCCTTACTGTATATTGCTACCATAGAGATTGTTTTAAAACATGAATGCTACCCTGTCATACCTCTGCTGTAAAGACTCCCAGGGCTCTGCAGCAGAGGACCCACTGAAGACTGTGACCTGGCCTCCTACCTTTTTCAGAGTCACCTGCACCTTCCCTCCTCATGTTTAGTTCCTTTTACAGTGGGGACCAAGGGATGGAAAACCAATTATCTATTTTGGGGGTACATGAATGAAGAGCCTTGTCTCATTTTCAGGTGACTTGAAATAATAATGGTTATATTTGGACAAGACAAGCTGTTTCCTTTTCTATAAAAAAAGATCAGTGGAAAGGTACAAAGTTTTCATTTTCCCCCCCTTTACAACACAGGTTAGAGAAATCCAGGAAGAATTGGATAAATTGAGTCCACATAATATTAAACACACTAAGAAGGTATGATGCAATTTAATTATGATTGATACGTATTATTTCTAAGTTGGATTTCTAATGTTTTGTTAGTATCATCTGTGTTCTCTGTGCTAATACCATTTTCAGTGCTTGTAGAAACCTGTTAGTGAGGGCATTAGCACCTTAAATATTCTGAATTTGTGGTTGTCTTCCGAGGAACAGTTTTTGAAAATAGATTGTTGTTGTTGCTGGTGGTGTAAGAAACGAAAAATAGGAAGAAAATTATTTTGTCGTTAGAAATCTTTAAACTTTACAATTCCCTTTACTATGAAAAAGTCTTCACCTTAGAAATAGTTCAATATAGAAAGAAGATAGACTGTAAATATTCTTAAGGGTGGGGTTAATGTCAGGAAGTTCTGAATATGGAAATAACTTCTCATATTTCACTTATTGCCAGTCATGGGCAATGTCCAGGCTGGCATCTGCCTATCGAGGAGCCATTCGGGCCTTACAGATGTTTGTCACTCAGTTTACTGACCGAGGGGAGCACCCAGTTCCTGCTCAGTATAGGGAACTGGGCAGTCTTATCCGCCAGCTTTCACTCTGTTCTGCCAAGATGGATGCTGATTCTTCCGTTTCTGATGTGGTGATAGATATCCTGCAACAAATTGAGGTATGAAATTGACTTACTGTTGTTAAAAATGCATTGTTTCTTGGTTTGTTTGTTTTTTAATCTTCACCCCGGGATATGTTTTTATAGAGAGTAAGGGGGAAAGGAGAAGAGAGAGCGAGAGAGAGAAAGAGAGAGAGAAACATCTATGTGAGAAAGAAACAGCCATAGGTTACCTCCCATATGTGCTCTGACTGGGAATCGAACCTAACCCACAACCTTTTGGTGTATGAGATGACGCAAAAGTACGTTTTTTTCTAAGCAGGGAAATAATGTTTACCATCTCCAAGTTTCATTGAGGTTTATGGAGAATACCAGACAAAGCTGCTACAACTAGTAAATTAAAGTTTTACTGAGGGCAGTAAAAGGACTTCATTTTTTTTTTAAACTAGAAATAGTTAGGAACTTTTTCTTTTCTTTTTTAAATATATTTTATTGATTTCAGGGAGGAAGGAAGAGGGAGAGAGAGAGATAGAAACATCAATGATAAGAACGAGTCATTGATTGGCTGCCTCCTGCACATCCCTACTGGGGATTGAGCCTGCAACCTAGGCATGTGCCCTTGACCAGAATCGAACCCAGGACCCGTCAGTCCACAGGCTGACACTCTACCCACTGAGCCAAACCAGCCAGGCTGGACTTCATTTTTATTTTATTGTTTTTATAGTCTAGTCCAGCAGCCACCGACCTTTCAGACCTCACGGACCACCGGTTGGTGACCGCTGGTCTAGTCCTATCTAATAATAGACAAATATGCAAATTGACCATACCTCCGACACGCCCACAAGACACGCCCACCATCCAATCAGAGCGAGTATGCAAATTAACCCAAACCAAGATGGCTACAGCCACAGAGAGCAAGGTTTCCTAGGTAACAGAGGAAGCCAAGCTTTCCGCCTGCCCTTGCCAGGCCTAAGCCTCCACTCAAGCTACAAAGTTTCAATTATAGAAGGTAAACAAATTCAAACAAATGGCGGCAGAATGGAGCTTGAGAGAGCAGGCCAGGGTTGCCGCTGGCAACAGGGGAAGCAAAGCTTTCCGCACACCCTGGCCGGGCTCACCTGCTTAAGGCAACAAAGTTTCAATTATAACCCTAACACAAATGGCTGCCGGCCTCGGAGGGAGCCCCAGGCTTGGCTCCGCTCCAGGCTACAAAGTTTCAATTGTAGAAGGAAAATAAATTCCAGATACCAGGGCCTCCCCTTGGGTTGCCAGGGGGCGTGGCCGGCCTGCAAACCACCACAGGCCCCTCGCTCAGGCTGCCCCACGCCCCAAGGGAACCCCCACCTAATCCGGGACGCCCTTCAGGGAAAACCAGCTGGCCCCCACCCCTATCCTATCTAATAAAAGAGTAATATGCAGATTGATCATCACTGCAACACACAATATAGCTGGCCCCATGTGGTCAAAGATCCTGCCCCCATGTGGACACAAGATGGCCACCACAAGATATGGCCAGCAGGAGAGGGCAGTTGGGAGGCACCCGGCCTGCAAGTGAGGGCAGTTGAGAGGGACCCGGCCTGCAAGGGAGGGCAGTTGAGAGGGACCCGGCCTGCAAGGGAGGGCAGTTGGAAGTGATCAACCCTGAAGGAGAGGACAGTTAGGAGTGACCAGGCCAGCAGAGGAGGGAAGTTGGGGGCAAATAGGCTGGCAGCAGAGTGGTTAGGGGGTGATCAGGCTGGCAGGCAGAAGCGGTTAGGGGCAATCAGGAAGGCAGGCAGGCAAGCAGTTGGGAGCCAGCAGTCCTGGATTGTGAGAGGGCAGTCGGACATCCCTCGAGGAGTCCCACATTGGAGAGGGTACAGGCTGGGCTGAGGGACAACCCCCCTCCGTGCACGAATTTCGTGCACCGGGCCTCTAGTCTATAATAATTGTATTTCACGTCTTTGAGAATTGGTGAATTGAATCTAGAACATACAACAACTCTTAACCAGGTCCATTAATTAAAAAGAATTTTCCATTTCCTGGCTGTGCCATTTAATAAAGAATTTTTAGCAGAGAAAAAGAAAACAGTAAGACAATCTTAAATTGGTGCTTTAGTTAAAATATTAGCATGTAATCTAGAGAGATTTGTGAAAAAAGACATTTTAAGATATATGGAAGCAGAGCCTCAAGTCTTGTGATATGGCTAGAAACTTCGGGAAATCACAGTTGGCAAGTACTAGTAAGGAATGAATAGTGTTATTTCTTCTTACTGGTGACAGACGACAAGGACAACATGGCCTTAAATCTTGATAGTTCTCCGAAGTTCACAGAGTGCTACCACATAATTTTGCCATTTTATCTTGACTGCAGTGCTGCGATTTGCAGAATGTCTTATTTTACAGATAAAATTTAAAAAAAAGCTAAGGTTAGATAGATGACACAATTACTTCCCTTGAGTGCTGGGAATCAAATTCCTATCTTCTGATTTCATGCCACTGTTATTTCCACTACACCACATGTTTTCACCTACAAATAAAAAGATGACCTGTCTCTCAGTGTGACACAGCAAGCTGTGGGCTGCAGAGGAAAGGTGATGTAGTGGGGAGAATCGTGGACTAAGTGGCACACCAATTTTACCATTAACTAGCCCGTGGCAGTCTTTAAAGCTCCTTCTACCTTTACAGGTCCATTATCCAGCATATGGTTGTGAATGCATTGGTTATGTTTGGGTAGTTAGAACTCTATCAAGAAGGTTATTGTCCAGTGCAGACCTCCAGACAGTATATCAAATCATGTGATGTTTTTTAAACTTACCCATAAGAAACATTTATTGGTCAAAATTATTTCATTTAGAGGATATATATTTATAACCCTAGAAAAGATGTCACGAGATTATCTAGTCGCTTTCCCAAATTTTGAGCAAGAGTGCCTTAACATAATGTTTCTTAAACACAATGTTTATCTCTCCTATGTTTGAAAGTATTCCATAGTGCAAGCAGTTTATTCTTGTTGATGTATTGTACCATCCACAGCTTAACTTTCCATTGCCTTACTGTCATCTGAATTAAACCTCCCTGGCTACTTCAGTTGTCTTTAATTTGTATTGGCCAGGTGGACACGAGGCCCTTACTGCCTGGTCATGCATGAGTGGGTACTTTGTTAGAGGAGGTGCCTCCTTTAGAAAGGGGGCACAGCTCTACCATTGTGGTAATGAGTGACCAGAGCCACTGGACACACAGAGTTTCCTTTAGTTTATGAAAATGTATATTAAGTGTTTGCCCACTTAAAATTATTTGAGTTTATGAGTTTTTTATTGAGAATTAAAATGCTTTAAAAGCATGTAGGTTTATATTCTGAAAACTATGGTTAGTATTTAAAATGGTGATCCTTAATTTTAGGACTTGGATGCCTTTAAAAGTATTCGTATTTTGCCCTGGCCAGTTGCTCAGTGGTTAGAATGTCGACCTGCACACTAAAGTGTCACAGGTTCGATTCCTGGTTAAGGGCAGATACCTGGGTTGCAGGTTCGAACCCCTCCTTGGTTGGGTTGCGTGTGGGAGGCAACCAATCGATGTCTCTCTCACTCTCTCTCTCCTCTTCCTTCCCTTCTTCCCTCCCTTTCACTCTCTCTAAAAATCAATGGAAAAAATATCATCAGGTGAGGATTAACAACAAAAAATGTATTCATATTTTCTATTTTTTTGCTATGGTTTTAGTGAGCTTCATATGTAAAAGCAGAATTCCTTTTATTAACTTGATGTCCTAAATATTAAAGTTTTAAAATTAAGTTGAACAGTATTTTCTTAATCATTAGAAATAGCCATTTCTCTGGAGTCTTCATTTTCAGTCTTGTGGTTAAAAGTCAGACTTTTTAATGACTAAGAGATAAACTAAGAGAATAATTGACTGTTTCATGGCAGGATTTGGAATCCCTCCTGGAAAAGAAACTGTCACCAAAAAAGGTGAAGAAAAATTTTACTGAAATTAGCAGCAGATTTCCTGTTGATAGTCCACGGTCCTTAGAGAGATGGCAAAGTACATTGCAAAAGAGCGAGAGGAGACCCTTTGTAACAAAGAAGATATTTCCAAAGGAAACAAGACAACCTTCAGTGGCAAAGAAGGTTCTTGCTGGTATGTGTCTTAAAGTGTTCATTGCAAGGCATTTTATTCTTTGGAATTGTCTGGACTGTAACATTTGCTACACTGAGGGAAAAGTTAAGATTTAAAACCTAGTCCTAAATAGGTATACTTGAACTAGGCTGGAGACTGGAATATTCTTCCATAGGGGACCATGGAAAAGTAGAAGTCCCTTTTCGTACATATAGCATTTGGGCTACCCAAAGTAAATTTCCACAGAGCTGGAAGTTAGAGCCCTACTTTAAATTTTAATTTTAACGATAGATAGATAGATAGATAGATAGATAGATAGATAGATAGATAAAAAGATACATATATATCCAATGTGCGTGTGTATATCTTACATTGGATATGCATGTATCTTTTTATATACATATAAGTATATCTCTTTATCTATATATATAAAAGCCTAAGTGAAGCGACCAAATGACTGAACAACCAAATGACCGGTCAACCAGTCACTATGATGCACACTGACCACCAGGGGGCAGATGTTCAATGCAGGAGCTGCCTCCTGGTTGTTAGTGTGCTCCCACAGCGGGAGCACTGCTCAGTTGACTGACGGGCACCAGATGCAGGGCTCACAGCTGGCTGCTGCAGCCCAGAGACCGCAGCAGAGTGGCAGCGAGCCTACCAAGTGGCGGTGGCAGCAGGTGCAGTGGGGCTGGGATGAGCAGGAGCGGCAGGCAGCAAGCCTACTGAGTGGTGGTGGCAGCAGGGCTGAGATGAATAGGAGCGGCAGGCAGGAGCGATCTGGTTTCGGCCTGATCCTCGAGGGACCCCACCGGTGCACGAACCCGTGCACCAGGCCTCTAGTATAGTAGTAAACTCCTAGGAAGTGGAATTGCTAGCTTATGTGGTGTGCACTATTAGACATATACTGGCAACTTGTCCTTGAAAGTGGGCATACAGTTATGTTTTGACTAGCAGTGTTCATCAGTATATATTTCCCTATGTCCTTGCTAAGTACTTTATATAATGAAATTAAATTTTTTCCCAGTCTCTCAGTGGAAAATGGTATCTTATTGTATCTCCCTGATTCCTAGTGAGGAAGATTATTGTTTCTTTCATGTGTTCCTTAGCCATGTCTATTTCCTCTTCTCTGATTTGTCTGTTCATATCCTTTGCCATCTTCCTGCTGGGGTCTATGTCTTTTGCTTATGGAGGTATAGAAATTCTTTATATAATCAGGATCTTAGTCCTTTTATGGTATACATATATTACAGATATTTTCTCTTAGTTACTTGCTTTTGCAATTTGCTTATGATATCTTTTCTGGTACAGAAAATTTTAATATTTCATGAGGCAACTTTTTCTTCTTTGTTCTTCTTTTTCAAAATTTTGCTGATGGTGATTGCTTATCTTCAGAGGAATTTAAAATGAGCTTGTCAAGTTCCATGAAAAATGCTGTCAGGATCTGCATTGGTATTACATTGAGTTCATGGATTATTTAGGGGAGAAATGGCATCTTTAGTATATGAAGTTGGCCCATCATTTTATCTGTGTTCTTTTTCCATCTCTTTAGTTGAATTTTATAATTTTCTGCATACAAGAATTCCTGACATAGGAATACATACGCATGTCTAAATTCCTTGTTAGGTTTATTTCTAGTTATTATTACTCTTGTGAATGGGACCTCCTTTTTTATTAATTTTGAAATTAATTATTGTTCCTTATAGGAGAGCTGTTGGATGTGTACATTGCTCTTATGTCTGGCACTTGGCTGAAATCTTTAATTTGCTATGAAAAGGTATACATTTGAACATTTCTGAAATTGGGATACATTCTTAAATTGGTGATATCATACTTAATTGGCAGTATTTTAGAATTTGCTATTGTGCATAAAATAATGATGTTTATACTCAGTGTTTTAGGTTTGATGAAATAAGAGATTTTTAGTTAATTCTTTTGTATTTTTCCAGATAAATGAGAGCACCTGCAAATAAGTAAAGTTTTGCCTTTTTCTTTACAATTTTTATACCTTTCCTTCTTTCTCTTTCTGCTTTGAGTGGGTTTTAATTTAGTAATAGTTCTAATGGCAGACATTATTTTGCCTCCCAGATTTAACGGGAATGCTTCTCCTTTTTTTTTTTTTTTTTTTTTTTACTTTTTTTCCTTAAGATTCTATTTTGGTGCTTTTTAAATTTTTATTTTTAAATTACAGTTTACATTCTATATTATTTTGTATTTGCTTCGGGTATACAGCATAGTGGTTAGATAATCATATACTTTACAGAATGTCCCTCTGATATTTCCAGTACCCACCTGGCATCATACATAGTTATTAAAATATTATTGACTATATTCTCTATGCTGTACTTTACATCCCCTTGACTCTTTTGTCTCTACTCCTTTTCGCTCAGTCCCCCAAACTCCCTCTCTTCTGGCAACCATCAGTCTATTGTCTGTATCTATGAGTCTGTTTCAATTTAGTTTGTCCATTTATTTTGTTCTTTAGATTTCACTTATGAGTGAAATCATATGGTATTTGTCTTTCTCTGACTGACCTGAAGATTTTATTCTTTTTTATGGCCAAGTAATATTCCATTGTAGATATGTACCTCCCCTTTTTACCCACCCATTTACCATGAGCACTTGGGTTGCTTTCATATTAAGGCTATTGTTAATGACACTACAGTGAACACAGGGTGCATATATTCTTTTGAATTAGTGTTTTGGATTTCTTTGGAAATAAACCTAGAAGAGGAATTGCTGGGTCATAAGGCAGTTTCATTTTTAATTTTTTGATGAACCTCCACACTGGGAGTCTTCCTTTCTCTTGAATTTTTTGGAATAGTTTGAGAAAGGGTAGGTGTTAGTTCTTTGAATAATTGGTAAAATCCCCCATGTGAAGCTATGGTCTAAGACTTGTTTATTGGCAGATTTTTGATTCCTGCTTTGATTTTGTTGGTTGTAATTGGTCTGTTCAAATTTTCTGATCTTGATTCAGTTTTGAAAGATTGTATGTGTCTACGAATTTATCCATTTCTTCCATATTGTACAGTTCATTGGCATGTAAGTTATTAATTGTATTTTCTTACAATACTTTGTATTTTTGTGGTGTCAGTTGTTACTTCTCTTTTATTTCTAATTTTACTTATTCGGGTCCTCTCTATTTTTCTTGAGTCTGGTTAAAGGTTTATCAATCTTATTTATCTTTTCAGAGAAATAGCTCTTGGTTTTATTGATCTTTCAGATTGATATTTTTGGGCTCTATTTTATTTTTTGCTATGATCTTTAGTGTTTCCTTCCTTCTACTCACTTTGAGCTATTTTTCTAGTTCCTTTAGGGATAAGGTTAGATTATTTATTTTAGGTTTTCCTTGTTTCTTGAGGTACACCTGTATTGCTGTGAATTTTCCTCTCAGGACTGCTTTCTCTGTGTCTGATAGATTTGGGGTTGTTGTGTTTTCATTTTCATTTGTCTTAGGTATCTTTTGAATCTTCCTTGATCTCATTATTAACCTATTCATTATTTAGTAACATGTTATTTAGCCTCAGTATGTTTGTGTTTTTAAAGTTGTTTTTTCTTGTAATTGGTTTCTACTCTGATACCCTTGTGTTTGAAGAAGATGCTTGATATGATTTCAGTCTTCTTAAATTTATTGAGACTTGTTTTATGTCCTAACATATCTATCCTGGAAAATGTTCGATATGCTCTTGAAAATAATGTATATTCTCCTGCTTTGGGGTGAAAATATCCATTAAATTCATATGGTCTACTGAGTCATTTAAGTTCGCTCTTTCCTTGTTGACTTTGTCTGGAAAGATCTATTTACTTATGTCAATGTGGTGTTAAAATCCTCTACTATGACTATATTACTGTCAGTCTCTCCCTTTATGTTCATCAGTATTTGCTTTATATATGTAGGTGTTCCTATGTTAGGTGCATAAGTGTTTACAAGGGTTATATCCTCTTGTTAGATGGATCCCTTTATCATTATATAATATCCTTCTTTGTCTCATTTATACCCTTTGTTTTAAAGTCTGTTTTGTCTGATATAAGTTTTGCTGTTCAGATTTTTTTGTTTCCATTTGCATGAAATGTCTTTTTCCATCCCTTTACTTTCAGTCTGTGTGTGTCTTGTATTCTGACATGGGTTTCTCATAGAGAGCAGCTACCCTGTGTCTTTTGAATGGGATATTTAATCCATTTACATCTAAAGTAATTATTGATAGGTACATATTTATTGCCATTTTATTATTTATAATTATGTTCCTCTTTTTTCTTTCTTCTTCTTAAAGAAATTCCTTTAACATTTATTGTAATACTGGTTTGGTGGTAATGAACGCCTTCAGTTTTTTCCTGTCTGAGAAGCTCTTAATTTCTTCAATTATAAATGACTAGGGACCCATTGCAGGAATATTCCTGCAAGACTTCTGGCGGGCTTCCCTCCTGCCATGGCCACCTCTCCTGGCCCCCACCTCTCCCGCTGCGGCGGGCAGGGCGGGGCAGGGTGGGGCGGGCAGAATGGGCGGGGCGCCCCCCGCCCGTCCTGCCCACCCAACCCAGCCCGCGGCCACCTCCGCCTCCGCGCGGGGGACACAGCCGCTGCCGCTGCATGCCTCGCCCCGCACTCCTGACCCTCCGTGCCCGCTGACGCAGCTGCCTCTGTGGCTGCGCGCTGCTGCCTCCTCTGAGCACCCCGACCCGTCGCGAGTGCTGCTGTTGCGCGCCCCACCCCGCCCACCCGCCCCTCGCACGCTGCGGCTTCGCACGCCGCTGCCGCCACCACTGCTGCCGCCACCACTGCTGCGGCCGCGCGCAGTCGCTGCCGCGCACACTGCCCGCCACCGCCTCCAAGGCCGCCGCGGCCACGCACACCACCCGCCACACCCCGCCCACTGCCACCACCGCCTCAGAGGCCACCATGGCCGCGTGCTCCACAGCCGCGCCGCTGCCCGCCTGTGCAGCCGCCTTGCTTTCTGCTTTCTTCACTCCTCCCTCCCTCAGTGTATGCAAATTAACCGCCATCTTGTTTGCTCTGATTGGCTGTGGGCGTGGCGAAGGTATGGTCAATTTGCATATTACTCTTTTATTAGTGAAGATACCCTAGCTGGATAGAGTAGTCTTTGTTTTAGGTCTTTGCTTTTTATCACTCTGAATATTTTGTGCCAGTCCTTTCTGACATGAAATGTTTCTTTTGAGAAATCAGCTGACAGTCTTCTGGGAGCTCCCTTGTAAGTAACTGTCTTTCTCTTGGTGCTTTTAAGATTTGTTCTTTGTCTATAACCTTTGGCATTTTAATTATGATGTGTCTTGGTGTGGGCCTCTTTGGATTCATCTTTTTGGAGATTCTCTGTACTTTGTGGACTTGTGTGTCTTTTTCTTTCACCAGGTTAAGGAAATGTTCCCTCATTATTTCTTCACATAGGTTCTTAATCCCTTGATCGATCTCTCTCTCTCTCTCTCTCTCTCTCTCTCTCTCTCTCTCTCTCTCCCCTCCTTCTGGTAACCCTAGGATGTGGATGTTTTACGTTTGGTGTTGTACCAGAGGCCCCTTAGACTGTCCTCATTCTAAAAATTTATTTATTTTTTTGTTTGTTTTTGCTCCTCTGATTGGGTGTTTTCTGCTACCTTGTCTTCCAATTTGCTGATATGATCCTCTGCTTCATCTAGCCTACTATTTATTCCTTCCAGTATATTCTTCCATTTCTGACTGGTTCTTTTTTATGGTTTCTATGTCCCTTTTTATGCTTACTATTTCTTTGTTGAGATTCTCACTGAGTTGATCCATTCTTTCCCCAAGTTCCTTGAGCATCCTTATAGCCATTGTTTTGTACTCTGTATCTGGTAGATTGCTTGCCTTTGTTTCATTTAGTATTTCTTTTCTGGGGATTTTTTCCTATTCTTTCATTTGGGGCATGTTTCTTTGTGTCCCCATTTTGGCTGCCTCTCTGTATTTGTTTCTGTATATAAGGTAGATCTGCTATGTATCCCAGTCTTGGTATGGTGGCCCTATGTACTAGATATCCTGTGGGTCTCAGTGTAAACCTAATCACCTGAGCTAGGTGGTACAGGAATGTCCCTTGTTTGAGTTATGTGAGCCTTCCTGTTGTAATTCAGTCTTGACTGCTGTTGAGTTATCTGTGAATGGGTCTGACCTTCAGGCTTGCTGTAAGGGTTGACCCCAACGACAGTGTACAAGCTGTTGTATGGGAAGGCTGACCCCATGAAATGGAATTTGTCTCATCAGGGTCTGGAGCCTGCTGAAATCTCCTTTTGGGTGTCCCCTTGTGGCAGTAATTGGATCATGATCTCACGTGGTCTGATGTGGGCCTCTTGGGAGGGACTCTGCTGCAAGTCAATGTTGAACACTGCCTGTGACCAGCCCTGGGCTACCTATTTAGAGCTACAAAGTGATCCACAGTGTGGCTGCTTCTGCTGGGTCTGGGTGCATGAGGGAGAGGCCACACTGCACACCAAGGCTGTTGTTTTAATTATTGAGTTTTTTCCAGATTTGGACGATTATAAAGAAAACTACTGTGACCGTTCTTGTCTCTTAGTACATGTGTACATGTATTTCTCTTGGGTATATTCCTGTAAATATGATTGTTACATTATAAGTTATATGTTTATTCAACTGTAGCAGATAAAGATTTTTTTCAAAGTAGCTTCATCATTTTATATTCTAGTCTGCTGTCTTGTCAGCACTTATTATTAGTTTTTAAAAATTTAGGAACCTGATTGGTATGTAAAGCTGTCACTGTGGTTTTAATTTACATTTTCTGGATGAGTAATTGTGTGAGTACTTTCTTGTATATTTATAGGCCATTTATATGTCTTATTTTGTGAAATTCCAGTTCAAGTCTCTTGCCTAATCCTCCCTCCCTTTCCTTCTCTTTCACTTCCTCTTTTTCTCTTCATTCCCTCCTTTCTCTCCTTTCTTTTTTAATTTTTAATTCTTTGTAGGGGTGTTCTACATATGGAATCTTTCTCAGTTATCTGTATTGTACATATCTTCTTAGAAATAAGATGTGGCTTGCTTTTAAATTTTGCAGTGGTGTGTTTTGATGAACAGAATTATTAATTTTACTGTAGTCCAATGTTGCAATCTTTTCTTGAATTTTTGTTTTTTATATCCTGTTTAAGAAGGTTTTCTCTATGCCAAATCAGGAAGACATTTTCTATATTACTTCCTAGAAAGAAGTTTCACTTTCTTCCCAATGGATATCCAATTGTGCTAGCACTATTTGTTTAAAGGATTACTTTTACCCCCGAAGGGGCATATACTGCCACTTTTGTCAGAAAATAACTGTGCATATGTGTGGGTCAGTTTCTTGGCCCCTTGTTCTCTTTCATTGATCTGATATTGGTTCTTATGCTCCTGTACAGTCTTAATTATTCTAAGTCTTGATATCCAGTAGAATAGCTTTGCCGTCTGTTTTTCCAGAATGTCTTGGCTAATCTTGACCTTTAGTATTTCCATAGAAATTTTAGAATCAGAACTTGTCAATTTCCACCAATCCTCCTGTTCCTCTGAAAACAATAATAAAAATCAACCTAATGGAATTTTGATGAGGAATTGGTATCTTTATAATATTGAATTTCCTAATCCACAAACAATGTATATCCCTCCATCTATATATATAAAAGCCTAAGCGACCAGTCTACCGTTCAATCAGTCGACCAATAGCTATGACGTGCACTAACCACCAGGGGGCAGATGCTCAATGCAGCAGTTGCCCCCCCATGGTCAGTGCGCTCCCACAGTGGGAGCACTGCTCAGTTGACCAACGGGTGCCAGATGCCAGGCTCGTGGCTGGCGAGTGCAGCTGTGGCGGTGCAAGCCTCTCCCGCGGACACTCCCCCTGCGCACCCCTTCCCCATCCGGACCGGGATCGGGACCAGCATTGGGATTGACTGGGCGCGAGCCTACAGGCGCAGTGGGGCTGGGATGAGTGGGAATGGTGCAGCACCCAGCCTGGGCTCAGGCTCCTCCCCAGCTGCCTGCAGCTTTGGCACTACTACATCCCTCAGGGGATGTAGGACTGCCGGTTTCGGCTGATCCCTGCAGGCCAGGCCGTGCAAATCCATGCACCGGGCCTCTAGTTTATTTATATTGTCTTTAAATGCTCTCAGTAATTTATAGTGTGTGTCTGTGTGTGTGTGTGTATGTGTGTATGGTTTTGTTTAGCTTTCATTAGATTTCCTGGTATTGCTATTTTCAATTCGCTTGTAGATGATGTCTTTTTTAAATTTTAATTTCTAATGTATATTGCTGATATATAGACATAGAATTGATTTTATGTATTGCTTTTGTATCTAGCAATATTGCTAGGCTAGCTAATTTATTTTTAATAACTTATCTGTAGATTATTTGTGTTTTCCAATGTAAGAATTCATATAATCTATGAACAAAACTATTGGGTTATTTCCTCTTTTCCATCTATATTTCTTTTTCTTGTATAATTTTCTGGTTTTATTTACTGATTTGTAAATAACTGATATAAAAGTTATGTTTAAGTCTCTTTTTTAAAATTTAATAAATCTTTATTGTTCAGATTATTACAATTGTTCCTCTTTTTTCCCCCATAGCTCCCCTTCACCTGGTTCCCACCCCCCCCCCTCTGCCCTTACCCCCCCCCACACACACACACACACTGTCCTCATCCATAGGTGTACGATTTTTGTCCAGTCTCTTCCCGCACCCCCCACACCCCTTTCCCCCCGAGAATTGTCATTCCACTCCCTTTCTATGCCCCTGATTCTATTATATTCACCAGTTTATTCTGTTCATCAAATTTTTTTATTCACTTGATTTTTAGATTCACTTGTTAATAGATACGTATTTGTTGTTCATAATTTTTATCTTTACCTTTCTCTTCTTCTTCCTCTTCTAAAAGAATACCTTTCAGCATTTCATATAATACTGGTTTGGTGGTGATGAACTCCTTTAGCTTTTTCTTATCTGTGAAGTTCTTTATCTGCCCTTCAATTCTGAATGATAACTTTGCTGGGTAGAGTAATCTTGGTTGTAGGTTCTTGCTATTCATCACTTTGAATATTTCTTGCCACTCCCGTCTGGCCTGCATAGTTTCTGTTGAGAAATCAGCTGACAGTCATATGGGTGCTCCCTTGTAGGTAACTTAACTGTTTTTCTCTTGCTGCTTTTAATATTCTCTCTTTGTCTTTTGCTCTTGGCATTTTAATTATGATGTGTCTTGGTGTGGTCCTCTTTTGATTCCTTTTGTTTGGGGTTCTGTGCACTTCCAGGACTTGTAAGTCTATTTCTTTCACCAGTTGGGGGAAGTTTTCGGTCATTATTTCTTCAAATAGATTTTCAGTATCTTGCTCTCTCTCTTCTTCTGGCACCCCCATAATTCTGATGTTGGTACGCTTGAAGTTGTCCCAGAGGCTCCTTACACTATCTTCATAATTTTGGATTCTTTTTGCTTTTTGCTTTTCCAGTTAAGTGTTTTTTGCTTCTTTGTATTTCAAATCTTTGACTTGATTCTTGCGATCCTCTAGTTTGCTGTTAGATCTCTGTATAATATTTTTTATTTCAGTCAGTGTATGCTTAATTTCTAGTTGGTCCTTTTTCATATCCTCGAGGGTCTCACTAAATTTATCGGCCTTTTCTAGAAAATTCTTGGAAAACGTTATAACTGTGGTTTTGAACTCTATATCCAGTCGTTTGCTTTCCTCCATTTCTTTCATTTGTGATCTGTTTCTTTGTCTCCGCATTTTGACTGCTTCCCTGAGTTGATAGAGTGGCTTTGTGTGCTAGGTGTCCTATAGGGCCCAGTGGCTCAGCCTCCCCAGTTACCTGAGGTGGACACTCTTGGTGCAACCCTTTGTGGGCTGTGTGCACGGGCTGTGTGCACAGTCTTGTTGTAGTTAAGCCTTGGTTGTTGGTGGTACCACTGGGAGGAATTGACCTCCAGGCCAATTGGCTGTGAGGATCAGCTGTGTCTATGCTGGGAGAACTTCTGTGCTGGAGACAACCTTATGAGACAAGACTTGCAAAAACCTCTGTGCTCAGCTTGAATGGGGCGGAGTCTCAGGGCGGAGCAGACAGCTTTGGTTTCCCGTCAGCCCTGCCCTAATAGGCCCCTGTGTCTCAGTGTCCCATGGTAATCACTGCAAGCACTTCTGAGAGAAAGCCGCCCTCGAGTTCCACTCGCCGCCAGACAGTCCAGCCTCTCCCCGCATGAGTCTGGGTCCCCAGAGTCTTGCCCGGAACTGGAGTTCAGTGCAGTCGGGAGCTTTTTGTCTCCCTCCCGCTTGAGAAAGCCAGCCGTGCACTCAGCCACCAGTCCTCTCCACGCATGCGTCTCAGTACCTCTGCCTCCTGCAGCTCCTCTGAGTCTCAGTGTGCTTTTCTCTTTCCTTCTAGTTGTAGAGTTTCCACTCAGCCAGCCTTCCTGTGGTTCTGGATGATGTCGTTTTGTCTTTTAGTTGTCGTTTTGAAATTGTGGTACGAGGCAGCAGTTTAGGTGTTTACCTATGCCGCCATCTTGGTTTCTCTCCTAAAGTCTCTTTTGATACATGAAACTTTCCTGATTTCTTATATTTTTGTTTTGTATATTTTGAAATTGTGCTGTTAGATGCGTAAGAGTTCCTGGCTGTTAAATCTTTTTGGTGGATTTTATATATTATTATTAGTAAATATTTCTCTTTGTCTTCTTTAATGTTATTCACTTTGGATTCTGTTCTGTTTTGTTTCATCTACCTGACTTGTTTGGCATTTACCTAAAATAACATTTTTCATTCCTTTATGTTCCATCTTCCTTTGATGTTTTATTTCAAGAAAGTTACTTGTAAATAGTTTGGTGTTTTAAACCCTGTAATACAGTTCTATATTTAACCTACTTACATTTACTGACTAATGATGCATTTGAACTTCTTTTTTATTTTATTTTATGTTTTTTATTTGTCAAGGCTTTCCCCCCCCTTTGTTGTAATTGATTACATTAATAAAGATTTTCTTGTTTCATTGTGTTTCCTCTACTGATTTGAAAGTTAGATGTCAATTCAATTTTCATTTGATTATTTAGTAGTTTATTGTACCACCTCTAACATGAATGTAACAAAAACGAATTTGCTACATTATTATTAGACATTTATTCCCTATAATGTGATATTCTCTTCATTGTCAGGCAGTTGGAACTAATGTAGCTTGTGCCTGTGCCAGCCTTTTCCCTTCAGGACAAGTATCATGTCTGCTTGCCATTGTGTGCTTTATGACCAGCCCAGTGTCTGACACATAGTTAGGCACTTGGAGAATGAAATGGTACCTCATTGTTTTAATTTGGATTTCTCTGATTCTCAGTCATCATATTTTCATGTTTTTATTGACAGTTCAGCTATTCTCTCTATATTGCTAGTTTCCATCCTTAGTCTAGTTCTCTATAGGATTGCTTATTTTTCTTACAGATTTGTGGATGTTCTTTATATATTCTGCATATTTATCCTGTGTTAATTATTTGCATTACAGATCTCTACTTCCAGACTCTAACTTTTCTGTTACTTAGATGATGTGTTTTTGTCAAAAGGAAATTGTAGCTTAGTATAATTAAATTAAATATCTTAATATTATATTTGAGTTTAAGAAAGCCTTTTCTGTACTGATATCATAGTCATATTCTTCCTATATTTTCTTCTCAAAGCTGTAAAGTTTTCCTTTTACATTACGTCTTTGTTCCATTTAGGACTTAAGTGTTGTTCACTGTGAGGCAAGGATCCTGTTTAATTGTGTTACCTGTGGACATGGATAGTCTTAGCACTATTGAACACAGTTCATACTCACTGATGTTCATGTTGCCTTTGTCATAGCTGTTTTGCTCATTGGTTTCTGCCTGTTCCTGCTTCACTCCCACACTGCCTTGGTTATTACAGCTTTATCATGAACACTGCATTGCTGGTGGAATAAGCCGCCACTCCTTCCCCACTCCATACTTTGGTATTGTGCTTCACAATTATTTGGGCTATCTTGGGTTTTCTTCTTCATAAGAATATTGGGGTCAGCCTGGTTAGATCCCCACCAAAAAAAAAAAAAAAAGTAGGGATTTTAATTGGATTTGCATTGAAAATTATAGATTACTTTGGGGAGAATTGACATCTTTACAGTATTCTTTCCATTTATGAAAATAATTTATTCATACCTTCTTTTTTTCACATCCTTTAAAAATACCTTTAA
Organism: Cnephaeus nilssonii; assembly: GCF_951640355.1. Lineage (NCBI taxonomy): Eukaryota > Metazoa > Chordata > Mammalia > Chiroptera > Vespertilionidae > Cnephaeus > Cnephaeus nilssonii. The sequence goes on from NC_137090.1 coordinate 37,667,782, forward strand.
TTTTTTAAAAAAGTATTTTTATTGATTTCAGAGAGGAAGGGAGAGGGAGAAAGAAATATCAATGATGAGAGAGAATCACTGATCAGCTGCCTCCTGCACGCCCTCTACTGGGGATCGAGCCCGCAACCCAGGCATGTGCCCTTGACCAGAATTGAACTCAGGACCCTTGAGTCTGCAGGCCGATGCTCTATCCACTGAGCCAAACCAACTAGGGCAAAAAATACCTTTAATTTTTTTTTTCTGTTAAAGTCTTGTATATGTTTTCTTAATTTTCTTCCTAAGTGCTTTATAGTTTTTGTTGCTAATGTTAATAGGATTTATTTCTATTATGTTTTCTCATATTATTTTGAAATGTGGGGATGATGCTGGGTTTTGTATGTTTTTCTTCTTTTATATAGAAAACTTGCTGAACTCTCTTTTTAGTTGTAATTGTTTGCCTGTAAATACTCTTGAATTTTCTATATAGTAAGCATTATCTTATCCTCAAAAATGGCAGTTTTATTTCCTTTCCCATTGCAGGGTATATGTCATGAATGGAGTTCAGACTCTATTCTGTATCAAATTAGGAGCCATCAAATGTTTCGACAAGTGACATTTAAATATTTACTTTTTCTATTTTTTTAAATATATTTTATTGATTTTTTACAGAGAGGAAGAGAGAGGGATAGAGAGTTAGAAACATCGATGAGAGAGAAACATCGATCAGCTGCCTCTTGCACACTCCCTACTGGGGATGTGCCCGCAACCAAGGTACATGCCCTTGACCGGAATCGAACCTGGGACCCTTGAGTCCGCAGGCCGACGCTCTATCCACTGAGCCAAACCGGTTTCGGCTACTTTTTCTATTTTTAATCCTCACCCCAGGATATGCTTATGATTTTAGAGAGAGGGGAAGATTGAGAAAGAGAGAGAGAAACATCCATGTGAGGGAGAACATTGATTGGTTGCCTCTCTATGTGCCTCAACTAGGGATCAAACCCACAGCCTTTCCGTGTATGGGATGATGCTCCAACCAACTGAGCCACACTGGCCAGGGCAATATATTTACATGTTAGAAAAGACAATTTTGGTAGCCAGGTGTATGTGTGATTGAAGGTAAAGGTAAGGTTAGTTAGGAGATGCTGTCACTACAGTCACAAGGTATCAAAAGCCTGACCTTGGGAAGTCGCAGAAGGGGAGGAAGGGCAGAGATAAGTACGAGATATTTTAGAATTAGTGTCAAAGGGACCAGGTGAGTGAGTCAATGTGGGAGGTGAAATTCAGGGCGTCAACCGTGACGGGGTCCTGCTTGTAGAAGTACAGTAGGAGTCAGAGGAGGAGGAGTAACTTTGGCAACAAGGAGCATACCTGTCTGTAGATAATCTTTCTCTCCTACTTGGTTTGAATACAATTTCCCTCAGTTTGTCCTTTTGCAATCCCATATAGATAAGTATCCACCTGATGTAGAGCTCCCGAGGACCCCGGGGTCGGAGAAGGAGCTTGATGCATTAGATGCGGATATCCTTCCAGAGGAAGCTCTGACTGTTCTAGACCAAAACGCAAGCTTCAAAGAAGAGGCATTAGCCCCGGCCAGAACAAAAGGAGTGGGGAAGAGGCCCGTGACTGACAATGTGAAGAAAGATGCTCTGGCACTGGCCGGATTCCAGCAAGTATGAAATCACTTCTTTCTTTTGGCCCATTGTATTCACCTAACACTGTCCAACGTCACATGGGCTGGTAAGGTGGAGCCAGGATTTGAGTTCTTAGACATTAAATGCCAGAGCCCTTGAGTCCAACTACCTAAATTAAGCTGACTTCGCTGAGCTCTGGGTTGTTTTTATTTTTTACCAAAAACAGCAATTTTTAATATTGTTGCTAGGACAGGATATTCTCTCTTATTCTGGTTTGCTAATATCCTAACTTACTTGATACCAAGGTCCAAATCAGACAGGCTATTTCAAAATTTAGGTTTTTTTGCTTCTGATTTAGAAGTGTGAACTTTGAGGAGATTAAGATTTGGTTCCTGCTAAAGATAAATATTGGTAAATAATAACTACTCCATATTAAAAGCATCCTAGGGTGAGTACTTTCTAATATGGCTTTGGAAGCCAGCTGGCTTGAAACTAGATTATATTTTAAGCTTCTAGTTGAAATTTAACTTAAGGCCCTACCAGTGGGGAATGGTCAGGAGACCACCTCGTAGTCTAAATATCCTTGATGTGGTTCCTGCCATTTAATGGTGTTGTCCGGAGGCTTCTGTAGCAAACCTATATTATTTGGTGACCGCAGGAAAAGGAATTAGCAGTTACTACCAGTTACTGACGGATCTTGGATTTGGATCGTCTTTATTCCTTTCCAGTCAGACTCTCTGGGAGTCGTTGGGAAGTTAGAACTGAGCCTGTGAGAATGAGCTTGGTGCTCTTCTTCAGAGACACCTCCTTTTCTGTAACATTGTAATACAGCCCGAATCATTTTGTGTAGATGGCACAAGCCTTTCTACCTTTGTCGTCATATTCTTCATTTAATCTTCTAGAAACTTGTGAAGAAATTATCTCCCGCTTCTGTGCCCTTCCTTGTTTCACTGCCCTAAGTATATTTTTGCTATAGTCAATAAATTCCTTAAGCCAGTTGGAGAAAGACAACTATCATATGATCTCACTCATATGTGAATCGAAAGAACAAAATAAACTGATGAACAAAATAGATCCAGAGACATAGAAACATGGAACAGTCTGATGAATTGCAGCGGGAAGGTAGGGGTGGGTGGGAAGAGATCAACCAAATAATTTATATGCATATATGTATACCCCATGGATACAGACAATTGTGTGAGGTAGGGGATGGGCTAGAAGGGGTCAGAGGGGGGAAAAGGGGGACATCTGTAATACTTTCAACAATAAAGATAGAACAAACAAACAAAGAAATTATCTCCCATTTTACAGATGAGAAGCCTGAGGCTCAGAGAAGTTAACCAAGAACGTTTTACAGTTTAACTCCCTTCTTTTGGTTTAATTATGAAAACATATATCAAAAGATGGCAAAGCTATGGATTCCAGTTTTGCACCTCACCTCCCCCCTTACCAACATTGTTTTTGTGTCATTTACATCCTCCCCCAAATTTCCACCTCAGTGCTTCCCAGTTAGATTTTTGCTGAATAGATGCATGAATAGCACAGGGGCACTTGAAGCTTCAGTAAGTCAGAGTTTCTTTGATATCCATTTGGTTTGATAATTCATATATCTCTCTTACAGGGACTTCACAAAGCTGAAAAAAGTAGACCAACCCAATCTCAGGGCAAAAGCAGGTTGCATCAGACAACAGTTTCATCCAGATTAAAAATAAACCAACAGCCTGTGAAAGACACTAGGGCTCCTTGGATACCTCCAAACCCCACGTCCCCACAAGCGTCTCCTAAATGGTATGTAAAAATTCAAGGGACCATTTGGGTATGTGACTTTATTTTTCCTTCACAGGTCAAAGATGACCTATTGTTTAGCGCAAATAAAGCAGCAGCCTTCGTTTCCATTAAGAATTTTTTCCTACCTGACGATGGGTAGTGTAGCCTCCATGGGCCACCCAACACCTGTGGACATGTGTCATTGTATGGAGGCTCATAGGCTTTCCTCACTTGTCTCTTCACCTAATACATTCTAGTTACTTGAGGCCAGGAACTGTGCCTCCCCTGTATCTGACTGTTCAATGCCTAGCACAGTGCCTGATACTTAGTAAATTTTAGCAGGAATTTGGTACATCTTTGCTGGATGGATGAGTGAATATTTTAAAGTGATTCTAATTCCAGATAATTATGACTTACAAAACCATAATGATCTCACAGACACTGTCTGACTGCAGGGGACAGTGGGATAATGCTGACATTATTGCTGTGTCACCTCATTCCACGCAGCTAGGGAGAAGGTATTGTCCTCCAGGGGCATCGGGGTCCAGTTAGGTGGAAGTAGTCTTTGTGGAGTTGGTTCGAGGGCAACTTGTTTACCATGGACAGGAGTTCTTGAAGGCACAGTAGGAAGTACAGGAGGTAGGACAGTAAAAGGAAGGCAGCAAAAAGCAGTAATGTGGAGAGCAGTAATGTGGAGAGGTTAAGTGACTGAAGGGGTCTGCCTTTTGGGGGCTGGCAAAAGACAGGGTAAGAAGCTTGGTAGAATGGATTTCCCTTAAGATTAAATGATTCTAAATGAATGGTTCTGCTTACCCATCAGCTCTCACTTTAAAGGCGAAGAAGCAATGTCTAGAGAATTTACCGTCTTCCTTACATAGCAGAGCTGGGACTCATAACAGGTCTTCTGAGTGCATAATGTGCTTTCTTCATTTTTATTTCTCTCCTCTAAATTCTGTCTTTTATATATATGTTAGTATAGAGATGTGAATTCAGTTGGTAAGCATCAATTAGCTGAAGTTTATATTGCAGCTGAGTGTATGGGTGGTGGGTCGGGAGGGGAGTGGATAATAAGGCCTCCAGGCTCAAAGTGCTGTATTAGGCCTATAAAGGTAAAGGGTTGCTTCATAATATGGAATGTAATTAGTGACCCAAGTCTATATATTATTACAGGTTTTTGTTGAAGTTTACCCATTATTCTATAATTGACTTTTTTTTAAAATAGTGATTGGCCATGGGTGGTGGGGCTCAGTGGTTAGAGCGTTGGCCCCCCCCCACAGTGAAGGGTCACGGGTTCGATTCGCAGTCAAGGGCACGTAACTGGGTTGCAGGTCTATCCCCGGCCCAGGGCATGTGCAGAAGACAATCAATCAAATTGATGGTTTTTTCTCTCTCCCCTCTTGCCCCCTTCCCACTCTCTCTGGAAATCAGTGGAGAAAATATCCTCAGGTGAGGATTAACAAAATAAAATAGTGATTGCTTCCATGAAGCAAAAGGCGAACTTCTCTCTTTTAATACTGAGCGTGCGTCCTAGGGGATCTCACCCTTGTTCACTTTCAGCTCCCACCTTAGGGCCCTGTGCTGGAGATCACCGTTACTGAATGCTTTTATCTTCTCTGAGCTGTCACCTTTCCGTGAGCCATTGGCTGAGGAGTGAATGATTACAGAGATACACTTCTCATTTCTTGCAGTGCTGCATGGCTGAAGGTGAAACCTAGCCCCAAAGATGCCACGAAAGAGCAATCTGTTGAACAAGAAGGTGCTCAAGAGGAAAGTCAGTTGGGAGGTGCTGTTGAGCATGAAGCAGTTAGGTTTGTGCTAATATTTTCAAATCTTTGAAAATGTAAGGGCCCCTTTCACATAGACTCTAAATGAACTTTCTTCTCTTCCCTGTGTATAAAGTGGTTATTTAAAATGTAAATTATTAACATTTTCTGTCAAACTCTTCAGCTTAGACAGTGAATCCCTTTTTTATTCCTTATTTAATTCATTCAAAAATTATATGAGTGTCAAGTGCTTTACATGTATTAGCTCTCTTAATTATTATCCTATATAATAAAAGGCTAATATGCAAATCGACTGAACAGCAGAACGACCAGTTGCTATGACACGCACTGACCACCAGGGGGCAGATGCTCAATGCCAGAGCTGTCCCCTGGTGGTCAATGTGCTCCCACAGGGGGAACGCTGCTCAGCCAGAAGCCGGGCTCATGGCTGGCTAGCGCAGCAGCAGTGGTGGGAGCCTCTCCTGCCTCAGCGGCAGCGCTAAGCCATCAGTCAGACATCTCCTGAGGGCTCCCGGACTGTGAGAGGGTACAGTCTGGGCTGAGGGACTCCCTCCTCCAAGTGCACAAATTTCATGCACCGGGCCTCTAGTAACCCTATAAAGTAGATACTGTGGTTATCACTCCCATTTTTCAAATGAAGCAAGACATGTTCAGTCATTTACCCATGGTCACACTTTTAGTCAGTGACCAAAGCTGGGATTTGAACCCAGGCAGTCTGCCCTGGATGGTGTGTTATTCTGGTTCTTAAGCACAGCAGGTTATTTAAAATCTAGGATAGAAGTTGGAGGAAGAAAGGTTAGGAGAGGTAGAGTTGGGTGTCATCTTGAGGCAGTGTTTGAATTAGTCATGCAGGTAGGTGATATTTACAGGGAAGAAGTAGGAAATAGAATTTAGTTGTGGGTCAGGGATTGAGCTTTGGGTTAGCTCCCCGGGAGCAGGAATAGGAAGGGGAACCAGTGGAAGAACATCAAACAGGAAGGAAGAACAGAGCAAGGTAAGATGAGTAAGCCAGGACGAGAGGGCTCCAGCGAGGGGCATGTTTCTCCAATGAGTCTTGAAGCTTGCTTGTGCCTGGACTTCTTTGGCAGTTTGGTGGCACCTTTGGACTTTGTCCAACAATAATGTTGGTAAATGCATAAATAAAATACACAATTAATGAAATACTTTTTAAAGTTATATTTGTGTTAGTTGGCTGCCAGTTGCTTGTTTTGTATATGGTACAGTTGTGAGCGCTATGGAGACTTAAAAAAGGGCAAAAAAGACCAAACCCCAGCCCCTGCTTGTTTACCGTCAGTAGGAAGGACTTGTCATTAGCTGTAATTTAAGATGGAACATGGTGTGTACCCTAAGAAGTAAAGGGTTAAGAACAGAGGTTTTAGAAGGGAAAATAAATTGGGATTAAAAACTAGACCCTAAATAGGGGATGATACGGCAAGAACATTCCCTGTGAGGACAGCGGTGAAACAGGTCTCTGCATTCGTTTGGCTGAAATTGTTCTTGAAATTATGGGAAAGCAAAAATGAATACGGGCCATTAAATAATTTAATAATATTTACATATCCTAAACTGAAAGAATCAGAGCCCATCCGCATAGAGTTAGCTTTTCCCTTCGCTTTTATTTGACTTCACTGTGCCTTTAGGGTTCTCCGGGAGTCCATTTCTTTGTCTAGACTTATAGCTACAGCAACAGCTTATTTTATGGTTGAACAGGAAATCCTAAGTCCAGTGATGGATAGTTTTCTGGAGAATATTCGGGCACAGTTTTTGTTGCTCTGCACACGAGGAGTGCTTGTGCACGGAAGTGTCTTTTTACCCGGAACGTTACCTGGAGAGCTTATGGGGTCCAGAGAGGTTGTGTTACCTTCTGCGTCCCTCCTGGAGGCAGGATGGCACTCTGGTATCCCAATCTGTGTCTGTGGTATTGGCACCTGCAGACCGAAGCAGAAGTGGTCTGACTATGTTTGCTCTGTCTGCTAGACTCGCTTGGCTTGATGCAGAAACTTCCAAAAGATTGAAGGAACTCGGAGAATTAAAAGCTGAGGAAATGGACAAAATGCAAAATCAGAGGTAAATATCTGTTTCTGGGGTAAAGAAAAAAATAGGCTTGATCTATATCATCTCACTATTTTAACAGCTAGCTAATTAAAATTGTTTAAAGGTGTAGTCACACTTAAGATTATTGGCTGCCTGCCTGCTTAAAAGATTTTGAAATCACCTCAGAAGGCTGCAGTGGAGCCAGGATTGGAGTGCAGGGGAGTCCTGGCGCTTAGGAGAGCTGGGTGACTGTTCTATACTGTCCTCTAGGCTCCATTGGCTTGATGCTGAAAGGATTCTTGAACTTGAGCTTTCCTCTAGGGCAGTGGTTCTCAACCTTCCTAATGCCGCGACCCTTTAATATAGTTCCTCATGTTGTGGTGACCCCCAACCATAAAATTATTTTCGTTGCTCCTTCATAACTGTAATTTTGCTACTGTTATGAATCGTAATGTAAATATCTGTGTTTTTCGCGACCCACAGGTTGAGAGCCGCTGCTGTAGAGCCTAAGACCTTCGGAAAACACAGATATTTACATTACGATTCATAACAGTAGCAAAATTACAGTTATGAAGGAGCAACGAAAATTTTATGGTTGGGGGTCACCACAACATGAGGAACTGTATTAAAGGGTCGCGGCATTAGGAAGGTTGAGAACCACTGCTCTAGGGTCATCTGGGTGGACTGTTTGCTATAATTAGCTGTAATTCATGCTGGTCTTTAGGTCTCTCCTTGGCAGGGAAATGGGGTGTCAGGCTGTCCAGAGTAGAGTCTTCTGATTTTTCGCCTGGAGGGTAAGGATCTGGAGGCCAGTGTCCTAGGGGCTGAGTTGAGGAGGAGGGTTATAATTCTTACCATTGGGCATTCAGCGTGCATACATGGTCCACTCCTTTTGGCAGTGTACCTACAGCCGCAGCTGGGATTGGCATCCCTTAGTCAAGAGGCCCTTCCAGAGACTGAGCACAGACTGCTCACAGTGTTGGAGAGAGGTCTTAACTTCACAAACATCACTTGATCCTAGTCTTCCATATTTAAGCTACACCTCCCAGCTCACCCCCAGGCTAGATATGCCTGGTCCTGCCAGTCCTGTGCCTGTGTCAGTCAGTGGTGCACGTTGTGTGGGTGTTCAGTGTTCCCACACTGGCTAAGTATTCTGCTTTCTCAGGTCAGCTACGTTATTACCTTTGGCCTTCTGCTTCCAGCACCTTTCCCCTCTCTTTGTGGGTCTGTGTCTAACTATTGTGGCACTTTGAGAGGGAGCAAAATTAGTTTCATTTGTCCAGTCTTCTACCATCTTCAGTTGTTTAAAGGCAGCCATTATTCTTTTAAAATGTACTGAGAGCCTCATGTACATCATCAGATGTTTGATACAGGACCAGCAATGTTGCATCCACCTGGAAGTTGTTAGAAATGCAGAATCTCAAGCCTCAGTCAGACCAACCGAATCAGAGTATGCATTCTATTTTTTATTTTTTGTTAATTCTCACCCGAAGACATTTTTCCCATTGATTTTTTAGAGAGACTGTAAAGAAGGGAGGGATGGAGAGAGAGAGAGAGAGAGATAGGAGAGAGAGAGACAGACAGACATGATGTGAGAGGAAGCATTGATCGGTTGCCTCCTGCGTGTGCCTGGACCAGGACTGGGGAGCAAACCCACAACCCAGGTACAGTCTTGACTGGGAATCAAACCCATGACCCTTTGGTCTGCAGGTCAATGCTCTAACCACTGAGAAATACTGGCCAGGGCTCAGAGTCTTATTTTAATAAGACTCTAGGGGACTCGTATGGCCCTTACTATTATGGAAGCATTGCCCTGGCCAGTGTGGCTCAGTTGGGGCATCATCCCATATACCAAAAGGTGGCTGGTTTGATTCCCGGTCAGGGCACGTACTTGGGTTATGGGTTTGATCCCTTCACATCGATGTTTTTCTCTCTCCCCTTGCCTCTGTCTAAAATCAATGTGAAAAAAAATTAGGGAAGCATTGTGGGTTTATAAACATTTGATTTTCCTTCACCTGGAATGGTAAATAAATATGTAAAATAGAATATTTTCTTGCTTTTGATTTTAATTCTCTATTTTATTTCTAAATAGTGTTTCTGCTACCCAGTTAGCAGACAAGGTAGAGAAGGCAGTCCTGGAGCGTTTGAAGCCTCTGCTGGCGCAGGCTCAGGTAATCTGCTTCACCTCATTTGCTTGCCGTTTGGAAGTTCCAGAATAGAAGGAGTTGCTACAGAGGTCACGCTGACCCTTCATAGGGCTGAGTGTCTGGCAGATGGAGGCCGCAGTGCTGAGCCGTGCTGCACAGTGTGGTGCAGTGCTGGCTGCGAGGGCCTTCCATTGTGGGCCAGTGACGAAGACAAGGGGGAGAGAGAAAGTCCCACTTTGTAGGAAGGTGAGATTTTAGTTTGGGAATGAGTTTAGTTTGCATTTTTCATTCTTTTTTTAAAAATATATATTTTTATTAATTTCAGAGAGAGGAAGGGAGAGGGATAGAAAGATCAATAATGGGAGAGAATCATTGATTGGCTGCCCCCTGCACGGCTCCCACTCCGCCCCCACCACGGATCAGGCCTGCAACCTGTGCCCCGTCCAGAATTTGAACCTCGACCTCCTGGTTCATGGATCAACACTTAATCACTGACCATACCAATCAGACACAATTTCCATTCTTAGTCAAATGACTCTACCGGTGGTCATGTGTTTAGCTAACTGCTTCTGCTCTTTCACTTCAGTGGTTTGAGATGACTGACTCTATTTTTCCAAAGGAGAGATATTTCTGGGTACATACCAGGGCTTTTTTGAAGATGACATTGTATACAGCATCATCAGCAGGTTGTGCCATCCTCTTAAGCTGAATGTTGTGGCCAGACCCTTTGGATCCACTTGTAAATAGGAGCAGTCTGTGTGTGTGAATGGATGAGGCCACAAAAATATTATCATCTTAAATGGAGTGAATGGGCCCCTGCAAAGGTCACTGAATTTCTATAGCTCTAGTTTAAGAAATGTTGAATTATTATTAGAGTCCATAGGAATCTCAGGACTGTAGAACTGGGAGGGGTCCTAGAGACCATGTCATCCAACCTCTTCATTTTATCAATGAGTTAACTGAATAGAGAAGTGGAGTAATTGCATAAAAACACACAGCTACTCTGACAATGTTTACAAAGTGGGGGAGGAAAAGGGGCAGGAAGCCAAGATCAACACATGACATTTATTTTCGTAAAAACAGAATGCTTCAAATTGCTGCAAAAAGCCTCCTGTAGCTAAAGCTGATGAACAGTCCACACAGAAGTTATTCTGTTACAGAATGCATTTGTACTAATATGGGTTGTAAATTTTTATAATTCATGAGCTTGCTTGTCTGTTTTAATAGAGAGTCAATTCTTCTGTGGGAGCACATACTCATTTGAAGGATCGACCATCGGTAAACTCAGGGACAGCCCAGCCTGCAGAGGAGGTGCGTGTGGTATTACTACATGACGATGTCTCCGGTTGTAAGGAAAAATGAGGCACACATTACTTTGCAAACACTAGATTATCTTATTCAAGAAGTGGAAGTTACTTTTCATATGTGGCATGTTAATGTTTACAGTGTGTATTTAGCATTATGAGTTAGATCCGCTTTGCAAACAGCTCACAGCAATCTCAGGAGCCACAGGTTCTTGTTAGCGGCTCTTGCTCTCCTTGTGATGAGAACGTGAGTGCACTGCATGACCCTGAATGCTGATGGCCTCTGGCAGGAGAATGGCTGTCCTCATTTCCTTTCATTCAGCCTGGTTTTGCTCATTACTGGCCTAATTTCCTTTATACTCGTGGCCTGATATTTATTGTTAGGCCGGCATGTTTTGAGTGTCCAGTAATGACCCATATCTGGCCACACAGAGAGAAAAGATAGCCCAAGGAAAAATGATAACATTTGAGGGAAGAACATGTTTTGTAGTTGTCCAGCCTCTGGAGGACTGGCGGGCATGTTCCCACCTGCCCAGGCTGTGAGTGGAAGGTGCCGACTGCACCACTGACCCCGTGTGCAGGTTGGAAACAAGGTAATGGTGTCTGTGCGCAGAGCAGGGGTGAAGGCTGCAGGGTTAGAAGGGAGCTGGAAGGAAGCACCACCAGTCCAGCCGCCTTAGGAACAGGAAGGGAGGCAGCAGATCTCCAGAATGTATCCCTATTGTAATTATTAATAGTACTTTAGCTGCAGCATATTTTCCTAATCTTTGTGATTTTAAGTTTATTGTACAGTATTTTATGACAGAATCTCATGTGAGGTGAGGCTTCTGAGACTGGAAACTGAAAGCCTGCATTTAGCTCTTACAAATCGGGGATGCTATGTTCTGGTGCTCTGTTCAGATAGCCACCAAATGACACTTTTATCCTAGAAAAATAACAAGGCTAACATCTCATCTAGGGAGGCAACTCCACAAATGAAGTGATTATAAATGCTGTCTGTGAAGTGGACATGTTTGAATATTATTAAGAACTAGTGGCTCGGTGCATGAAATTCGTGCACGGGGGGAGGAGGGTTACCCTCAGCCCAGCCTGCACCCTCTCCAATCTGGGACCCCTCGGGGGATGTCCGACTGCCGGTTTAGGCCCGCAGTTGGACGTCTTTCTCGCAATCCTGGACCGCTGGCTCCTAACCACTCGCCTGCCTGCATGATCGCCCCTAACCACTCTGCCTGCCAGCCTGCTCACCCTCAACTGCCCCCCCTGCCAGCCTGCTCGCCCCCAACTGCCCCACCTGCCAGCCTGCTCACCCCCAAATGCTCTCCCTGCCGGCCTGCTCGCCAACCGCCCCCCCACCCCACCAGCATGATCACCCCCAACTGCCCTTTCCTCCTGGCCTGATAGCCCCTAACCACCTCTGCCTCAGCCCTGCCATCATGGCTTTGTCCAGAAGGACGTCAGGAAGGTCTCCCGGAAGGTCTCCTGGTCTAATTAGCACATTACCCTTTCATTAGTATAGATATTCTTCGCCCTGGCCAGTGGTTAGAGTGTCAGCCCGCACACCAAAGGGTTATGGGTTGCAGGTACAATCCCTGGCCCAGTCGGGGCATGTGCAAGAGGCAACCAATCAATGTGTCTCTCTTGCGTTGATGTTTCTCTCTCTTTCTCTTTCTCTCTCTTCCCCCGCCCCTCTCTCTTTTTCTCTCTTTCTCCCACTTTCCTCCCTCCCTCCCTTCCACACTCTCTAAGAATCAGTGGGAAAAATATCCTCGGGTGAGGATTAGCAGCAACAAAAAAGAATAATTAGCTTTCTACATAAGAATTACACAGATAAGTTTGCATTAAATGGTCTTTACTATATAACTTATGGAAGAAGATAAGTGTTTAGTGTTGTGGGCTGCTGTTAAACATCAGGATTGTTGCAAAGAGTTTCACACACAGCACCATCAAGAGTCAATGTTTTTAGCCCTGGCAGTTGGTTGGGTGTCATCCTTACACTGAAACATTGATGTGAGCATGAAACATCAATTGGCTGCCTCCTGCACGCCTCCCACCAGGGATTGAGCTGGCAACCTGGGTATGTGCCCTGATCGGGAATCGAGCCAGCAACCTTCCCGTGCATGGGACAATGCTCACCAGCCAGGGCATAATTTTTATTTCTTTAACTTTAAGATTGGATACTTGTTCATATCTTTATTGGCCATTAATAATATATTTTCTTCTGTGAACTATTATTATGATGCTTTACACAGACAATACTAGTATTACTTGGTTATTGCTACTGTTTAAACGACTGGTAAAAATTGTACTGATGTTACTGATTTTGATATTTACTAACTCAGAGGAGGTTTGTATAGCATAGAAACTGACGGTTGGATCACCATGTAGTTGGTTTGTTATGATCAGCATTAATCTTTAGGTTCCTCTGCTGGCTTTGGGTTGCCTTCCCATCCTCCTCTCTTGTTTCGTAGGCTACTGCTCTTGATTGTAAATCCAACAACAGTCCTCAGCTGGACGATGTTTTGGAAGATACCACTCGTGAGCTCCGAGCCATGACTCATTCTAAGATATTGGAGCCTGATGCCTTAGCCACCTCGGGGGACAGCCTGTATCTGGAGACCATGCTGCTCCGAATGGAGGAAATGGAAGTAAGGTCTGGGCTGCAGGCTCTGGTCGGCCACGGGGCCGGGGGAAGCTGGCCCTTGCTGAGCGCAGGTCCTCCGCATGCGTTTCTGTAGGTTAGCAGGACTTCAGAATCACATCACTGGTTTTAAATCCTAGTTCAACTGCCAACCAGGTGTCTGACCTTGATAAAGCCACTTACCCCCTCTAATAAGTAGGGTGCTTTTAAAGATAAAATACAGCATGAAGTCTCATCATGCCGATAGTCGCTTACTACCTGACACATACCTCAGGAAGCGACCGTTATCGTTATCCCCTGGTATCACTGATGTGGTTCAGAAAGCACCAGGAACATATGCCTCAGCTCGTAAAGGCTGCTCATCTGCCTTTGCTACCCGGCTGGCCTGGGATCCTGAAATAGCACAGATAAGTTTGCCGCCTGTAATTTCTACCATATGACTTTAGAATGCTTTTCTCAGAATCTTCAGTCTCAGACATCACCCAACCCAATCCCAGGATTGTTCAGAGCAGGAAATTGAGACCAATAAGGGAGTAAGTGATGTGGCTAAGGTCACACAAAAATTCCCGCCAGAGCTGGGATGAGACTCCGTCCAAGTCTCCTAACAACCAATTCAGTGTTTTCTTTATAATGATAATTAAATATCATTTTGGCTTTGCTGCTAAATAGAGACATTATGGGAAGACAATTTTTTTTTGTTGCTTTTTGAAAATTTAAAGATGTGTAGTTTATCCTAGTCTTTTAACTGATTTCCCTGTCTTGGGATTAACTGTTTAGATCCCGTGTCCAATGGTAGTCTCTAGCCAAATGTGGCTATTTAAATATAAATTAATTAAGATTAAATACACTACTCATATTTCAAGTGGTCAGTAGTTTGTGGTTACTGTATTGGGCACGACAACTATAGAACATTTCCATGCTCACAGCAAGCTCCAGTGGGCAGCACTGGTCTAGATTAGATTAATTAGATTAATTGCTTCATTTTTAGACGTCACCTCATAAGCTAATCACTTCCTGGTCTGGCAGATGCTCATTTCTGGCAATGTGTCTGTATCAAATGTATCTGCTGAGCTGTGACATTCTTGCTAGCTCTGGTTTCTAATGAAACTAATTTATTCTCATCAATTAAACTTTTTTTTTTAAAGAAGTACCAGGAGACAGTTCGCCAAAGATATAATAAAATTGTATATACTGATCCTCAACTTTGGATGCAGGAAGAAAAAAATGGTGAGTGCTCCCCTCACTTTTCCCCCAACATTTATCCTGAAAATTTTGAACATACAGAAAAAATTCTACAGTGAACACCCATAAAACCACCTTATAGATTCTACAATTAACATGTTGCTATATTTGCTTTATTTATACTCTGTCCATCAATTCATCTTATTTTTCATACATTTCAACTTGTGTATCAGCAACTAGAGTTTAATATCTATGGCTCTTTTTCCATTTGAGGTAAAATTTACATATAATAAAATGGATATATAAACTATATCACCTCCAGAAGTTCTCTTATGCTCCTTCCCAGTCAGTTCCAATGACCCAGGCAATAATTGTGCTTTTTTGCTCACTATAAATTACTTACCTGTTCTAGACTCTCATATAAATGGAATCATGCCTGCATATGTTCTTTGTCTAAGACTTCTTTCATTCAGCATGATGTTTTAGATTTATCTGTTACTTGTTTCCTTTTGCCACTGTAACAAATTTAATTTTGTAACAGGTTAAAGCACAGTTTCAGTGATTTAAAACACACATTTATTCTCTTACACTTCCGGAGGTCAGAAGTCTGATTAAGCCCTAAAAGCCTAAAGTCAAGGTGTAGGCAGCTTCTAAGGCTGCCTGCGCTCCTTGACTTATGACCACACTTACTCCAGACTTTGTTTCTGTGGTTAAATCTTCCTATGACTGCCTATTGCAAGGCACTTGCGTTACATTTGGGGGGGCCCTGATAATCTAGGATACTCTCCTATCTCAAGAACCTTAAAGTCCCTCTTGCCATAGAGGGGAACATTGACAGGTTCCAGGGATTAGAATGTGGACACCTTGAGAAGCCATTAGTCAGCCCACCATACTGAGATCAGTTCATTCCTTTTCATCGCTGAGTAGTATTCCATTTTATGCATGTGCCACATCTAGTTTATCCATTTGTTTGTGGATCTACATTTGCTTGTTTCTAGTTTTGAGCTATTAGAAATAAATCTGCTATTAATGTAGCATGTCCCAAAAAAATGTAAACACACTTTAATAGCTCATAACTCACTTAATTTTCACTCCTTTTCAGGTTTAACTGATTTGAAATAATGAATGAAGCCAGACTAAGCTTTGAATAAAGAAAATTTATCCTAAAGTGCCACTAGACTTTTTTTTATGGGGACACATAAAAGATAAAGTTTGTCCTGACTGCCGTGGTTCAGTGGTTAGAACGTCAGCCCTTGAACCCAAGGGTCGCGGGTTCAATTCCAGTCAAGGGCAGGTACCTGGGTTGCAGGTTCCCTGCTCTGATGGGGGCGCACATAGGAGGCAACCAATTGTTGTGGCTCTTTCACATCAATGTTTCTTTCTCTCTCCTCCTCCTTCTCCCCTCCCCGCTTCCTTCTCCTTTCTCTAAAATCAATGAGAAAAATATCCTCCAGTGAGGATTAACCAAAAAAAAAAAAAAAAGATAAAGTTTACTGTACAAAACCAGCAACAGTCTACAAATTGAGGGTGCACAAATACTGAACTGAAATGATTTTTTTTTCTATTTTTATTGATTTCAGAGGGGAAGGGAGAGGAAGAGAGAGAAACATCAATGATGAGAGAGAATCATTGATCGGCTGCCTCCTGCACGTCCCACACTGGGGATTGAGCCCACAGCCTGGGCATGTGTCCTGACCTGGAATTGAACTGTGACCTCCTGGTTCATAGTTGGACGTTTAACCACTGAGCCACGCCGGGTGGGCCGAAATCATTCTTGATGTTTGTGATTCCATTGCTTTGCGTTATCAGCAGTGCCTGGACCAGAACAGTAATAAATTTGAAAACAGGCATAAAAAAAATTAATCATTTTTGTAGATTCTTTTAAATTTTGCAAATGAACTATATGTTAATAAACAATGACTTTCTAATCATTCAAAGTGCATATACATTTTTTTGGAACACCCTGTATATTCATGTATAGTCTGTGTGGACATACGTTTTTATTTTTCCTGGATAAACACCCAAGAGTAGGTTTGCCAGGTCATGGGATAGGTGTATGCTTAACTATAAAAAACTATCAAACCTTTCCCCAAAGTGTCTGTACCAATTTGCACTCCCATCTAATTGAGTCCCTCTTGCTCCATATCCTTGCGAACATTTGATGTTGTCAGTCTTTAATTGTAACCATGCTGGCAGGCATGTGGTGATACCTCATTGTGGTTTAAATTTCATTTCCATGTTGAATAATTAGGTTTAGAACATTTTCAAGTGACTATTAGCCATTTTTATATTTTCCCTAGTGAAGTATTCAAATCTTTTGTACATTTTCTAATAGGTTGTCTTATTTTTGAGTTGTAGGAGAATTCTTTATGCATCCTGGGTATACACTTTTTGTCATATATAGTTATTTTTAATAACAGCTTTATTAAGATACTAGAGGCCCACACTTGGGGGGTCCCTCAGCCTGGCTTGCACCCTCTCACAGTCTGGGATCCCTTGCTCCTTACTGCCCACCTGCAGCAGAGGCAGGAGAGGCTCCTGCCACTGCCGCTGCTCTCGCCAGCTGTGAACCTGGCTTCTGACTGAGCAGCGCTCCCCCTGTGGGAGCACACTGACCACCAGGGGGCAGCTCCTGCGTTGAGTGTCTGCCCCCTAGTGGTCAGTGCGCAACATAGCAAATGGTCGTTCCGCCCGTTTGGTCGATTTGCATATTAGGGTTTTATTACATAGGATAATTTACATATCATAAAATGCATGCTTTTAGTAGTTTTTAGTATATTTACTAAGTTGTGCAAACATCACTGCTCTCTAATTCTAGAACCTTTTTACACAAAAGAATCACCCTAAAAAGAAACATGGCACTCATTGCAGGCCCTCCCCACTGTCCCTCTCTTCGCCCAGCAGCCGCTGATCTCCTTACTCTTTGCAAATATTTTGCTCCATCTGTGGCTCACATATTTTCTCAAATGTGTTTTATTACAGGAAGATACTTTTACTTTTGACAAAGTCGAACTTTCCATTTTTCTTTTGTCATTTTTGCTTTATTTGATTTAAGAAACCTTTGCCTACTCCCAATTTGAGGAGAGAGTCTTGTTTTCTTCTAGAAACTCTATGGTTTGGCTTTTGTGGGTAGTCTGTGATTCATCTTGAATAAAATTTGGCCTGTGGTTTGAAGTAGAGGTTGGCTCATTTTTCCTCCTTAATGGATATCCATTTGTTCTCATACTATTTGTTGAAAAGACCTTCCCTGTTCTCCTCCACTTGTAAAAATTCATTCAGACGAATTTTGGCTGCAGTTGCTAGGCTACTATCACAGTTTTAGCCGGAAAGTGTTACTTTAATTCTGTTTGATGCAGGCTTATCAGTTACTACCTTCTTCAATGAAAGGAGGTGAATAAAAGGTGGTTAAACATTACCTCTGAAGGAATTTAAGTAGGATGATTACTAAGGGCTGTAAAGGAAATTGTGGGTGTCGATGGTTTACAACAGTAGCCTATGTCACATATAATTTTTTAAAATCCTCACCTGAGGATATGTTTTTATTGATTTGAGAGTGAGAGGAAGGGAGAGAGAGAGAGAAACATTGATGTGAGAAACATCAATCTGTTGCCTCTGTAGGTGGGTGCCCTGACTGGGGACCGAACCTGCAACCTAGGTATGTGCCTTGATTGGGAATCAAACCTGCAGACTTTTGGTGTACGGGACAATGCTCCAACCAACTGAGCCACCAGACCAGGGCTTCACATATAATATTTTTAAAATATGGGTTTGGGGTGGGTGTCATTTTAGAAAAAGTGTTGTTCTCCATGTCAGATTTTGACAGGATGAGTCATTCAAAGCACAACACCTATTTGTTCCTTTTATGCTTTCTGCCATCTTCAAGTGCTCTATTCTTTGCTCCTGTTGGTTCTCTCTTCACCCCAACCCTAATCCCGCTCCCATCTTCATTCTCGCCACCCTTGAGGCCCGACTCACATGACCCGCTGTGGACCAAGCTGGCAGTGCTCCTGGGATGCCTGGACCGGAACCTGGCTCCCTCCCTCAGGCCTGTGAGCTCCCATGGGCTCCGACCTGCCTGCCATTGTAGAGCTGTTTGTTGAGAGGTCTCCTCTCTCCCAGCTCGGCCACAGGTCCTCTGAGGCCGGCCAGCTGGTCAAATTCAGTTGTGCTTCCACTGCACCCGGCACAGGCCTGGCCCAGGAGGACCCCGCTCAGTGAATGGGCGGGCACTTCAGCACCTTTTTGTGTGGAAGCAGAGGGAAGCATGGTTTGTTCACAGGTGGGTTGGCCATTGGCCCCAAAGTTGGGTTGCATAGTGCAAAAGGCAATCTTACCTAGGACTCGATGTTCTCCTTTTCCCAGGGCAATTTGAATTATTAGTCACTGTCTATGACTCTGCATAAAGTCTAGGAATACAGTGAAGAGGAGCTCCTTAGGACACTAAGCGCTAAAATGAGTTTCAGACACTTTAATTCCAGAATCACGGACTCATAGAAAGAACCCTGTTTCCAGTTGTTCAGATGGTATGTTCAGCCGCATCACACATTGAAAGTGACTCTTGAATTGTGCAGTGTCTAAGTGTATGTCCTCTCCTCTGTGAACAATTGAAAATTGATTGTACTCAGCATTATTTTTACAAAAACTGACTTTTGCAGCATTTCTGACAGTGAGAAATCACAAGCATATAAATGAGTTAGAGAAAGTTCTTTTGACTTAGAGATTCTCCTTACCTAAGAGAAGGACATATCTTCTTACACTTGAAATACATTTAAAATTATAAATAATCCAGAACTCAAAAGAGCTGTCAAGCCTGCAGGGTCTAGTTAATAAGTTAATGTTTCTATATCATTATGCTGATTTTCCAGCAATGCCACAAATTAAGTCAGCTAATTAAGTGCTCAGGTGTAAGTGGGTTTTTTCCTTCACCCTAATCAAACCATTTAAAGGTTAAAAAATAAACCCAACTGCCGAAGACCCTGGAATGAGCAGCTCGATCCCGGAACCCGCGAGCCTGGGGCTTGGCACAGACTTCCTTCCGCCGTCTCAGAGCTAGCAGAGGCTTCAAACGGCTCACTGTTCTACAGTGACTCCTCCTTGGCTTGTGTCTCAGTAGCTTCTGAATTCACCTTTTCTCCTTTTGCATTGCACTGCCTGCAAAACCATTGTGCTTAAGCGGGTGCATGTGACTTCCTCACAGGTGGTTGGCCACGGAGACAGCCTGTCATGTACACTGACTCTCCTTTATATGAGGTCATTTGATGCCTCTCCTTTTCTAGACCAAAAAATCGCAGCAGTAAGTGAAGGACCCCTTTCTCCTCATCCAATCAGGATCACAAAGACAGTAGCCAGCAAGGACCCAGACGTGCACATCGTGTTGGAAAGGCCCTGGAATGGCAAGTAAGTGCTAACGAGACTGACCTCATTGTAGTCGGTTGCCTTCGATGTTGATGAGTTTCATATTCCTTCAATTCCCACAAGACACAGAAATTCTTTTGAGCAAGATCTTGCCAAACTCCAAGATGGCTCAGTAAAGTAGCATGTTTATAAAATGGGCATAGAAACTGTTGCATCTTGCTCTAGCCGGTGGGCTCAGTAGATAGAGTGTTGGCCTGGGGACTGAAGGGTCCCGGATTCTATTCTGGTCAAGGGCATGTACCTCAGTTGCAGGCTCCTCCCTGGCCTGGGCCCTGGTCAGGGTGCATGCAGGAGGCAACCAATCAATGTATTTCTCTTACATCGATGTTTCTATCTTTCTCTCTCTCTTCCACTCTCTCTAAAAATCAATTGAAAAATATCCTTGAGTGAGGATTAAAAAATAAATAAAAATATATATTTAAAGTAGGAAAATGTTGCATGTTAAGGAGCCTGGATTTTTCTGTTGAAAGCATCACATTGGCGCGGTGGTTATACTGAAAATTACGGCAAGATTTGATGTAGGAGTTCTGATGTCTACAGGACAGGAACTCCTACCCGGTGGAGGGTAAGTCCAGTGGCGAGGGTAGACAGTGAGTGGTGATAACGCTGAGTTTTGTTCATTGTGAGAAAGAGAAATGAAAGGAAGCCTTTCTGGCAAACCATCAGGGTGGGTGAGCAGTTTGCCCTTGCTTACAGGTGATTTTGAATGTTGTCATCATTTTTATTTGTTCTTAGTTCCCTGGATGAAAGTGTGGGAACAGAGGAGAAATCAGAGAAAAGAGAGGCTCCCCTTCTCTTTCCTTCAGAAGATTCTGAGCAGAGAAAGGATCAGACTGCCCTCCTGGTCCCCCCCGGAATGCGACGCAGCATCGGAGACTACTGCAGCCGCTACGACCAGTACCTCCGGATGGTCTCTCATGAGGCCGTGGGCTCCTTCAATCCGTGGCTGATTGCTGAAAGGTCAGTAAATGTTCCGTGCCACGTGCCAAATGTTATCTGACAGAGCGGCGGGGAAAGGACTGGCCACGGTCTCATGCTGTGCTTTCGGCCTTGGAGTTCCAGTGGTTGCTTTTGGGCTAGTGGCCAGGTTTCTCTGCGAACGTCCTTTTCCCAGATAGGAGAGACTGTGGAGCAGCCTGGGTGATGTCGACAAGGGAGCGCGCTGCAACCTCCCTTCCTTAGGCAGAGCGGGGGCTCTCCTGTGGCTGGAGGGAGGGCTGCGTCCACCAGAGAACAGAGTCTGGGTCAGAAGCAGTGTGGTCGTGAAGCCTTCAGGGTCGGACAGACGTGCCCGTAGCAGCAGGCCTTTGGTCTTTACAACATGCTTTTACCCTTCTCCTTCCGAGGTCATTTCGTGGAGTCCTGAAACATAGTCCTACTGCTGCTAAATTTTTGAAGAATGGATAAGATTTTTTTTAATGTAAATAGTTCATTGAAATCCATTCTTTTTAAATTGGGCCAAGTTTGAATTCCTCTTGAATATCACTTTATTATAAACATGCAAATATTTTTTCATCATCGAGTCAAACAGTATACTATGATTTCTTTCTTGAACAAGTTTGAAACATATTTTAGGAGTTAACAGTTGCCTCTTTTTTATTTGCCTATTCTTTTAGATGTTTATGAACTTTCCCACCCACTAGCCAACATCTCAGTATCCTTTTTCTCAGTGGTCAGATGTAGCAGTTGATCTCCGTTTCTCGCCTCTACGCCACTCTCTCTCCTGAGACCCTCCCCCTCCTACCCAGCCTGGTTGACTGCCCTCTAAGTTGGCCCTGTGGCTCCTGCTCCGGGACTTCCTCCTTCATGGCCCAGCGTGTTCGTTCACCTCCCTCCCAGGTCAGAGGCTTTATTTCCAGTGCCCTCATCGCCCTCTTTCTAGGTTTACTCTCTTACTTTGATGGAGCATATCCTGCTTTGTCTACTGGAGGAATATTCTTGAGATTTGCCAGCTTGAAAGTGTCTTTATTCTATGGAGACATACTTGATTGATGATTTGGCTGAGTTTAAAATTACGGGTTTATTTTTCCCACAGAATCTACACCTTCATTTGTGGGGGTGAAGGAGGGATTGTCACTTAGCTGCCAGGAGCAGGGGTGGACACCTGTCAGTCTTGCTGCTCATTCTGCAGAATGTCAACCCAGGCCCTCATTTGCCACCCAGACCTCCCTCCACCTGCAGGGTCTCAGCACTCTTACTCCTGATTCCTGAGTCTTTGTTTTGTGAGACAACCAGCTTGCTTCCCTTGGCATGTCCCTGGACAGACTCCTGGTTTTCAGCTTCCTCTACTCCCTCTGTCCTGCCGAGTCAGTTAGGATTCCTCCATGTGCATTTTTCTTTCTGAAAATCTTGGACATTTCTCATCTACTGTTGTTTCTTTTTCTCCTTGTAGATTGATGTATTTGTTTATGTCCTTTTATTTTAGTGGAGTTCTGGGCGGGATCAGAGATAATCACTTATGTTCAGTCCCTCAGGTTTAACTGAAGTCCTAAAGCTTCTCTTTAATAGACAATGCCCTTCAAGGTACCTGAGCCTTTGGGTCTGGTAGAGATGTCGTATTCTGTGGGGGAGGAGAGTGGGCAGACCTCACTTGCTTCTGTGTGAACACAGTCCTGCAGTTGCTCTTTTATTTTCCCAGAGCCTGTTTGAATGGTGAGGCTAATGGGATATTGGGAAATCCAAAAACAAGCCACAGAAGATAGACTTCCATGTATGTTCTTACCACCTGATAAATGATACGCTTCGTTCATAGTTGTTGCTATAGGGAAAGCTTTCAGCCTATCTATACTAAAAAGAGTAATATGCTAATTAGGGCGGACATCCATCGGGACAAAGCCACAGTGGCTGTGAGGCCCAAGGCTCAGGCAGCCGTGAGCCCCGGTGGCTGTGAGGCCCGGGGCTCAGGCCTCGCAGCCGCAGTAGCCAGCAGTGGCAGCAGCAGCGGGGTGATGGGGGCGGTGCCTTTCCCTGATCGGCCTGGTCGCCTCCCACAGAGGGAGGCCAGAGGCAGCAGCAGCAATGGAGTGATGGGGGCAGTGCCTTCCCCTGATCAGCCCGGTCGCCTCCCACAGAGGGACATCCCCTGAGGGCTTCCGGACTAGAGGCCGGGCTGAGGGACCCCCTCCAGTGCACGAATTTTCATGCACTGGGCCTCTAGTAAGGAATAACAGGTTAACATGTAGAGGCCAGAGCTATTAAAATATGCCTGGATCTTTACAAATGTTCTCCGCTGCAATCTTTGGCCCTTACATGACAGTGCATCTGAATTTTCTAGCTCCGTTTCAATCTCTTTTTTGTTTCTGATTTGAGTGTTCCCAAGTGAGAGATCTTGAAAAATTATCCTAAGACAGTTGACTTCACTTAATAGCTGCTTATGTGAGGGAGATCTTAGATTTTTTTTCTGTAATATCTCCATTTCTCCTTACACTGAAGAAAAAGCACTGCTTGAGTGATCAAAGGGAGATGATGTAAACTGGATGTAAATAAGAGTGGCTGTGAAAGGAAAGGCTTAGGTGATGTGATGCTTTTGAAGAAAGCAAACTCTTAAGGATTCCTGGTTTAAAAAACAAATCAGGAGACTTCTGGGTGAAAAAGACAGACTGAACATATGTATTCATCTTTATCCCCTGTATCTCCACCCAACTGTATGTCACTAAAAGAATAAACAAAAGGCATGAACCTTTAAATGAGAACAAACAAGAAATAGCAATAAAAATTTGGAAGCCATAAAGCAGTTAGACAAATAGCAAATGACTTAGCAGATCAGGGAGAGCCAAGTGCCTGATGACGGGGAAGCCAAGAACCAAGCTGACTCATGCAGACACACCTGGTAAAACGCAGGAGTGGGAAGCACGGGATGCTTGTAAGGCATAGGTGCAATTAAGTCAGGAAACAGGAGGCTTGGTTCAAACGCTCATTCTTGAAGTTACAGGCATTTGATGAAAGCCAGGAAAGATGCACAGCCTCTTACACATAAAAAGCTCTGAGGAAGCCAGACAGTGCAGGAAGGAGAATAAAGCATTGAAAACAAATGAAAATTAATATTCCCAGAGAAGTGAGTAGAGCTATTACATCATGAAATAAGAACAGTATTTTTTTAATATGTTTCTATTGATTTTAGAGAGGGAGGGAGGGAGGGAGGGAGAGAGAGAGAGAGAGAGAGAGAGAGAGAGAGAGAGAGAGAGAGAGAGAGAGAGAGAAACATCGATTGGCTGCCTCCTGCACACACTTTGACCTGGGACCAGACCTGCAACCTGGGCATGTGCCCTGACCGGTAATAGAATCAGTGACTTTTTGATGCATGGGACGATGCTCAGCCAACTGAGCCACACCTGCCAGATCAGAACAGAATATTATTAAAAAACTAGTGACCCGGTGCATGAAATTCATGCACATTAAAAGGGAATTAATTAGAGGAAATACTTTAATATTGCTATTTTCCCTTTCTCTATAATAGAAGTGTCAGAGATGAAAGAAAAGTAGTAAAGTGTATATGAAAATCTTCCTCCTCTCAGAGTCTGGGGTGCGCCACGGGAACCAAAGTCAAGTCCTCGCCCACCCACATGCGCCTCAAAATTGCACGAGACCCAGACCCGGCCAGCCCCACCCTCATTGGGCTAGATTCAGACCCAGCCAGCCCCATTCCCATCAAGCCCCGCCGGGTGGGGGGCGCGGCCTCAGGTCACCTGGCCCGGGCCAGGGGAGGCCTCTTGAGGTCCCCTGGCCCGGGCCAGGGGGCACAGCCTGAGGTCACGTCAAGCCCAGCCAGCCAGGCAGCGCAGCCTCAGGTCCCCTGGCTCGGTGCCAGGGCTGGGTGTTCGGCCTGAGGTCCCCTGGGCCAGGGTAGGGGGCACGCCTTGAGGTCCCCTGTCAAGCCCCACAGGTAGGCGGCATGGCCTCAGGTCCCCCGGCCTGGCGCTGGGGCGGGGGGTGCGGCCTGAGGTCCCCCGGTCAAGCCCTGCTGGGGGGGGGGGGGGTGTGCAGCCTGAGGTCCCCCAGCCTGGTGCTGGGGTAGGGGGAGGCGTGACTTAAGGTCCCCCGTCAAGCCCTGCCAGGCGGGGAGGGCAGCTTGAGGTCCCCCGTCAAGCCCTGCCAGGCGGGGAGGGTAGCTTGAGGTCCCCCATCAAGCCCTGCCGGGCGGGGGGCGCAGCCTGAGGTCCCCCAGCCTGGCGCCAGGGCATGGGGCACAGCCTGAGGTCCCCTGTCAAGCCCCACCAGGCAGGGCGTGCAGCCTCAGGTCCTCTGCCCCAGCCCACCGCCACACAGCCTCAGGTCCCTGCTGATTGCTCGTTATGGCTCATTACGGGAACTCGGCCTCCGCTGTGGGCACAGCCATCTTGTGTTACAGGATCCCTGCCTCTGCTGTGGGTGTAGCCATCTTGTTAAGGCGTGGTGGTCAATTTGCATATTCCCTCTTTATTAGATAGGATAAACTTTCAAAGAATAAAACAAAAGTTTAGAAATAAAAAAATATGTCTGAAATAAATTCACTAGAAGGATTCAAAGAAAAAGTCAGATCTCTCAGGAAGTAGAGTTGAAAAAACACACCAAAGATGGATAATAGGGAAGAAAAGATTTTAAAAGTTAGAGGATTATTCTGTCAATGTCTTAGCTCTGGTTGCCATAACAAATGCCATAGGCTGAGTGGCTTAAACAAAAATTAATACCTTAGAGTTCTGGAGGCTGGGAAGTCCAAGATCAAGGGCCTGCTTCCTGCTTTGCAGACAGCCCTTCTCTTGCTGTATTCTTACTTGGCCAAGAGAGAGGTCCTCTTTCTCGTGTCTCTTTTATAAGGGCACTAATCCCATTCACCAGGGCTCCACCCTCATGACCTACTTACCTTCCAAAGGTTCCACCTCCAGATTCCATCACCTTGAGGATTGGGCTGTTAGATATGAATGGGGTGGAGGGCACACAGATTTTCAATTATTGTATAGTGTCCAACATCTGTGTAATTAGATTTTCAGAATGTGAGAATGGGAAACGGAGGACTGGGGAATGGGAAAATTCAGATAAATACTATAAGAAAATTTCCCAGAAGACTGTTAATCTCTAGATTGGAAGAGTTAATCATTAGTCCACTGCAAGTTAGTGAGTGAGTGAATACATAAATGAATAAATGAATAGGACAGAACACACCATGGCACATCATTTTGCAAAGGAAATTTGAACATCCCAGTGTGCGGAAATTATGATAAAAGGTTCCTGAGAGTTAAAACGGCCCGTTCAAACAACCAGAACTGAGACTGGCACCTTGTTTTCAGGATCAACCCTGCTGGCAGGTGTTAGAGCATGCTCCCAAAATTCAGCCTCAATTCTGTGCTCAGCTAAATTGTCAACTAAATATAAGGGTAAAATAAAGACACGTTAGGTGTGCACAGTATCAAAAAATCTAGTTCCCGTGCACTTTTTCATAAAGCTACTGGAGGGTGCATGCCACCAGTACAGGGTGCACATTGAAAAAGAGAAAGGCAGGATTTAGGAAACTTAGACTACAGCAGGGAACTTCCAGAAAAATGGCCAAAGCTATTTCCAAGAGAACTTCTCAGTGAGCATAGAAAGCAACCAATCCAGATTGGAGTAGGAGGACAGAGCGCCAGGAGGAGTGGTTCCCAGAGTGGGCAGCAGGGTGAGAGAGGTTAAAAGGAAGAA
Source organism: Cnephaeus nilssonii (assembly GCF_951640355.1). Classification (NCBI taxonomy): domain Eukaryota; kingdom Metazoa; phylum Chordata; class Mammalia; order Chiroptera; family Vespertilionidae; genus Cnephaeus; species Cnephaeus nilssonii. The sequence continues at coordinate 37,694,314 of NC_137090.1, forward strand.
GAAAACAACCCGGCTGGTGTGGCTCAGTGGTTGAGCATCGACCTATGAACCAGGTTAGGTTCAATTCCAGGTCAGGGCACATGCCCAGGTTGCAGGCTCAATCCCCAAAGTGGAGCATGCAGAAGGCAGACGATCTTTCTCATCGTTGATGTTTCTATCTCTCCTTCTCCCTTCCTCTCTGAAATCACTAAAGATATTTAAAAAAGAAAAGAAGAAGAAGAACAAAACAGATACTTTACTTAATGGATTTAAGTGCTTGAATGGATTCGGATTAGCTTGATATTTCTTAATATGATGATTTCATAATATAGAAGAATTCACGATAGGAATATGGAAAGCAAAACAAATACAAAAACAAGGTGACCACTTGATGACGCACATGGTAATTGGGACCACTTCTCCCCCTGAGGATAACTCTTAATAGAAACGCTAGAGTAAAAATAAAGCGGACGTGCAGGAAGGCACCAGAAGGTAACCAGGTGACGCAGCATAACTGGGGCAGCCTCGTGGAGAAGCAGACCCGGAGGTTAGCCCTGTCTGGCGCTGCAGAGTCAGTCCTAGGGGATAGGGCACGTGGGTGGCGTTTCTAGGTCAGAGGACAGAGGTGGGACTTGGGCCTTGCCATGGTGGGGGAGTACTTGCCTCACTTGAGGGGACCCTGAAATGAGGGTGACCTGGGTGCCTGGAGGCCCTCTCAGGACCCTGTGGCTCCAGATGATCTTCGTTCCTCAGATTGTACCAAAGTGGTTCCAGGTTGTTGCCCCCCAGGCACCAGGCAGAAGCTAACATAAATTTTCTCTGAATGGATAGGACAGCATCTTAGGACTTAAATTACTGTTAGAATTTTCAAACACAGTGCCTGGTATATGGTGGTGAATAACCAGGCAGCAGAGAGAGATGACACTAATAAGAACAGTCCTACAGCAGCTCCGAACGGTAGTCCCATCAGACACACACAGAATCACAAAGACATCAGGCCATACATACAGGAAGCTCTAAAAGAACCAAGCTAGAGAAAGAGGTAAATCTATACATAAGCATATCGTAATAAGGTTGAAAAGTCAAAGATAAAGAGACAGAATGCCAGATCTCGGAGGGAAGGTTGGAGGAAGAAAGAAAAACAGACCATGGAAGCTGGGAGATCTAGTATATCTTAAATTTCTGAAACAGGAGAACTCCCGACCCGGAGTTCTAAGCCCAGTGAAGTATATTTTAAGAAGTAAGGTAAGAGAGGCTCCAACACAGCTGAGAAAGTGTATTGCCGGTAGACCTTCACAGTAGGAAACATTACAAGGCTATTTTTTAGTCAGAGCAAAATAGTCACAGATGAAAGGTCAAAAATACAGGAAGGTGTGAATTGCTAAAAAGGTCAGTGTGTAGGTAAATGAATATTGATTGTATAAAACAATAAGCTGCTGTCTCATAGGTGTGTGCATACATTTAGAACACACAGTCACAATAGCACCTAAGCCAGAGAGATGGTGTTGTGAGGTATCTTCCACTTTCTGGGAAAATGGCAAGCATAGCAATTAATGTTAGACTTTTAAGTCAGGGATTCTCATTGTAATCTAGGGTGACCAGTAAGAGAATAATATAAGTTCATAACGAGAAAAGACTGTAATGAGAAATTACAATATCTGAAAGAGGGCAAGGAAGAATAGAGAACAAATAGACAACTAGAAAATATTTAGTGTTTTAGTAGTAGAACCGCAAATACAGGGTGCCCCCCAAAATGTATACACACTGTAACAGCTGGTAACTCACTTAATTTTCACTCCTCTTCAGATTTAACTGATTTGAAATAATGGGTGAAGCCAGACTTAAGCTTTGAACAAAGAAAATTTATCCTAAAGTGCCGCTAGACTTTTTTTAATGGGGATTAATAAAAGATAATTTTATGGTGCAAAACCCGCAACAGTGGATGAATTGAGGGCACACATATACCAAACGAAATGATTCTTGATGTTTGTGATTCCACTGCTTTGAGTTATCAGCAGTGCCTGGTTCAGAATGCTCATTAGTTTGAAAACAGGCGTTGACAAAAAAATGATTCATTTCTGTAGATTCTTTTAAATTTTGAAATTGAACTACATGTTAAAAAACACTGATTTTATAATTCAAAGTGAATATACATTTTTGGGACACCCTGTATATCAGAATTACATTAAATTTTAGAGAATTAAACATGCCAATTAAAAGGCAAAAGATTATCAAAATAAGCAAACGGCTGGGATGGGACTGGTTAACAGGAGAGGGTGAGTTACACTTGTCTGCATTTACCTTTTTGTGTCATTCCGACTCTGGGAACTATGTTGATGTTTCCTATATATTCATCCAAATCAACAGTGATGGGGGCCCTGACTTGGATACAAATGGAAACATGACCCCAATTGCATGTCCAGTGAGTAACGAGACCGTGCTGAAGGGGGCAGGATGGAGAAGAACTGGTCTGAGGAACTCTGAACATGGTCTTTTGACTCTGTGCCCTCTGGTTAAAGATGAAAAGTCTGTAAGCACACACTAGATTCCAGGGAGTAGGTTTCTTTTACACAGTGGCATGGGTTAACGATTCTAAAACGACTTCTCTATATTTCAGGATTGACCAAATAAGTAAGTAATGAGAATAATGTGAATAATGAGAGCCAGGTTTCTGGGGGAAGGCTAGAATGAACCAGCTGGTGAACTGGGATTGGAGGAATTACGAGTTTGCAGTTTTTGATAGATACACACTATCACATGGAGTATGTGTGTCTGTCTGTCTGAGTCGGTCTGGCAGTGGCACCAGTAGCAGTGAGCACACTTATACTAGATATTTGTTTCTAAATGCTATTTCCCATGAGAAGGTACCAGGGCTCCTCAGAGAAATGGCTGATTCTGGGCCTGGGGCTGGGAAATGTAGGAGGAGCATGGAACATCGTGTGCCAGAGGAAGTGTTCAGAGCAGAGAATGCTGCTCCTGTCAGGAGCACCCAGGAGCCAGCTTGAAGGGGCTCCAACTGGCCAGTCTGGGACATTCTGAGTGTCAAAATCCTATCTAATAAAAGAGTAATATGCAAATTGACCATCATTCCAACACACAAGATGGCTGCCCCCATGTGGTCAAAGATGGCTGCCTCCATGTGGACACAAGATGGCTGCCACAAGATGGCCAGCAGGGGAGGGCAGTTAGGGGTGACCAGGCCGGCAGAGGAGGGAAGTTGGGGGCGACTAGGCCTGCAGGGAAGGGCAGTTGGGGGGACCCAGTCCTGCAGGGGAGGGCAGTTGGGGGGACCAGGCCTGCAGGGGAGGGCAGTTGGGGGGGACTAGGCCTGCAGGGGAGGGCAGTTGGCGGGGGGGACCAGACCAGCAGGGGAGGGCAGTTAGGGGTGACCAGGCCGGCAGGGGAGGGCAATTAGGGGCAATCGAGCTGGCAGGGGAGCAGTTATGCATCAATCAGGTTGGCAGGGGAGTGGTTAGGGGGTGATCAGGCTGGCAGGCAGAAGTGGTTAGGGGCAGTCAGGAAGGCAGGCAGGCAAGCAGTTGGGAGCCAGCAGTCCTGGATTGTGAAAGGGATCCCTGATTGGAGAGGGTGCAGGCTGGGCTTAGGGACACATACACCCCCGTGCATGAACTTCATGCACCAGGCCTCTAGTAAATATTAACCCTTTGCACTCGCTTTTTTCTCGATTCCTTTATTCTACTCGGGATTTAATGCTAACCGTGTCGAGTCACACTCGACATCCGAGTGCAAAAGGTTAATGGTAATGAGTTACAAACTACTGAATAAGAATCTACCAGGCCAAGCCTATACGAATGAGTGAATGAATGAGTGAGTGAGTGAGAGTGAATACTTGCATACATACATACATACATACATACATAAACAAAGGAGAAGGAAAGCTTTTTATTATAGTAGAATGCCAACTACTAAATGGAGAAGGGATGATGAAATTAGAAATTCAGTGTTGGCAGCCCTGTAATAATTGATTCAGATAAGTTGGATGAGAAGCAAGATATTTACATAATCACACAGCATCTCCCCCAATATACTTACTAATTACAAAGGGGAAACAGTACTGTACAGGGAGAAACCTGGCAGACATCACTGTCACCAAGGGGTAACAGTTCACTCGGCAGTGAGAAGGTGATAGGAGCACTCAGGGAACATGATCCCTGCTGTGGCTTCCGTTCCAAAAACATGGCACCCGAGACTCCCCATGAGGAAGCATCAGACAAACTCAGATTGAGGGACGTTCCACAAAAAAAGGCCTTCACTCTGTAGAAAGTAAGGTCCTGAAGGACAAAGGCCGAAGAGCGGTTCTAGGTTAAAGGAGAATGAAGAGACGTGATCGCTAAATCCAGCATGGGATTCTGGGCTGAGGGCTGGCAGGGGGGGGAGGGGGGGAGGGTCTTTTAAAGGACATTATTTGGACAGTTGGCAGGCTTTGAAAAAGGTCTGTAGATAAGATTAGATAATGGTGTTAATGTGATTTTTATAATTATGGTTAAGAGAATTATGGTTATTTAGGAAATATAAATGAAGCACTTAAGGGATGTCAAGTCTGCAACTTACTCTGAAACAGATTGGGAAAAAGTGTGTGCGTGTATGAGTGTGAGTGTGTAAGGAGAAAGAGAACACAAATAGAGTGTCCTGCCCCATCCCATCCCTTAGAGAAGGCAGGCCCCCATCTCTCTCCATGGATCTGGGTTGGCTGGGTTGCAGCTGGTTTTAATTTCTGGTCACCACCGGCTTCACCCATCTCAGGGTGAGGTCCATCCGGTTGTGGTTCAGGCCCCTCCCTCCAGCCTGAATTGGGCTCTGAGTGCCATCATCTTAATATCTAGGAAAGCAAGGCCTCCCCTTGTTTTTCTCCTTCAGAAGTATCTTGGCTGTGCTTGGCCTTCTGCATTTCCGTTTAAATCTTAGAGTTGACTTGGTGAGTTCCCCAGCCGAGTGAAGAAAGGCTCCCATCTTTGGCTGCACGCCTTCAGCTGCGTTGTTTGTCTTCAGCTTTTCAGAGGAGCTGGTGGACGAGGCTCTGGGGTCCGTGACTGCTGAACTTCAGGACGCGTGTGAAGGTTACGCGGAAGCTGTGTTCACCTCGGAATTCCTAGAGGCTGCCACCTGAAGGCTCTGCAAGAGTGGCGGCACCACCTTTTGTGTTAGGCCACGGCCAGTCTTTATCCAGGCTGTCCATCCAGGCCCAGGCGCTGCCCAGTGAGAGGAAGGACACGCCAGTGAGGTCATCGTCATGGCAAAGGTTCTGGTAGTTTATGGTGGAATGTGTTACATTGTTTAGTACCCAGGAAACGTGAATTGATTATGACAATATATTTTCTGAATGTATAATTTTCCTGTTGCTATATTCCCCCACTGGCTCAGTTTGGTGATCAGAATGTTTTGAAAAGTAACAGATCGGTATATCTCATACAGGGATTCAGGTTGCTTTAGAATCCACAGGTGGATCAATACCCACAAAAGTGCAATTACCATCCGGTCCCCTCACCTGGCTCACGTTTCCATGCCGGGCGATTTCCCAACCAACAGGACACCTGTCCCCACCAGGTTATGGACTCGAGGCGAGCCAGGTCAGGTTTACTGCCAGTCCTCTGCCCTGTGCAGCTCAGTGAGAATAGGAGCCACCAGTTGTCAGTCACAGCAGTCAACACATTTCTCCATGTGCAGTTCCTAGCGGCTTCTCACATGTTGAGTCTTGTCATCAGTTGACATATTCTGATACACAGAGCTTTCTCTGGATTCAGAGGAAATCGGAGCACATCCGAGTGCCCGGTCAGAGGTGCGGAACTCACTTCCATCGCTGGTGAGGCAGACATGCCTCATTTCCAAACCAGAGAGACCTGGTGGGAGGAGAGAACCGATTTGAATGACATGAAGACCTCTGGGTCTGGGTCTCCAGAGAAGGGAAGAAACGTAAGAAGCATAATAGCTTGGTCCTCGAATGTCTCGTAAGTCATATTTTACCAAGAGTAAAGCTTCTGTGTTTTCAGAAGCTCTGAATTCAGAAAAGGAACGTGTGTGAAAAGAAGGCCACTGCCTGGGAAAAGGTTCCCTCAGTTTTTTGCCTGAGGCTTGTGGAAAAAAAATGTGAAGAGTGAGTGATGTAGATGTTCCCCATGGAATAATGTGAATCTTTTTTGTAACATATATAGTGTTGTCACCTGGGGTTTTTCTCTGAAGTGCAAGTATTCCAGGTGATAATTTAAGCTGCTTGATCCCACTTATTTGTACAAAATTGATTTTTGTTTAATGTTAATGTTTTCTTGATTAATCTTATATAACCTCAGAATTAAAAAGGCTTCAAGGGAAATTAAAGGATTTAATTTGAAGAGTTAATGTGTACACTTGAATTGATAGACTCGTCTGTCATCATCATTGATCTCTTAAAGTTATTTGTGTGGCAGTCTTACTGTGCTGATATTTTAAATAAACTCAGTATTTTAAAGTATATGCATGTCTGTTTGAAATCATTTACATCTTTGTTCCACGGGCAAAGTGAAATGTGGTACATAAGAACCACCGAGTCTGCTTTCTACCTGAGCTGAGCAGACTGGGTTGTTTGCCACTCCTTCCCCACCCGAAAGAAATAAATGAAAATGACACATACCAGGCACCAGGCATTGCTCCCAGTGCTCCCCGTATTAATTTAATCCTCAGATCTGTGTGAGGCAGATACCGTTATTTTTATTTTATAGACAAATAAGATGAGGCACAGGAAGGGAGAACAATGTGGTCAAACACGCCTGTGTTCAGTGATGCCGTGATCCTGGATCACTTGTTCCCCAAAGACCTTTGGCAGTTTTGAGAGTCCACACGAGTGCATTCTCCTGTACTTGTCCCCACTCAGCACATCCTAGACGCTGTCGCAGGAGCGGTCCCTTTCCTCAGCACGTCCTGTCCGCAGAAGGCTCAAGTCCAGACTCCTTTGCTTTGTTTCAGGATCTTTCCAGCCTCTCCTGCCCCTCCCACCAGATGAGTCTCTGTCTCTGACTCAAGGTGGATGAGGCTTACGCCTGCCTCCGTGTCAGGGTCTACTTCATAGCCCTAAGGATGCAGGCAGTTGAATCCTTCAGGTGTAAATACCGTATTTTCTGGCGTATAAGACGACAGGGCGTATAGAAGATTTTCCTGGGTTAAAAAGTCATCTTATACGCCGGAAAATACGGTATTCCTGAGGTAGCCTTGCACTATCCCAGGCCTCTAGAATTTTTGTTTATGAACAAAGGCTATGTGTGTAGGTCATTCTCTAACCCCCTTCCGTTTCCTCATGAACGGTTCACGAATTAGTTTCAGAAATGGACTTGCATGAACACAGCGTTTCTGGGTTACTTGGGCTGTCCCAAGTCACAGAGATGACGAAATTCAGAAGTTCATTCTTCATGCTCCTCACTCCGATCTGTCCAGCTTTACAGCCTGGGTCATATGGGGGTTTTAGCATGTTTACATGCTTGCCTCGAGTCTGTCTAGCTCAAGCATGTCAAACTCGCCGCCGGTGGGCCGCATGCCTTGTTTGGCCGCGAGTTTGACATGCTTGGCTAGTTCCTCAAGGGCAAGGTCTCTGCTAAGCGAGTAGTTGGCGCCCAGTAAATTCCTTTTTAAAAAAAATATATTTGTATTGATTTCAGAGAGGAAGGGAGAGGGGGAGAGAGAGAGAAACATCAATGATGAGAGAGAATCATTGATTGGCTGTCTCCTGCGTGACCTACATCGGGGATTGAGCCTGCAACCTGGGCATGTGCCCTGACCGGTAATCGAACCGTGACCTCCTGGTTCATAGGTCAATGCTCAACCCCTGAGCCACGTCCGGCCAGGCGGTCAATTCTTTTGAATTAGAGAACAAGGAAGGCACTTTCTCTTGGGGTGGGTTTGTACAGGGGTCTGTCCCAGCTCTGAGCAATCTGTAAGTGTTATCTTCTATGAGCTGATGTAGGGCGCCAGCCGTGAAGAACTGCAGCTCCCGTCTCCCAGCTGCTGATGCTTTTGGAATTCACGCTCAGAACCTCAGGAGCTTGCCTCCCTGCTAAACCAGGGGTGCGCCTCCGGGGCCGTGCTGCTCCTGGCCCTGGTCAGCAAACGCCGCGTGCCGCGTGGGCCATCGGGGCGGGGGGTGGCCCGGGACTTGAGAGGAGGACAGAGAGAGGTGCTGTGGTCCCTTCTCCCTCTGCCCGTTGGTGCTGGAGGCAGGGAAGCGATGGGACTCAGGGGAGAGATGGTGATGGGAGAGTCTTTCTCCCTCACCTCCTCCTGGAGGGAGTGCCTGGAGGAGGCGTGGACTGGTATCGCCGGGTCTGCAAGGCAGGAGTGGGTCTGAGTGATGGGACCACAGGAGAGAAGCCACGCCGAGTCAGGGTCTCCAGGGTTCTCTTCCTTAACTAAGTGGGACTCTTTATTTAGCAGCTTGCGAGAGCGAAGAGAGTTCGCTGAGCATCAGGAGTGTGGGCCCCACATCACCACCGTCACCATCGCCCTTGGAAGGGCCGGCTGCTGAGAGCGCGTGGTTCTTGGGGCTCTTGAAACACAGCAGAAAGGCGGTGGCCTGCCTGCCTTCTTACTAGACAGTGGCCTTCTCGTTCACCTCTGTCGGTTCGAGAGCAGAGATCCGGGAGGCTTCGACTCTGAGCATGTTTATTAGGTGGTTGAGCCCAACAGTGTGGGCTGGGTTGGAAGGGCTTCCACTAGAAATCCCAAGTGCCTCCTGTCGGTCTTCAGTGAACCCCAGGTGGGGACCCCAGGACCCGCTGTCAGGCCCAAGTGAGCTCAGTCAACACCAATCAGTGTGGGTCCCTCCCTGACTTGGAGCCCCTCCTCTGTGGCTCCTCCAGCCAGCCTCCCCGGGCCTGCTCCTGCCCGGGCCCTGCTCGCTCTCACCAGTCTTCCAGGGCCTGAGGTGTGGCTTCCCACCCTCAGCCAGGGACCCCTAAACCACCCACCCTCCTGGATGATCCCCCTTTATCTGCTGCTCTTCCTGGTGCCAACCCTCATCCATTTTCCTTGAACCAAGCCTGCTGCCTCTCCCATTGACTGCCGTGGCTGCTGCTGAGTCCATCATCCAGTCCTGCCACCATGTCTGCCCTCAGCCCAGCACCCCAGTGGGGTGTCTGCCCCCAAGCCCAGCCCAGCACCCCAGCGGGGTGTCTGCCCCCAAGCCCAGCCCAGCACCCCAGCGGGTGTCTGGAGGGTAGGCTCCCGCAGCCTCACCTCGTCCTGCTGCCTTGCAATAAATAACACCTTTGCTTCCCTGAGGCCTGGCTCTTAGTGGGTTGGGCCATGGGCCTGCGCCCCTCCCATTCCTCTGCACCCGGAGAAGCCATCCATCTCTCCCGCCTCCGTTGTCTCCTCCTGACACTGCTGTCTCCCCATCACAGGGAGGTCTCTCCCCTTGGGGGGTCCAAGCTGTTGTATATGTCATCTCTGGTGATGCCCTTCACTCCCATGAGACCCCTGGGTCTCTCCCTCCGCCCATTCCAATACCTTAAAAGCCTTGCTAGAAACCCTTAAAAACCCTCGCAGTTTCTGGAGCATTCATATAGCAAAGCTCCTCTCTCAACTCCCCCATCTGGGCGCCCAGCCATAGTGTGCCCCTGGGAGCCAGGCATCGCCCCGCTGCTGGGCCTCCCTCCTGGCACTGCCTTGGCTTCCCCAGGCGCCGCCACCCTTTGCTTTCCTTGCAACCCTCCACGCGCCTCTTTGCTTCCTCTTCTTTACCTGGCTCTCCTCCCGCCCTCCCCCAGCCCAGCTTCCTCGCTGCCTGCCTCCTGGGACCTGGTCGCCTTTCTCTGCCGCTCGCGTGGCTCCCCAGAACCTCCCACCCACGCAGCCTTCCTCTGTCTTGGTGAGGTCAGCCTCAGCCCTCCCACCTGTGGGCTGCAGATCCGGCGGGCGGTTGCTGTGCTGAGCTGAGAAGCCAGGGCACATGGCTGCCACCCACTGGGTGGGGCCCTCAGGACCCGAGTCCGACTCCATCCATGCCGGGCGACCCTCCTGGGAATGGGACTAGCCCAGGGAGCCTCTGGCCCTGAAATGCTGTGATCGGGTGGCAGGAACATTGAGATCCCGGATGTGTGGGCTGGGACATCTACCCCACAGCCCCAGGGTTCCCTAAACCTGGGCTGAACTTGACCCAGGAAGCCCCCAGCCATTCCTGCCACCTGATCCTTGGGAGCAAGCAGGAGAGCTGGGAGAGCTGGGAGGGAAGCTGGCCCGAGAGCCTGTGCAGCCGCTAGAGACCTTCTGGGAGAGAGTCCAGCCTCCAGGCCCAGGCCCAGGAGGAGAGCTGGTTCTCCTTGACCCCAATTGTTCACCACACTGTGCTGGGAGCGTTACCTAGAGACCGGGAGAGACTGAGTAAACAACACCACCGTCCCACATCTACTCAGCACGTCACAATTCAAAAATGCCTTTAAGTATACTCTCTTCTCTCTCTAGGTCACTGTCACCTCCTGCTTTGTGTACTAGCGGTAACTCGGCCCAGTTAACACCTTGCTAACCTGTCACGAGCTAACGCGTGTCTGCACTCACATGAATTTAAGTCATGTTAAACCTCTACATTGCTTTCAGACCTTACAATTAAAATCCCTTGTGACCCCCCATGCCTCAGTTTCCTCCTCTGTGGAAGGGGTAATGACAGTAGTGCTCTCCCAGGGTTATTGCGAGGAGTAAGGGAAGTCACCCCTGCAAACACCTAGCGTGGCACCGGGCCGATAGCAAGTGCTCACCAAAGGTCACTCCAGGTGGATCCCTGCGCACCGTGCAAGGGGACCCTGGGGCTTGTTTTCACAGCCTTAGTTCTCAAGCCTTCCTTTGTCTTCTTCTTCCTGTCGTGTCCTCTCCTGTTTATAATGCCGTCTCCCCTGGCCTTGCCCTTCCAGCCAAGCACTTGGCAACACTTTCCTGAGCCGGGCCCCTGGCTGTCCTGCCAGCAAATCGCAGCTGGTTCCCCATCCGGCTGGGCCGCCCGCGGAAACGGCACCGTGGACAGTGCCGCAGGCTTGCTCTGGGGCGTGCCGTCCGCCAGGCCTTTCTGAACTGGACCTCATCCTCTGGGGCGGGCGGACAAAGTATGAATAGCCCTCTTTTACAGGTGAATTTTGTACATTGGGCCTTACAGAAATTAAGAGACTTGCTCGGGTCATACAGAACGCACAGTGACGGGACCGAAGCTCCACCCGCATCTCCTGACTTCAAACCTTGCCGTGCTGTGACCCGATTTTGTCTCTCTCTCAACGAGGTGGTTCTGAGATGGTCTCGAAAACCTCAGCAGATGTCAACTGTAAGTCCAGTCTCCATTTTTAAGTATTTGTTCTGGTCCAGCTCTATGCCAAGCACTGTGCTTTGTTCTGGGCGTACAGAGAGGACTAAGACGTATTTGCTACTTTCCTAGCAGAGCCCAGCCCCGCAGCCCAGCGGCCGGGAGCCACGCTGCTGCCTCCGTTTCCAAGCGCTCCCCTCACCGGCTGCCTCACCCCTGCACTCCTGCCAGGGCCGGGCCCTGCCCAGAACCCGCCACAGAGTAACAACAATCACCCGCCAGGAGAGCTTTATTGATGTGCTGACACTCACACTGAAATAGAGATTATTAACCCATTCTACAGGTGAAACCGAAGCCAAGTGGGATGGGAATTTCCCCAACTGCAAAGTGGTGTCCCCATGCCTGACTACGTAGCTTGCTCTTCCAGTGCCCTGCAGTGGCTTCCCTGGGCTCTGGCCTCCAGCCTGATGCCGGCCAGGCTCTTCCTCCCAGAACCTCCTGCCAGGAGCCGGGTCTCCACCCTGACGGCACAGCCACACACTCCTCTGGGGGCTCACCCGTGTCCTCGCCTCCTGGGCCAGGGCCACGCGCTGAGCGGGACATGCTCGTGCCAGCCCTGTTCGGCCGCACCTGGGCTGGCTGTGCCTGTCCAGCACCGTTTTGCAGATGGCCTCCTGCCCGAGCCGGGCCAGCCTTGCTGGGGAAGCCGCGTCCCCCGCCCTCCAGTCTAGGTTCCCCCTGCCTCCCAAAGGCATTATTCCCTGGCAGCCCCTCGCCACGTGGTGGCACACTGGACCAGCAGCCACAGCAGAAAGAAGCCCCTCACTCCCAGGAGGGCCAGCGAATGCCACTCGGTGATGCTCACTGGTCTTATCATTGGCTCAGTTTGGGCAACAAGCCTGTCCCTGTTCTAATCTCTGCGCTCTGGTTGGTCAGATCTGAGACACATGCCCACCCCTGATAAGGAGGTTAGGTCAGCAGCATCTCAACCACGTGGACTGAACATGGGAAATGGGGCCCTGCTTCCTGAAGTGGAGGGAGCGGATGCTGCACAGGCAAGACCGGCCCGTGTGCACCGCACAGAGCAGCATGTCTCCTTAAGACTGGGCAATGCCAGACCGGCGTGGCTCAGTGGTTGAGTGTCAACCTATGAACCAGGAGGTCACGGTTCGATTCCCGGTCGGGGCACATGCCCAGGTTGCAGGCTCGATTGCCAGTGTGGGGTATGCAGGAGGCAGCCGACCAACGATTCTCTCTCATCATTGATATTTCTATCTCCCTCTCTTTTCCTCTCTGAAATCAATAAAAATATATTTTAAAAAAGATAGGGCAATAAGACACATTTTAATTTGCACCAACATCCCATTTAGGTTCATGACATGCTATGCAAATGCAGAGATAGTTAAGTAGCAGACCCTCCTAAGGCAGAATGTAAACAAAGGTGAACTAGAGCAGAAAGCAGCCACAGTCCTGGGGCTGTGATTTTCACCGAGGAAAGGTTGCAGTTTTGGCAGTCTTCATGGAGGAGGTGGCATTTGAATTACACCTTGAAAGATAACCGAATCTCTGCCAATTAAATAAAAGGGGGGAAGGGCCCCCCAGGCAGAGGGAGCAGCATAGACAGGGCCGGAAGTCTTGAAAGGGGAACAGTGTGTGTGAACATAATGCGAGGAGGCCACGGTGATGGAGGGGTTGAGGCAGAGCTGAGACAATTCCATCAGCCCCGCACCGGCTCAGTGCCGAGCAGGTGAGAGGAGAGCCTGCGCGGCGGCCCGGGGCGGCCCCGGCCCTGAGCTCGGTCTTGCAGCTCATTGCTTGGCCCGGCCCAGGGTTTTGTCCGGCTGGAGAAGATGCCCTTGAATGGGAATAAGCCGATTTCCCCTCCCTGCAGCCACCCTCCCTTCCCTTGAAAGCATGATTTGCCCCAGATTGCCCTGCTCAAGCTTCCTAATCTTTATTCTGTTTCTAAATGGGGGAGTCTGTGGGGAGCCCCAAGTCCCTGCCAAGCGCTCCATCTGTAATCAATCCCTCCTCTGAAATCCAGCCCGTCAGAAATTCCAGCCTCACAGTAAATGTGCCAGGAGGTCTGCAGGGACGCGCTTTCACAGTGAATGAGAAGCAGAATCGCTGTCCAAACTATTGAATGGAGAACAATGGGAATCCTACAGAGGTGCTTACGGGAGGGGCAAGTATCCAGCCCGGGGGCGGTGGGGAGGCCTCTGAGCCCTGCCAGCTCCGGCTGCAGCCGCCCCCTTGGCCAGCCGGCATCACCCCCAGCCTGGCCTCCTCGCCTGTATTAGCTCTTGGTAATGGATGTTATATCTGCTCAGTGTGACGGAGGAGTCTTGGCAGTCTTCACAGACCTGCAGAATCTCCTCCGGGCCCTCCAATAAGGAGCCGGCAGCCTCCGTCAGCGCGTAGGTGGCTCTCCAGCCGCGTCAAAGAGAAATCCCAGGCGTGTCTTGTTAACGTAAAAAACCATTGAAACCTGTAAAGAATTTTTGTGAGTTTATTTGAGCCAAGCTGTCGACAGATGCCGGGAAGCAGAACCTCAACGAACTGAGATCATGCTCTGGAGAATGGCGGGTTATATTTGTATTTATACATTGCAATCAAAGGAGGGACATAGGTGGGTTACATGAAATTCATTGGTGATAGATTAAGGAGGTGGGATAAAGCAAAGCGGTGGGAAACCCCTGGGATTGGATAAAAAGTAAAATGATGGACACATACTTAAGTGGGTGCAGGAACAATTAACATAACAATGAAGGAATTTGTGGTATCTGTCCTGGTGCCCACCACATTTGGTTGTGCCCCAGGGGCTCCAGAAAAAGGGAAGGTACAAGTTACTCAGACATCTCACAGATATGTTATCTTAGAGGCAAAAGGCAAATGGGCTCAGTAAAGATCTAAGTTGATCTTTGTCAGGGAAGATACCAGCCTAGGATATAACTGCCCACCATAATTGCGTTTAGTTAAAGTTTAATTTCAGACCATCCTCTGTGATTACTTTAGGTCTCTGAGTTTGCAAGACCGCCATGCAGGCCTCCCCTGAGCTTGTCAGGTCAGCATGTGGCCCCTTTCGTCCACAGTCTGAAACAGATGTGGGCCCCTGAGCGGTGGGGTCTTCCTGAGGACAGTCTGAGCCCGCCAGGGCCTCGGCCTCGCCGTCAGGCTTGGTCCTGCCGACCTTGCCTCTGCAGGGAAGCCCGACCTGGCAGACCAGTTCCTCACTCCACGCTGGGGCCCGAGACCCATGCAGAGCACCGTGCAGCCCTGTGACCTGTGGCATGTGTGACAGAAGGCCACCTGGCCGTGGGAGGGGACAGGGATGCTGGCTTGGCTCTGCCAAAGCGTTTAATTAACTCGGATAATCATTCACAGGTTTGGACAGCAACAAGCCCCGGACTCCCCACGCTCACTTAGGGGGCCCGTTTCCCGTCCACACAAAGGGATGGACAAAAATAGGAGTTCTTGCTATTTCGAAGGGTCAAGATCTCTTTAAAAATCTGAAAAAAAGCTATGGATCCTTTCTTCACACACATACACATGTACACACATATACATATATGGGCCTATACTGGTTCATGTAACATGCATACACTCATATGCACATGCACACATATAAATGTGCACACATGCACCCACACTTGCAGCTTCACATCCAGTCCCAGAGCCTCACAATTCTCAGGTCCAGCAGGTGAAGGAACCCGAACTGAGAGACTCTGTGTTCTGGTCCAGCCCCTGTCACACTCCCAACGTTGTCTGTGTACACAGCAGTGTCCCCACCACTAAGCACTTCCCAGTCTCTTACTCTGAGGAGTAGGAGGAGGATCTATTACCGCCCAACCCACAGACAAGAATAAAGGCCCAGAGTGGGGATGGGAAATCAGAAACCAAAGTGGGTTAGCCATAGGTCTTCTCCTGCCCAGTCTGGGGCTCATGGACTCCATCACTGTTCCTTCTCCCTTTTTGTAGGCCATGCATCCTTTTGATGCATGAAAAAAATCTGACTTCCCCCACCCCAGGAATCCTAGATAATAAAAGCCTAATATGCAAATTGACCGAATGGCGGGACAAGCAGTGGAACTACCGGTTGCTATGATGCACACTGACCACCAGGGGGCAGATGCTCAACGCAGGAGCTGCCCCCAGCCCGCAGGCCCCAGGCCAGCCAAGGAGGGTGCTAGCAGAGGCTCCCCGATCGCCCCGCCGGTCGCCTCCCAGATTGGCCCTGATCCCCGGCCAGGCCTAGGGACCCTACTCGTGCACGAATTTCATGCACCAGGCCTCTAGTTTCCAATAACAGTGTGTGGAGAGCAGAATACCTCCCCAAGTTGCAGTTCACTGTGTCACAGGCCAAGGAGGCTTTTGTTAATTTTATTTCCTATAGCTTGAAATATAACTTAAACTCTGGAAATTTTAGTTGTTCTTATTTCCCAAATATGAAATATTGTAATGCTGAAAAGTTAAAAACCTTACAGCCTGCGGCAGCCCCAACAAAAAAGCCTCTTCAGGTATTGGTGCCGGATATCTAGCCCCTTCCGGGGATGCCGCGGGGCTCTCGTGCATGGAGTGCCCCCTACACAGCAGGCAGCGGGCCTTTCCTGGAGGTCTTGGGAACCCTTAACTTTGGCAGGAATTCAGGAGTGAGTTTTGGGGGTTTGCAGGGTCTGTAAGATGGCATAGCTCCCAGGATCGAAGTACCTCGCAATTCCACGACACAGCCTCTCATGAAAACTGTCCAGCCCCTCACAAGTGTATGGCACCCCCAGTGCCCCGAATACAGTCCTGTGGCTGCAGGAGCCCACCTCCCACAGCGAGACTCTCAGAGGCCCCTCACCCACTCCTGGAGGCTGGGCATGCCTGGCTGGACTGAGTGGTGCAAAGATGAGGTTCCATTAGAACCCAGTCTGTGATGGAGTGTCATGGTGAAGAGTGGCCGTCAGGCCAGCGGTGTCAGGCTATGAGAGAGCTGCTGTGCTTCATGGTGCTTGGCCTTGAGCCGCCTCGGTTCCCGGCTACTCTCCAAACCTGTCCCTGCAGCCTCCGTGGAGTCCCTGAGACCCCGATCACCTGCCACGAAATTCCCTTTTGCTGAACAGAGTCCAAGTCTGAGCCTGTTACCCCAGGAAGCGTCCTTGTTGCACGCACATCTTGTTTTATTTCTCAAGCGAATGCTGCCCTGGCCCCAGCAACACATCACTGCTTCTCCAGGCAGCAAGGGGTGGAGAGGACAAGGAAAAGAGTAGAGGAGACTCCTTGCCACAAGCCAGTCAGCCTTTCCTGCATGGGAGGCTGTAAGGAGCCTGGAGATGCCCACGCAGCATATTCTGTGCCACCAACACCCTGTTTTTGATCCCAGTACTTGGGGCCCCGCTTCCCTCTCTGTACAGAGAGGTGCTGAGCCCAGGGAGCTGAAGCTCCATCCTGCCGACTCCGACAGGTCCCGAGTCTATACACACTTCTGATCCTTTAACTTCCTCATTGGCATAAGGCGGCCCCCACCCACTTAGGAGTCACTGCCCAGGGACTCTGAATCTGGAAACAAAGACAACTCAGGCCCCCTGCCCAGCACCCCTGTCCATCACCTTCTTAGCGCTGCACCCGTGTGCCTGTTCCTCCCTTCTCACACTGAAAGCCCAGGCGTCCAGGAATCCTGTCCTTCAATCCTTTGGAAATGGACTCACATCAAATGACCAGAGGGGATGTCTAGAGCTGCCTCTTCAATCACCCGCAGCCCTTCTGGGCCAGGATGTGTTCTTGACGCACCGCGATCAGCAGGTAATTTAATTGGCGCCTGCCTGGTGAAATGCCTCCCACCGAGGTTTACCGGGAGCGGCTCGGAAAGGGATGTCTCTCTCCTGAAAGGCGGCGAAGCCTGGAGTCCCCTGAGTGTCCTTACGCTTAGCGAATAATCTAGTATATCTTTAATAAGTGAAGTCAATCCACTTTCAAAGCCCTTGTAAAATTCAGCCTTTTAGTTATTCTGATGAGAAGCATTCAAATTCCAATATGAATACATAGCCGAGCAGTGCGGGAGAGCTGCCTGGGGGTGTTGGGTTGTCAGCGGAGGAGGAGGAGGAGGAGGAGGAAGAGGAGGAGGAGGAGGAGGAGGAGGAGGAGGAGGGAGGCAGTGATAGGCCCTGGAGGCCGCCCCTGGGCCAAGGCACAGCATCTGTGCCCTGGAGGATCCTGCGGACTCCGCTTCTCTACCTGCCAGGGCACCCACCCGGGGCTTTGGGAACCCGGGTCGCAACCAAGCTGCAAAAGAACTTGGGCCACTGGGAGTCTAGTGCAGGAGCCGCAGTCTGAGCGGGCGGTGAATCAGGCTGCATCTGGAGGGAGTGGTAGAGCCTCACTTCTGGGTTTCCAGGGTCTTGTTTTTGGTCTCATCTTTTCTTGTCTTATTGCCTCTGGTGGTTAAGGCAGGATCGTGTGCATCGGAAGCGTGGGTTAGCCCTAGCCGGTTTGGCCCAGCGGGTAGAGCGTCCGGCCTGTGGACCAAAGGGTCCCTGGGTTCGATTCCAGTCAAGGTTGCAGGCTCCTCCCCAGCCCAGGCTCTGGTCAGGGCTCCTGCAGGAGGCAACCGGTCGATGTGTTTCTCTCACATGGATGTTTCTCTTTCTCTTTCCCTCTCTTTTCCACTCTCCCTAAAAGTCAATGGAAAAAATATCTTCAGATGAGGACTAACCAAAAAATAAAATAAAATAAAATAAAATAAAAAATAAGGCTTGGGTTAGCATACTTTTGCTTCAACACTTATTGGCTGTGTGAGCTAAAGAAATATACCTAGAGTCTCTGATCCTCAGTTTCCTTACCTGCAAAATGCTCATAACACCTCCCTCATGTTGCTGCTGTAAGTATTAAACGAGGTAACACATGCAAAGCACTTCAAAGTAGTCACCCAGCAAATATCTATGACTGGTTGTCATTACTATTATTGTCTACTTACCGTCGGGGAGACTAGAGCAGCCACGAGGAAGAGCTTCCCAGCTAGCCTCTCTGTTAAGAGGTGACAAGGTTTTAGCAAAGTCTGGAGGCAGGAGGATGGACAGCATGAGCCTTCCTTAGGGGTCTCCTCCCCCCAGTGACTCTGTCTCGGCATTTATTCTGCAGCTCCCTGAGCCCTGAGCTGTGGGCTCCTCTGGGGGGAATCAAGACTAATACACTGTGAGATCCGTATCCACAAGGACAGAGCTGAGCAGGGGTGGGGGCGGGGGGGCAGGGGCTGTGGCTGAACTTTCATCGCACATGGGCAGTGGGGCTGCAAGGCTCATTCCTGTGGTTGTGCGGGAGGTCTTCCCACCCCGACTTCCGCTCGGACCTCCCACCTTCTCTGCTGTCTACTGCCTCCTGGGAAGGTGCGTGGTGGGTACCATTGTACTGGGACATGCTGGAGACAGACAGTTTGTATCACAGGCCGGTTCCGGATCAGGGCTGCAGCTGCAGGGCTGACTCCGTGGGAGGCTGCAGGAGCCGGGAGAGGGAGAGGCGACGGAATGTTCTGAGCCAACAGACCCCTGGCTGGAAGTCGGAACACAGGTTCTAAACTAGGGCACAGTCGCTGCCCTGCTGGGGCCTCCGTCTTACCATCCGTCACCGAAGGCACTGACAGCACAGTCTCTCTGGAGAGCCATTTGGCCACGCGGTCTCTAGGGAAAGGGGCAGGTTCGGCAGCTCCGCCATCCCTTGCTGTGCGTGGGCCCCGGGGAATCTCTCCCACGGGGATGTGTGTTGCAGCAGCATTTGTAGCTGCGAGGGACTGTGAACCAAGGAGGCCGTTAAGAGGAGACTGGGAAAAGAGATGAGGTGTCATCATACTAAGTGCTCAGATTGGTGGGAGAGGCCGGGAGCCGGGGAGCAGGACAGGAACACCGATGCCATTCTGTGCATCTCGGGTTGAAACAAAATAAACAAAGAAGGTTTAGGTCTGGATGGTCCTCAGGACCTTCCCACGCTGCATCCCGAGTTTCCGTGTTCTCGGCCAGCCTGGCCGGAGCTGGGAGCTTGCTGGCATCTAGAGCAAGGCCCGTGCCTGAGCAGGAGGAGCTTGAGGGGAGGCCGTGCCTGAGGCAAGGGGTAGGGGAGCCACAACAGGTGCAGATAAAGCCGCCGTCTGCTGCGTAATCTGTTTACCTAACTGGTTCCGACTTCCTGCCCTTGTCCACACTGCTGCGTCACTAGTCACTAGTCCGGAGCCACAGGCCACCTTCCCTGCCGACCTGGTGCTTTTCTGGCGCCTCATCCTCTACAACTGTGTTTGGTTTTCTGAGTTCTGGAATTGGTCATAAATAAACAATGCTGGGGGGCGGGGCAGGAAGGGGAGCCTGGGGGCGGAGCTCCTCCTGGCACCTGGCTGATGGGCGTGGCAGCCGGCCAGGGCCGCCTTTGCAACTCAGTTTAGGTGTTCGCCTAGTTTCTAACTCGTGTTTGGTCTAAGTATAACTTGAAGACAACTGAGCTTGCTTGGGGCCAATCTCAGCAGTAGGGACATCAAACAAACGCAAAACACAGCTCCAGGGCTGAAGCTGAAGCTGAAGCTGGAGGAGGAGGCAAATTGTTGCTGCCTGTTGTGGGCAGGGGAGGAGGGGTCCCGTCTCCCTTACCCAGTGGGAACTATCGGACGGCCTCTGTCTTTAACCAGCTGGGTCCCCACGGTCCCTCCCCGCAAGCCCCTGTAGCAAAGCTGCTACATCTCTCTGCCTCCACTCAACCACCCTTTTTCTTGAAAAACCTCTGGCTCAGCCTCTCCAGACCCTCTCTCCAAAATCCCTCTGGGTGAGACGGAGAAGCGAGCTAAAGAGCAATTGCTGACATGAAATCCACGCGGCCTCAGCTCATCTCGGCACTCGAGTATTCATTCAATGAGGTAGCAGCTGGCCACTCGGGAGGCAGAGGCGGAACAGATGTGGTCAAGCGAAAGTCTGATGAGGTCCCATTGAGCAGGTTCTGCAAGGTGTCCCAAGGATCTTTTCAAAACACCGAGGATACACGCACGCAGATGTCGTCTGGATTTCCCGGCCACCCCCGTGGCGTGGAGAGGGGACGCAGTCTGTGTCAAGTAGAGCATTCAGCTTGGTCTGCTGGGTGGGCGTCTGTCTTGGCTGGGGGTCCTTACACATGGGGGTCTGGGGATCTCCTTGGGGGTCATTTGTTGATCTTAAGGGAATCTTCCTGCCTCTGCGGGAGACCGCAGATGAGACCCTTGGTGACAGGACCCAGGGCTCCTCTATTGAATCTGCTGTGAGGGCAGCGAGGGTGCGGGGATGGGGACAGGCAGGGTCCTAACCCTGCTTTTGGTTGAAGGTTGAAGCACAGACTAGGTAAGCCGCCTGTTGCCAGCAAGGAGGAGACCCAGCCGTGCTGGTGAAAGGGCTCATTCTGCCCAGCGTCCTGGCCGGAGGGCAGAACTGGGGGCCGCCTTTGGCAAGAAGGCGGTGGTGAGAACACACCAGCCGTGCTCCGAGCTATTCTGGAAGGCTCCAAAGAAGAGCATCTGATTCTGGGGCCACTTTTGTGATCGGAGGTGGACCCCATGGCAGTGTGGGAAGCAGTGAGGAGGGAGCCAAGAAGGGTACAGGGCGGGCCAGGAGGCCCTGCAGGGAGGGAGGACGTCTCCAGGGGCTTGGGTGAGAGGGAACAGGTGACCCTGGCAGAGGCAGTGGGACCTCACTGTCGTGGTCACCCTTGCTGAAGTGCTTGAGCTGGTCCCAGGCCTCCTTCCAGGTTCGGCAGCTCTGCCATCCTTTGCTGAGCGGTGGACAGGATTAAGTCCCTTGACCGGCCATTGTCCCGCTCCTGACTCCCATGCTGCTCAGAAGCTCACTACCGGAGAGCTGGGCAGCAGCCCTGCCAGGCCCAGCGGGCAGGGCAATACCGAACTCCACCGGTCGTAATGTGTCCAAAAAGGAAGGGAGCGTAGCCTGGCCTGACTGCCTTCCCACGGGCCATGTTGGCTCCTGAAGACTGTCACGTACCTTCCCAAGTGCTTGGGTACTGCCTGTCCAGGATGGAGGCCCTGGCCTGGGCCCTGTCGCCTTGGGGAGTCCTCCCAGCCAGCTCCCACCACCTGCCTGGAGCTCTGTCCACATCTGTGCACACACTCTCGCAGAGAGTAGGCAGCTCGGGCCTCTGCACGTTTCTGTTCCAGTTCTCTGAGCCGTAATGCTTGGCTGGGGCTGGGAGCAGCTGGCCACTCCGGAGGCAGCGACAGAACAGGCTGTGGTCCGAGCAAAGGCCTGGGCAGCGGGTCCCAGGGAAAGCGTGTGGTCTGGAGCCCGGATGCCGTCACTCTCCTCACAGGGCTGCTGGCTCCTGCTCCCCTCCTGCAGGCAGCCGAGGTCAGCATCTCCAAATTGCTAGTTATTCTTTTCTTCAATTAAGGGCGATTCTGCTGAAGCAGGAAGTGAACTCCCACCGGTTGATCTAATGGCCTCGAGTCCTGAAGTGTTTGCTCTGTCTGAAGGCAGGGCCAGCCTTCCTGGGCAGCTGCTAACAGCCAGCACATCCTGGAGCTGCCTGGAGTGGGGGTCGGAAGCGGGGACCTCCATTCCCTGTCAGACCCTAGATCCACACAATGGGCCTGCATGTCAAACGGGGCTAGGGTGGTGGTGGGTGACAGAGGGGAAGCCGTGGATCCAGCCTGGAAGTCCGTTGTCCTGATGAAACACACTGACACACACTGCGTCCCCTCTCCACGCCACGGGGGTGGCCGGGAAATCCAGACGGCATCTGCGTGCGTGTATCCTCAGTGTTTTGAAAAGATGCTTGGGACACCTTGCAGAACCTGCTCAATGGGACCTCATCAGACTTTCGCTTGACCACATCTGTTCCGCCTGTGCCTCCGGAGTGGCCAGCTGCTACCTCATTGAATGCCGAGATGAGCTGAGGCAGCGTGGATTTCATGTGGCAAGTCCCCTCCACCTCTGGCCCGTTGTCTTCCCCTCTGAGAAATGAGGGTGTGGAGGGGGTTCTGGCTGGGTGATTTCTACAATTCCCATCAACTCGGCACCTCCCTCAACTGCTCCACCCACCCTCTCCCCAGGGTTTGTGGTGACTGGGCTCCGTGGGGCTGGGGGGGAAGGGTCTCAGTGCCCACCTCAAGGTGCATCTTCCCTGAGCAGGATGTGTTCTCTCTCTCTCTCTCTCACACACACACACACACACACACACACACACATACACACACACACATACACACGTGCAGAGGGCCCCTGCCAGACGGTGGTCACTATTGCTGCCGTGAGCCAAGGGCTCAGGGGAGCTGCTCAGACCCAGGTATGTCGCCTGGGAATCAGGTATATTGCTCCTCTGTGACCACTCACACCCACAGACCAGGTGGCCAAACCTGGACGTTATCCAAGCGGCCAAGCCTCTGACTGTGCCCCACCTGCAGGGAAGGGTGAGGGCAGGACAGAATACAGGCCTGAAATCGAATCCTGCGTGACCATGGCCACCAAACCTCCTCAGCGTCCATTTCCTTACATGTAAACTGGGGGCGATAGAGTGGACCTCAGAGAGCACCTGAGCACCCTGCCTGTCCAATAGATATCCATGGCTGTTCCCATCGCTCCTCACCCCTGGCTCACACTGGAGAGCAGCTCGGGCTCCCGACCTCGGAGCTTCTGACGTTCTGTCTGCTGGAGGCAGCACTGCCGTCTGGTTCCGGGATCCAGAGTCCTTGGGACTGAAGGGGTCCCCGGGATGTGGGACTTTCAGTGCTACAACCGGGACCGTCTCTGCCCACCAGGGTGGCTGGTGAAGCCGCACGAGGGCTTTGGGACAGGGCCCCGGGGAGCTGTGGATTTGCGGGGTGAGGCCTCAGAAGGACTCACAGGTGGGTCATGAAAGACACAGAACTGGACTCAAATGAGGGAAGAAAGCATCTTCACAGTCAGCACCACCCAAAGATGGAAGAGCTCTGTCCTTGGATGTACTCGGCTGAGAGCCGCAGGACCACTGGGTGGGGATTCTGTGGGTGGAGTCAGAGCCCTAGAGGGGGTGCTGGACTAAATGCCCCTCGAGGCTCCTTTTTGCCCCACGGGTACCCAGTTTCCACAGGGGGGCTGAGGGAACCCCTGGCTGGCCCAAGGATGGAGTTATCTGATGGACCTTTTCCCTGGCAGGGTGGGGATGGGACAGGGTGGGTGGGGTGACTGGCTGCAGGTTGTCACTGGGCTTTCACCCATGCCTTAGAAGGAGGAGGAGGGCATCTGCTCGGTGCAGAGGAAAACCATTTGGAGAGTAGCTACTCCCTATCCCTTTCCAGCAGCAGGGAGCCAGGCATCCCGCCTGGGGGGTGTTGGGAGGTGCCGAAGGCTGGTCAGACATCTGTTGGGCCCACGGACCTGGTCTGGCCTTGACCAGGGAGGAGACTTCTTTCCCCTGGGGCCTCCCCTGGCTACCACCCAGGTCCCACCAGAACAGCTGGCCACCTCCTAACCCCTGTTGGGGCAGGACGGTGGATCCCCGGCTGCGGAAGCCACAACCCAAATCTCCCCGGGCTCCACCATGGCCTGTTCACCAAAACGCCTGCACCCCAGGTGCGGGAGGTGGAGGGGGTACTGCTCACAGCTGGGCTACTGGCCTCTGCAAAGCTCGGCTCCCGCCTGGGTGGGGTCGCTCGGGGATTTGCATGTGTTGTGCGTGTTCCTTTACAGTTAAGGGCGTGGGAGCCTCTTCCCCTCTGAGACTAGGTCGGACCCTAGAGATGACCAGAGTTCTGGAGGGGGCTGCTGAAGGTCCCTCCCTTGTCTCTGATCTCTGGAGCCACCTCCTTCTTGGCTTCGTGGGAGCCGCCCTGAGCCCCTTCTTCCTTCCTTTCTCCTCATCTCTGCTGCCTCAGTCACTCTCCGGTGCCAGGCGCTGTGTTTCTAGTCTCTGAATTTTTTTCTCTGAATTCCTCTCCCCGCCGCGGCTCGGCCCCAGGGAGGTGTCTCCAGCGCAGTGTCTCAGCGCCCCTGCCTCCCCGTCCCCGTCCCCGTCCCCCTCTCTGTCTGGTCCGCAGTATCTCGTGTCTCTCGCGCGGTCTCTGCGCGTCTCTGCACCCGCCCGGGGCTGGGTGGCCGCGCGCTGCGACCGGAGCGGAGCGGGCTGGAGCGGCGGCCGCGGCCGGGCGGGTGCGGGCCCGCGGGGGCGGGTAGGGCGCCTTGCTCGTTAGTCCCTCCCCGGCGGCGGGGGGCCGGCGCGGCGGCCGCTCGGCGCCTTTAAGGGAGCGGGAGGGAGCGGGGAGGCGGCGGCTGCGGTGGCGGCAGCGGAGCGCGCGGGGTGGGGGCGCGGGGCGCGGCGCTCGGAGTCCACTCGGGCCGGAGGCGGCTCGGAGCCGGGGGCCCAGCCCGGGAACCGCGAGGAGCCGGGCAGCTCAGCGGAGCCCGCCGCCCGGGACATGGCCAAGGCGGGCCGTGCAGGTGAGGGCGGGCGGGCGCCGGAGGGCAGGGCCGTGGCTCGGGGGAGGGACCCGCGCGGCCCGAGGGGGGGCTGCGGGTCCAGGTGAACCGCTCGCGCAGGTGGGCGTTGGTTCCCGAGGGCGCAGGGGGCGGCGGCGAGGCCAGACCCCGGCGCGTGCAGAAGGGGCTCGGCGCGCCCCGCGTCCTTCCTGTGCCCACAGTCACCTCGTGGGACACCACGTCCCCCTCGCCACGGCCCCGCTGTAAAGGGCCAGGGCTGCTGCGCCCTGTCCAGCCAGGCGGTGGGCGCCCTTACCACCTTCTGGAGACCCGGCCAGCCCGGGCGCGGGGGCCGAGGGGCTGTCCCGCGGCCGCCGCTCCATCCCATGCTCCCCAAACCGGGGCGCCCCCCACGTCCTGCCACTCGCTATATCCAGGACGCGACAGTCCCCCGCCCCCAGCTCAGGCAGGAGACCAAGGTTTCTTCTTGGCAAGGAGGGTTGCCCCACGCCGCATCCTAGGGACCGTCCCGCCCCCTCCCCCCATGGGACCCGGGGAGGCAGAGCCTCAGGTGCGCAGGTCTGAAGGTGCGACCTCTTCTGGGGTCCTGCGGGGCGCTGCCCTCCCTCCAACTCAAGCAGTGTAGCCTGCGGTGTGGGGAAGTGGGCGTTAGTCATTCGTTCACTCATTCAGCCAGACGTTCATTCACCAACATCTGCTGTGTGCCAGGTCCCGAGCTGGCACTGGGGATGGGATGAGGACCAGACTCTGCCCCTCTTTGCACACTCCCCGCTGGTGCCCTGGGAGGCTCAGGTCGAAGAAAGCCCAAAGGGCTGGCCGTACGTGGGGGCAGCAAGCCGGGTCTCAGCAGGGCTGG
This sequence comes from Cnephaeus nilssonii, assembly GCF_951640355.1. NCBI lineage: Eukaryota > Metazoa > Chordata > Mammalia > Chiroptera > Vespertilionidae > Cnephaeus > Cnephaeus nilssonii. The sequence continues at coordinate 37,719,824 of NC_137090.1, forward strand.
CTGGTGAGGCTGGCATGTGTGAATAGATCTGCCATGAACTCATACCCAAACCTGTGACGTTGGCAGGTGCCATGCCATCCCCTGGGACTAGGCATTGGCCTGGCACAAACCCCACCACTCTACCCGTAAGTGATGAAAGTGATGGAATGCATGAATGTGTGAATTCATGTGTATACATACTCAGCGTGCATACCACCGGGCTGTGTGTAAATCCACTGCACCCCGCAAATGCTGGCCCAGACCCTGGACTGGGTTCACATCTCCCCTGAATACCACCGGGGTGTATGATTTAGCTGCCTGAGAATAGATTCCCATTCTGTCCCCCAGGAGTCCTGTTGGGGTGGGGCAGGTTGTGTGAGACACAGCAAGAAGGGAACACATTTAAACACCCCCTTTCTCACTTCCCTCCCTCCTCCCCCCTGGGGGAGGCACAGTGAGATGACACCATTGGGGCTGGAAAAGGTTCTCTCTCTCCTTCCCCCACTGAGCTGGGTCCTTACCCAACTTCACTCCTCCCAAAGGGCACAAGACAGGGTGTGTGTCTGCCTACCGCCTCTGCTCTATGTGGGCATGTGTGTGCACGTAAGTGCCCACCCCTGGGCACAGATCACCTGCCTGGGCACTGCCATCACAATAGCTGTTAATACGTAGTGCTTGTCCTATGCACCGGGTGGTGTAACAGGAAATGTTACCCTCCCCTCTCAAAAACATCTGGAAATAGACACTCAGAGAAATGGCTGAATGAAGGTGGCCCAGAGGGTCTGCGCAGAGCCCGACTAAGACCAGCTCTGTTGGACTCTCAGGGCTCTAAGTGGCGGGATTTCTCCATCGGTGTCCGGATAGGTCACCCCTCCTGGAAGGGGGGTGCTGTCTCAGTCCCTCTGCCTTTGGTCCCCCGGCTGAGAGTCCGTGGGAATGTGTTCCAGTGACAGGTGGGAAAAATGGCCCTGCTCTGAGCATCAAGCAGTTTATCTCTTGTGCTGCAATTTCACGCTTGGCCCTTTCCCTCGGGGCGGCACAAACTCCCCTCCTCTGTGGATCGAACTGTCCATGCGCAGCTGCCACCCATAGCAGCCTTGTGGGCTTGACCCCAGCCAAACAGGATTACTCCTTTCCTCAGCTCTTCCAGGCCACTTTGCATGTTGCAAATGCCCCTCTTCTTTAGGCTCCTAAACCCACTGAATTGAGGGCAGCACGCAGCCATGGGTGTACGGGGGTGACCTCTCCCCCACTGGCAGAGTCCCTGAGAAGAGACGGGTGAGCGTCAGGACAGAGCGAGTCCTTGGAGACAGGAGCTCAAGTCCCTCACTTTACGGCGAGAGAGAAACTGAGGCCAAGGAAGGGGTGTAACACAGAGAGGGATGGCTATTCAGGACCATCTTCCTCGCAGGGACAGAGGGATGGTCCGAAGTGCTCAGGCCTTCACTCTGGGGACAGATGCCATGAGAACCAAGGGGGGCTGAAGGCCAGGGGCGGAGGCTGTGGGCACCTGGCCTGGGAGTGAGGGGAACCTTCATCATTTGTGAGGTGTTGCCTCTAAAACCTGGCCAGGGACCACCTACTGAGGGGTTTGGGCCCGAGGACCACCCCAGGGGGTGACGCCAGGGTCATCGCAAGGTAGTCTGGTGAGTGGCATCCTCAGACTCGCACCGGGCACCGCCTGAGCAGCCAGCCATGGCCGTGTCACCTGTGCCAGGCTCGAGCTGAAGGGGGGCAGTGAAAGCACTGCCACGCGCCTGGAGGTCCCGGGGACCAGAGAATCAGGCCCCAGGCAGGACTGGATCAGTCGTGGAGGGTGAATCCCAAACGGGCTATTTCTAGCTCCCGACCTCTGGGGGGGGGGGGGGTTCAGTCACACGGACCAGGATCTTCTGGTGCCCGCTCAGTCTTGAGAGGAAAAGGGAGGAAAGGGGAGCCCTTGCCCTGGTCCTTGCCCTGACGGTGCTCTGCTCTGGGTTTGGGACAAAGGGGCAGAGGGGCCCACCTTAGGGATGAAAGGCTGCTGCAGGGAGGTGGGGCCAGGGGTCGGGGAGGACCTAGGAGGTCCATTTAGGAAATGGTGACTTGCAGTAAGAGGTCCCGATGGGCAGGCCTCAGTGCAGTGCGGACACAGAGGAGGCCAATGTGGCGTGGGATGGAGAGGCGGGATTTCTTAGGAGTTGGGCCTCAAAGACCAGCAGAGTTTGCACAGGAAGGTGACGAGGGGCAGGCTTCCAGGTGGGACTCGAACAAAGGCGAGGAGGTTGCAATGGGACAGAGGTTAAGTGTGGAGGCACTGCTGCCGGTGGGAATGGCATGCGTGGGCCGGAGATGCCCCAGGGTGCCGAAATCTGTCTGGCTGGGCTGGTGGGTTCCTACAGGGGTGCAGATGGCTGGAAGGAACTCTGGGGAGCATCGAAGACAGAAGCAAGGCAGTGAGATTTGGGTGTTTCCACAGGTCCCTTTGGCTGCTACCTGAGGGCTTCTGGGAGGGCGGGGAGAGGCTCTCCCAGGCTGGGAAAGGTTTGTTCTGCTTCCTGCCAGCCTCGCTGCCCCTCCCTTCCTCTCTATGCCCCTGGGGCCCTCCCTCTACACCCCAGCAGGCTGGCAGGGTATCTGCCAGCCCAGGAGCAGGGTAAGTGGGAGGCCCCTGGCCAAGCAGGAATAGAGGGGGCAGCCAAGAGGGTCTTGGAACCTCTCAAGCTGGGACAGGACCGCGGGGAGAGGCCGGGCTGGGGCTGCAGGGCTGGGCCTTCCAGGCTGGAGGAACCAGTTTGCTCCCAGGTGCTGGCCTCTGTTTTGAGGGGAGGAGCCAGCGGGCTGGAGTATTTGGAACCCAGTAATTCCAGTAAAAAAAAAAAAAAATACTGATCCTACAGTGGCACAGCTGGAGGATGCGTCCAGATGCCCATTTTCCAAACCCTTGTCAACAGGGGGACACTGAGGCCACAGAGGAAGGTGGTGGCAGAGCTGGGCCTAAAACCTGCCTTTCCGGGGTCTCAGTTTGGACCTTGCTTCGCTGAGTCAGCTGCCCTCTCACCACCCGAAGCCAGAGCTCCTCCTGGGCCCCCTGCACCTTGGTTTGGGGGAGGGGGAGTGGCCCAGTGTCTCAGAGGAGGGGGTGCTTGGACGCTGGGAAAGGGACCAGCACCAGGCTGCTCAGGACACTGGGCAGGTGCCAGGGGACGGAGGCAGGACTCTCAGGCCCAGGGTGTCGGGATTGCATCTTGGGAAGGGCATCATGCTCTGCAAGATTATACGTTCACCTGCTCCGGTGCCAGGGGGAAGGCTGAGGCCACATTGGATGCCACTGTCCCGACTCAAGGCCTCTCTACAATCTGCCTCCAGGAAGCCTTTGTCCCGGCAGACCCGGGGGGGCTGGAGCTGGGCAGGTCTGTTCCTGGCTGAGTCACCTGTCCCTGCAGACCCGCAGGCCACAACAGGCCCCAGCTTGAGACCCTTTGTGGCCTCAGCCCTGGCTGTGGTGTGATTGCATGAGTCAAGGACAGCGCAGCTCCAACAGCAGCCCCACCTCAAGCATGTGGCCCTGAGCCCAGAATCCCCTGTCCCTATGGAATGAAGGCCCTTGCGGCCTGCCTGGGGGCTGGGAATCCGGTGGAGGAAACAGAGAGTGAGGACAGGGCTAGACCCCCCTGGTCGGGGCTGTGTCTGTGTTGTACTGGCCAGAAGGTGTGGTGTTTTCTCCCCTACCTTAGTCTACTGTGACAGTTCATGGCTGAAAGAGGCTGGGAGGCCTTCCAGTCCCCCTGGTCACCGTGCAGGGTGGGAGACCGAGGCCAGAAAGGCCAAGTGTCCTTCTCTGGGGTCTTCAAGGACCAAGAGTGTGACCTCCCAGAGACCAGTGAGGCTCTGAGGACTAGGAACTTCCTGGTAGGGCCGAACTACCCACAGGAATTCTCTGGGATCCGGGCTTGTGAGAGGGAGGACCAGGACAGGGATTAGCATCCTGAGAACAATATGGATCTTTTTTTGGCAGCAGTCCTCAACGTGCTCTCCTGTCCAATGGATCAACAGCAGCTCTTTAAGGTAGGGCAGATGTTATTCCCATTTTATGGATCAGAAAACTGAGGCCCAGAAGGGTTAAGTGTCTGGGTCTGGAATCACACACAAAGTTAGAGGCAAAGCGGGAATCAGCACTTAGGTCTCTTCTACTCTTGGGGTCAGCATTTCTAAGAAGTAAATTGTGCAACAGAGAAGAGATCCCGCTCTGTCACTGGTTGACCTTGAACTGCTCCTCCGGGCCTCAGTTTTCTCATCTGTAAAGGGGGAGGGGAGGGAAAGAGTTGGGGAGTCTGAATGAGCTTTAAGTCAGCTCTGGCTCTGATATACTGTTCCCTCTTTTTTGGCTTCCCTCCCTGCTGGCTTTACTGTGCCTCCAGGGGCCTCACCTCCTCTCTCTAGCCCCACAAGACCCTCCCAGAACGGTGGTGGGAGATGGGGAACAATTCGGGGCTGAAGGCTTGGACATAGAGACCACCTGCCTCCTGGGCCCAGGCCCCTGCCCATCACCACATCTCCCGAAGGAGCCACATGGAAGGGGTGTCAGAGCCTCCAGGGAAGGGCTAGGGGTAGGAGGGGGCAGGAGACAATGCGTAACAAGTGAGTGTAGAAACCAAATAAGATCTGAGCTCCCCACCCACTCTCTCAAATCTCTCTACACTCTTGCTTCTAAAATTCTTTTTTTTTTTTTTTTTAAGGAGAAAGAAAATGCTAAATTGCACCCCCTTTCACAAAGGAATGGGAGCCTTAGTGAGTCACTCCGGAGGTAACGCCACCTCCAGGGCCCTTTGCCTGCGAAGGCCTGCGCAGCTGCGTGGCCACCAGCCCCCGTGGAGGTCATGTGTGGAGGGGTGGCGGAGTGGGGAGCCTGCTGCCCGTCAGTGGCTCCCGGTGGGCGCTGGTCCCTGCAGCGGGGCCCCACCCTGCTTCCTCCGGGCTCTCTCCGGGGTTCGCTTGGGAATAGGGCCCTGGCTCAGGCTGGGGCCAGGCTGAGAGCCTGTGTGGCCACATCAGGGCTTGGTTCAAGACTTGGGTGGCATGTAGGGGCTGGGGCTCAGGCCTGTCTGTGGGGTGAATTCGCTGCTGGTGAATTGTGGCCGTGGGGGGTGAGGTCACTGTGTGTGGGCAGGGTAGGCAGGGAGCAGGTGCCTTTGCATCTGGAAACCAGAGTTCTCGGGTGGCACGCGGTCTTTCTAGGCGTCTCGGTGAGGCTCTTCTCCAGCGCCGAGGAGCAGGCGAGGGCACAGATGGCGCTCTGCCAGGGGAAGGTGCACCGGGGGGTCTGGGCATCACCTTCTGTGAGGGGCAGCCTGTTTATTTGCAGACCTGGGGCGGGGAGGCCAGCGAGGAGGCGCTTCTCCTTCCCGGATGACCCGTTCTTCTGGAGGGAGGGGAAGTAGCCGACTGTTAGCTGGGGATGCCAAACAAGGGTTGAAAGCAAAAATAGAAACGCGCCAGGCTGGGTCTGGGAGGGGCGCTGAGTTCTGGCGGAGGAGAGACCTCTTCTGAGCGGCTGCCGCGGATGCCCTGTTTGCTCGGCGCCCCGTGTTTGCTGAGCACATCCCGCCCTGCACTCCTGACTCCTCTGGCGAGACCTAGGTGTGCGCACCGAGCTGGGAGCTCTCGGGAGTCTGTCTGTGGGAGGCGTGGAGCGTCTGGGCCGCCCATCACTCGCACACCTCTGACCTTTTCTGGACTGGCTCCTCCTGGGGCTTCCTTCTCTCTCCCCACCCCCACTTCCCGCCTCCTGCCTCCCCTGAGGCTGGTCCCAGCTGAGCAACCCTGGAATCATCCCCGGTGGTAAAAAAGCTATTTTCGGCTCTCCTGTTACTGCCCGGTGGGGGGTGGGGGGTGGGGGTGGTGTTTATCCCTGGCTGCCTGTTTGTTTCCTTCTTGTACAGTGAAGCAGCCGGGAGAGCATTATGCAGCCCCGCCTCTGGGGTCCCTCCCGGCTGGCAATTCTCAATTCCCCGAGCTGGGATTTGGCACCAAATGGAGAGCCTGGGGATAGAGGCAACCGAGGCCCCATCTTTGCTTAATAGCCGCCTGGAGTGGCAGGTGGTAGGAATGGCCCACGGGAGCCACCTAGGTCCTGGCTGGGGGAGGGCTGCTTGCTTCAGGCTCACGGTAGCCTTCGGTGCCCTTACCAGAGAGCTGGCTCACTCACTGAGGTGGGGGTCTCAGAAAGCGCCCCCAGCATCCTCCATGGAATCTGTGACCCCCAACCAGGCCCCCACATACCCTGGTTGGGTGCCTGGGTCCCTAGCCACCCTCCCCACTCCCCAAAGGTGTCCTGGGTTGATTGGAAGGAGTGCCTTCCTGTGGATGCTGAGGGGGGCTCTCTGTCCCCTCTTTTGGGGCCCCCTCCCTGCCCCCAGCTGCCCTCCTGAGGAGCCTGCAGGTGGCAGAGCCATCGGTGGCAGATGCTGTGGGAGGAGAAAGTGTCTCCCTTCTGGAGCAAGAGTCTGGAGGGACAGAGAGGGGACATCTGGGGCTTGGGAGACTTGTTCCAAGTAACTCAGAACTGTTGGGAGCCGAGTTGGCAGAGCAAATGAAAGTACAATAGATAGCCAAAGCTATTAATCACTAATTAGTTCCTCAATAAGGTAATTAATGGGTATTTAAATGCCATATTTATGAGATACCAGCAGGTCTTCAAAAAGCACATCTTTTCCAAGGCAACTGACTTGGCCAACTGTGTCCTGCTGGGGGGCCGGATTCTCATCCCCCTCAGCCCACCCCGGGAACAAGAGCCGACAGTGGGCAGGTCAGTTTCCTGCTCCCAGCTTCCCTTTTCTCATCTGCGAACAGGGATCACGGCCCTTCTGTACTGACCTCACTTGGGCTGTTGTGGAGACAGTAAGAAGTGAAGGCCACGCAGATCCCTGGCAGTGGTGGGAAGTGCTGTGCGGGATTTAGTGCTGGCCCTGAAAACATCCTTGAAGTGATCGGCTAGGCCCCTTGATGGCGCCTCGTGCAGTTTTAAGGCCAGGGTCGGGCTGGAGTCATTGCTTGGTGGGCTGTGAATCTGCGGCTGGGTCTGATTCACTTCCTAGCTTGGTTTGAGATTGGGGCTGTGGCCTGATCTGCAGCTGGGTCTCAGCTTGTCCGGGGATCATGCCTGTGACTTGATCTGTGGCCAGCTCAAGGTTGGGGCTGTGGCCAATCCCAGGATAATTCTGCAGTCCAGAGACTCAGCCTCAGTCCTGAGTCCACCGCGGGGCCGATGGAGCTGCCTGGTTGCCCCAGAAGCTGGATTCCTTCCGGGCCCTTCAGGGTCTGGGCTCCAGGTGCTGGGAACCCCAGCAGACAGGCCCTCCTGGGACTCCTGGCATGTCCCCTGAAACAGCCTAGCACAAGCTCATCAGTGGCGCATACAGCAGTTTGGGAGATAGTTAGGACGTGTTTCTATAGCAACCAACCCCCAACCAGCACTGGTTTCCTTCAATAATGCCTTTTTCTAGAAGCAGCATCTCCGGGCCTCTCCTCCCTCCCTGGGTGGCCCCGCAGCCCCTCAGCATGGGCTGGTTGGCCCTGGATGGGTCTGGTTCCCACACTCATCCTGACCCCGAGAGGGGGCCTGGGGACCTGCTCTACGGGACACTTCCCTGGGAGGCCTCCTGCGGTCTGGCCCGTGCTGGGCCATGCTGGCATAACAGCAGCTCGCTTTGCGCCCGTCCCTGGACCGGGAGAGGCTGGGGCCTGGAGCGGTTCTTACCTGCCAGGAGGAAACCCACAGCTCAATGGGGCAGGCAGGCCTGGACCCAATCTGGGGATAGGTGCTCTGGTGAGCACAGACAAAGGATGTTTTGGGATGTAGCTCAAGGTTTGGGGGGCAGGTGAGACTCAGCCCCGGGAAGCTGTGCTGGGGGAGGGGACCAGCCAGGCAGCAGGAGCACCTCATGGGCATCAGGGCAGCTTCAGCGAGAGAAGGCAGCACCTGTTTTGCCCTCGGGGCTCCCATTCCAGGGCCTCCGGAGGAGAGGGGCATCACCCTTGGGAGACTCCACATAGGAAAGGACCAGAGAAAGGCCTGTGGGTAAGCACGATTATGTCATTTAACAAACCCCTCTTAGCACTGAGCGCCAGGCATTATGCTAGACCTTTCCCAAGTACTCAGTCACTTCATGCTCATTGCAACCCTGTGTAAGTGCTGTTATTACTCCCATTTCACAGAGGAGGAAACTGAGGCACGGAGTGGTGGACAGTGACACTTACCAAGATCATCAGCTGATAAGTGGCCGAGCTGGGATTTGAACCGGCCTCAAGTGGGAGTGGGAGGGGGCGGTGGTTCATGTGAGAGAGCAGGAAGGCCAGGCTCCCAGAGGAGGGCAGAGAGGAGGGCCTCAGGCAGACTACGCATGTCACACTCTACATCCTGCATGTGGGACCCCGGGCCAGGACAGAGAGCAGGGAAGTGTCACCTAGATGTGCCTTGTGAGGCTGTGTGTGTGTGTGTGTGTGTGTGTGTGTGTGTGAGGTTGTATGTGTGTATGTGTGAGGCTGTGTGTGTGTGTGTGAGGCTGTGTGTGTGTATGTGAGGCTGTGTGTGTGTGAGAAGCTGTGTGTGTGTGTGTATGTGAGGTTGTATGTGTGAGGCTGTGTGTGTGTGTGTGAGGCTGTGTGTGTGAGCCTCTGTGTGTATGTGTATGTGTGTGTGACTGTGTGTATGTGTGAGGCTGTGTGTGTGGCTCTGTGTGTATGTGTGTGCGTGGCTGTGTGTATGTGTGAGGCTGTGTGTGTGTGTGTGTGTGTGTGTGGCTGTGTGTGACAGAGAGAGAGATGGGGGCCCCCTGGATGAGACTCATCCGAGCAGCCAAGCACTTTCCCTCACCCCTGACCTCCCCTGAGGCACAGTCTGCTTGGACCCCACCACCGGGCCAGGCCCTGGTTTCAGATGCAGCCTCCCAGGGCTGGGCACGCTGTGGCCACAGTCACGGGAGGCAGGCCCAGCGTGGGCACCCAACCTTGACCCATTCAGAGGCGCCTGTGGCTCCCTGGAGCTCTGGGGATTGGCACCTCAGGGCTGTGGCTGTCACAGCAGACACCATGTCCCCTCCCTGTTCTGATGAGCCGGACCTTACTCTGGAGGAGAAAGTTCTAGATCCAGCTTCTCCTGGAAGTGGCCTGGTTGCTTTGACCTGTGTCCTCCCTCCCTCCTGCCCCAGCCTGGCTAACCCTGCTCACCCTCCCTTGAGGCTCAGCTCACCCCTCCTCCAGGAAGGCCTCCTGGCCCCCAGCCTGCAGGGGGGTGCCTCAGGGAGGTGCCATCTAGACCCAGGGTGGGCGGGGGGGGGGTGTGTGTGTGGCATTCAGCCCAGGGCTCAGGCTGCGCTGTCCATCCTGTGCTCCATGCAGGGTGGTACAGGGCTGGGCTCAAGGCTGCACCCCAGGGACGGGCACGGATCCAGTTCAGCTCTGTCCCCAACTCCTTCCGCTCGGCACCATCCAGTCCAAGGTCTGGCCCAGGAAGAGCTGGCCACACCCACATCCCGCACTCCCTGGCTTTTCTCACCGTGAAACAGTGTTCCCCTCAGACCCGGCTCCTGAGGGCAGGTGGGGCTTCCTTCTGGTGGGGTGCTGGCCCTCAGGCTGGGGCTCGGGGTCCTGGTATAGGGCAGAGCATGCACAGCAGGCTCTGTCCATCTGTCCGTCTGCCTATTCCCGTGTCCCCGAGAACCAGGGTTGAAGTGGGGAAGTTGGGTGTGTGCAGCGGACGATCTGAGTCAGGGCCTCTGGCTGCACCCATTCTGGGGAGACCTAGGTCTGTGACAGGACCGCACTGGACCTGCAGGCAGTGGGTAGACAGACCAGGAGAGGAGGGGTTGGCCCAGCTTGGAGCTCTGTGGGGAGATCCAGGCATCGTGGGTGGCGAAGCATCCTTGTTTCTCTCTGGATTGCTGGGGCAGGGTTGGGATAGGCCCCTTTCTCTTTTATCCTGATTTAGAGTTTTCAATAAGTGTGGGCGTGAAGGTGGGACAGAAGGACAGTGTGCGGGAGGGTGTAGGCTGAGCCTTTGAAGATGCAGAAGGAACTCTGTAGCCTTGGGGAGGACCCCGGAGGCTGCTGGAAGCCCTTCAGCCCATGAGGCCCCCGTCTCCCAAGTGCCAGGCAGTGCTGGGCATGATAATGGATGATCTTAAATCTCCTAACAGTGAGGTAAGATTACGATACCCATTTTACAGATGAGAAAAGTGAGGCTCAGAGAGCTTAATTTGCTTCAGGTCATACACTTGTAAGTGGTAGCATTGAACCCAGGTTTGTGTTGCTCCAAAGCCCCTGTTCTCACTTTTCTGCTAAATTTTCACCTATGGCTGGGAGCTGATTGTGTGTGTGTGTGTGTGTGTGTGTGTGTGTGTGTGTGTGTGTAAAAGAGAGGGGCATAAGGGAGAGAGTAAATGGATGTGTCTCAGGGATGGGCTTTGGAAGGGGGTGTAGCTAGTTGAGGACGCTCACACTGTTATTGGACAGGGGCCAACCCGGAGCAGGTCTGCCTCAGGCCGGCCTGCAGTGTGTGCGCCCTTGACTTTGTGCAGGAAAGATTTCACAACATGAGTGCAGATGGGTGGAGCGTATGTTTATTAAAGCTGGGACAGGGAAACAAAGGAAGGGCTTAGGGTAGAAGAAACAACAGGGGAGAGCCTAGGCGGGTGCTTTGTCTCCCTAGAAACGTGACAGGAAAGAAGTGAGCCACTGCCGGGCTGCTGCTAGCTCACTGGGAAGTCAGAGGAACAGGGGCCTTGGAGACAGGATCAGGGGGTGAGCCCGGGTCAAGGTGCCACTGCCCAGCGCTCCCCTGGCTGCAAGTTTCCTGCGGACCCTTAGAAATAAAAAAAATTCGTGCTTGGAAGGGGATTGGGCATGCTGAGTGAGCCTTCATTGAGTTTCTCTCCTGAGGGCCTCCTCCTCCTCCTTCCTCCTCCTCCTCCTTCTTCCTCCTCCTTCATCCTCCTCCACCTTCTCCTCCTCCTTTCTCTTACCTCCTCCTTCCTCCTCCTCTGTCCTCCTCCTCCTTCCTCCTCCTCCTTCCTCCTCCTCCTCCTTCTTCCTCCTCCTTCCTCCTTCTCCTCCTTCCCTTCCTCTTACCTCCTCCTTCCTCCTCCTCCTCCTTCCTCCTCCTCCTCCTCCTCTTCCTCCTCCTTCTCTTCCTCCTTCCTCCTCCCTTTTCCTTCCTCCTCCTTCTTCCTCTTTCTCTTCCTCCTCCTTCCTCCTCCCTCCTCCTTCCTCCTTATTCATCTTCCTCTTCCTCCTCCTCCCTCCTCCTCCCTCCTCTTCCTCCTCCCTCCTTCTTCTTCCTCTTCCTCCTCTCCTTCATCCTCCTCCTCCTCTTCCTCCTTCCTCCTCTTTCCTCCTTCCTCCTCCTTTTCCTCCTCCTTCCTCCTCCTTCCTCCTTCCTCCTCCTCCTCCTCCTCCTCCTCCTCCTCCTCCTCCTCCTCCTCCTCCTCCTCCTCCTCCTTATTTTTCCTGCAGGTGAGAATCTTAGGGAAGGGTTTCAGTAGCTTTCCAGGTGCATTCATTAGCTTTCCAGGTGCATTTTTAAATATGTTGATGCATTAAAATGAGTATATAGGGGAGTTTTGCATTACTCTTTGGTCTGTTTTACTGTTATCTTAGGTTTGTCTGGCATTAATGGGGTTTTTGTTATTTGTTCCCCAACTCATCTGTCCTTGGGTTTAGTTGGCACACATGGCACTAATTGGGTCTTTGTTCTCTATTTTCCAGGCCAGGGTGATTTAAGCTTTGTATTCTCTGGGTAGGGAGGAGAGGTATAAACCATTTGCTCTCAGTGTCCTTGGTTGGGGAAGATAAGGTCTTGCAACTCACAAGCTGGCTGCAAGCTACCCAAACTGCTTGGCCTTGTTTGATTTTCTTGCCTCAGTTTCCCATTCCACCTGCCCAGGGATTTTCCTAGCTTCTTACTATCCTGCTACAATACTTGCCAACGAATGTGGACACACATCTAGATTTTCACACAGATGCAAGGATACCCAGACACGGATTTGCAGACCTGGTAGGCAGATGGTTGTAGAACTGGGACAGCTGACCCCCAGGGCTAGGGCCCCGAGAACAGCCAGGGTCCTCCAGCCCCTTGCCAAGCTGGCCACCAGCAGGTGGAGAGTTATTTTGGCCAAGAGAGAGAAGGATACCTGGGACCTGCCCTGAGCACTGACACAGAGCACCCAGCATGTGGTCCTGAGCTCAGACCCTGGAGCCTGATGGACCTGGGTTCAAATCCTGCCTCCATCACTTCCTAGCCTTACGACCTTGAGCAAAGGACTTCCTTCCCATCTCCGAGGCTTCCTTCCCTTAGCTGTAAGCTGGGGAGTCGTGCTAGCTACTCCACAGGGCTTGGTTAGGACGGGTCATACCTGTGAAGCAGCTAGCGGAGTAGATGTCCTCATCAGACCATCTTTATTAATTCACTCTTTTGCCAAAAACACTTCTTGGCCCTGTTCCTCTTGGGACCACGTATTGGACGCAGGCTCTGCAGAGAGGTGCAGGGCAGGGAGCTGCTCAGGGGACCGAGCTTCTGGCCTTCACCCTCTCTGTGTTGGAATCACGGTGCCCACCTTTCCTGACGGTCAAGACTGTGTGTGGCCTTTAGCACACCTGACCTTGTCCGAGCCCTGCCCCGCGGGAGACTTCCTGACCCTCTGGGGCATCTGTGTCCCTTCCTCCTGAAGTGTGTGGGGGATAGATGCTGGGTGAGGCTTGGAACCTTAGCAGCCGCCTGTTCTGAGCTCCCATCCACAACAGGCCACCCTCTGGCGCCATTTCCGCTCCCACCTCCTCTTCTGTCTGCCTGCCTCTCCATCACAGCCTCCAGCCCCTCGGAGGGCCAAGCCCCCCACCCCACCCGTGCAGCGCTGCCCTGCAGTTCCTCCTTCCCGAAGGCTCTCATGCACGCCCCTGCCTGTCCAGCCTGTACGTGTGTGCAGGAGCATACATGCACACACACACACACGCGCGCACACACACACACACACACACACACACACACACACTAGCACTTAGTACGTCTGGCTCCTTCTCATTCAAGCCTCCACTCCTCTGACACTTCTCAGAAAGGTCTCCCGCTCACACTCCTCCCAAGATGTTCTGTCCATCGCTGTTTTTCCTTTTTTGAAATGCGACCTTTGCCGTTTGCGAAAAAATCTGCAAGCTGGAGGGAGAGCTGGAGGGAGAGCTGGAGGGAGAGCCGGAGGGAGAGCTGGAGGGAGCATCTCCCGCCCAGAAGCCAGGGCCCGGCTGCTTCCTGGCAGCATCCCTTTGCCCAGGCTCTTCTCTACACAAGGGCAGGCAGCCGAGGTGCCCCCAGGCACCCACTTTCCAGAGGTGGTTTCGGGCAGCCCCTGCCTGAGAGGAGGGAGGGACTGGTAGCACATTTAAAGAAACTTATAGGATATGTTTAAAAACCAGTGCGTTTTACCCTGGCCCGTGTGCCCAGTGGTTAGGGCATCAGCCCACGCATGGAAGGGTTGCGGGTTTGATTCTCGGTCAAGGGCACGTGCCTAGTTGCAGGTTTGATGCCCGGCTCATGTGGGAAGTGACCCATCCATGTCTCTCACATCTTTCACATCAACGTTTCTCTCTCTCTCTCTCACCCGCTTTGCCCCTCCCTTCCACTCTTAAAAAAAAATCAATGGGAAAAATATCCTTGGGTGAGGATTAACAACAACAAATAAATAAATAACATAAAAACCAGTGCCTTTTGAAAACAAGGAGGATGGCAGTAAACAAGATAAAATGTGCTTTTGAAGAAAGAAATTCACATACAGATTTTGAGCACAAAGAAGAGTCAATAATCAGGTGACTGGTCATTGGAAAGGAGGCACAGTGTTAGTCCAGCATTTGTAACTCAAATAGGTGAGTGTTGTTTTGATGCCTGGGGCTGACTGCCCCGGACTTTCTCACCCGGATGTACAGACCCACGTGTTCACACCGGCCTACCCTTTAGGCTTGAGGAGGGAGAACATGGTGGAGACAAGAAGGGAGAGGTTTTCTCTTCTTCATAGCACTTTCTACTGCTGAAATGATCCTCGCGGTTCCCTTCTCCAGGTCTGCCTCCCCCAGCACCCCCCCCCCTGCAGAATGTATGCTTTGTGAGGGCCCCACTTTATCCCTAATACTCCCCAAACCTAACACAGCGCCTGTGTGATGGGCAGATTTCTTTGACACCCCAAAACCCTTCCCTCTTTGCCAACCTCTAGCCGGACAAACATCTCTTTCAGATCTAGCTGCACTGGCCTGCCTGCAGCCTCCACCTGCCCGGTTCTCCCGCTGGGACGCCCATGGTGGCCAGCTCAGCACCCAGGCCCCAGTGTTGCAGTGGCCTGAGACAATGGCCTGAAGAGATGGATGCGGTGGGGGGCGAGCTTTCTCTCCTCTCTCCCTCAGGCTCTGTCTCGCACATGCTGTTCGTGAGGGGGAGGTTGGCAGGAATGTCCTCCACTTTGTTCGTGGGTGGAGTGTGTACTGTACAGGTATGAGGGTTACCATAGCCAGGAACTTCTCCCTAAACCCTCGCTCTTCAAACTCAGGGACCAAATAGACTCAGATGAGCCTTCAGATGAACCTGTCACCACTTCAGCTCTTGCTGCTCTCCACCCAGCACTCAGGAACTAAGTAGGTGAGGATAATGGGACTGTCCTGATCCTCCAGATTCGTAGGAATGGAGCAGATGTGGACAGCAAGGGATATTTGTGTGTTAAAGAATGTGTGATAGCTTTTATACCTTTAGTATCTGTTGCTTGAAAAAACATATAAATGTAAATTCAGAAAGAAGTTACATTTAAGTGATTGTATTTTTTGAGTCACAGAATCCTGCACGTACATTTGATTTATATCTCACATTCCTTTTCACTTTGTTGATTTTTGTGTGCTATTGTAAATGGTGTTGGTTTTTAAATTTCAAATTCTAATGGTTCATTGGGGATATAGGAGTGAAACTGACTTTTGCCTATCAATCTTGCATCTTGGGATCTTGCTATACTCAAAGATTAGTTTTAGTGGGGTTTTAAAATAGATGTTGTAGATTTTTTAATCTTCTATGTAGACTATCATGCCACCTGAGAATAAAGGCAGTTTTATTTTCTATTTCAATATACGTATACTTATTATTTCTTGTTCTTGTCTAATTGCACTAGCTCAGACCTCTTCCACGTTCGTTTGGGAAACAGTCCCATATCCACATTAGAAATACTCGGTTATGGTGCATCTGGATTCTCAAATTCCCTTCCAGCAAATCCAGGGCCCAGGGGTAGGAAGTTGCTGACCAGCCTGTCAAGCTGTCCACACTGGTGGGTGAGAACCAAAAGCTTAGAGGGTCCTCATGGGGAGTGTGGGGAAGGCCCAGCTTTGCACCCAGAGGTCAGTGTTCCCTGTGGCTTCTGCCTTTTCTGTGTCTCAGAACATGCTTTTGCCTGGCTCCAAGCCATGGAGTTCAAGCTGGTGCGGTTTTGGCAGCTTGCAGTGGGTGGGGCAGGAGGGACAGGCAGGAGGACCGAGGCCCTGGGCTGACCTGGGCTGGCCTCTTGCTTCAGGAACAGTTTATGTTCTGAGATCTGGGCTCAGGGTGGGGAACAGTGCTGGCATGCTGCAGGGCGACAGGGCGTGGTGAGCGGAAGCTGCAGTAGGTTCTCCAAGGACTTCATCATAATGTGAACTGTAGCTGTGGCGGGAGAGGTGGTGGGGAGATGGGATGCCCACCTCTCACTTGTTTATGGTGCCAGATGGGCTCCTCAAACATCAGTCAGAGCTGAAAAATTTCAAGGGACTGTCTCTGTCAAGGATTTCATTGTACATATGAGGAAACCAAGGCAGGAGCTTTGCTGATACAGAAGCCCAGGTCTCTCTGGAGAGAGGACATGTGCACTTGGTGGCCAGGGCTGAAGCCTCAGGGAAGATATATGCTGTGTGCCTGGGGATTTCAATGTTTTTCGTTGCATCTAAGATACAATCCTATATAATGAAGAGGTAATATGCAAATTGACCATCACTCCAACACACAAGATGGCTGCCCCCATGTGGACACAAGATGGCCTGCAGGGGAGGGCAGTTGGGAAGGACCAGGCCTGCAGGGGAGGCCAGTTGGGGGGGTCAGGCCTGCAGGGGAGGACAGTTGGGGGGGACCCAGGCCTGCAGGGGAGGCCAGTTGGGGGGGACCAGGCCTGCAGGGGAGAGCAGTTGGGGGTGACCAGGCCGGCAGGGGAGGGCAATTAGGGGCAATCGGGCTGGCAGGGGAGCAGTTAGGCATCGATCAGGCTGGCAGGGGAGTGGTTAGGGGGTGATCAGGCTGGCAGGCAAGCTGTTGGGAGCCAGCAGTCCTAGATTATGAGAGGGATGTCCAACTGCCCGTACTGGGATTGGGCCTAAGCGGGCAGTCAGACATCCCTCAAGGGTTCCCAGATTGGAGAGGGTGCAGGCTGGGCTGAGGGACACACAAACACACACACACACACACACACACACACCCTGTGTATGAATTTCATGCACTGGTCCTCTAGTCAATTATAAGATGCACCAGTTATAAGATCCCTGAGAAACAATAAACAATGCCAACTCAATTATGACACACCATCATGTAAGATGCACCCCAATTTTAAAGATGATAAAGTGTGAAAAATGTACATCTTAGAATTGATAACATAAGATGAATTCATAAAATCAATAATCATATAAAATTACATGTGCAGTGTAAAAACGGAGTTTCCCCTGCCTCTTCTAATCAAATTCTACTCAGTAGAGATAATCTCTATTGACATTTTTGGTGCATGTCCTCCAGACATGTGAATGCATCTGTAAGTATGTTTATACAGTAATTATTGTTGAGAACACTTGCTGTATGCTAGGCCCTGCGCTAAGCACTTCGAGGCCTGTTAGTTAATCTTTACCACAGGCTCATGAGGCAGGTAGGAGCTAGCCTCCCTTTATAGCTGAGGACACTGAGGCCCAGAGAGATGAAGGGTCTTACCTGACATCACAGTTTCCAAGAGGCGAGGCCTGAGCCTGAATCCAGGCCCCTTCAACCTCAGGGCCCGAGCTCTTAACTAACATGCTGCTCGGATCCTCGATGTGCAGATAGGAGTGTGTCTTTCAAAAGTGAGGCCCGAAGGAACCCACGGTTCTGGGCTCTGCCTGCAGTCTTTTTCTCCTAACCAGACCCCGTGGGCATCTTTCCATGTCAATATCTAAGGGGCGACTTCATTTTTCGAAGAGTTGCCAAGAACTCTCCTATGACGGCATTTGAACGGACGTCCAGTCCCCTCCGGCATTTCTTCCAGTTTTTTGTTGTTACCAGAACGCTGAGACGATCAACTGCGTACTTCCGTCTTTGTGTACTTCTCTAATGATTTCCTCAGGAAAATTACCAGGTCAATTTCCTTCCAACACGTTTATGGCTTTACTTTCTGCAATTAGATTTTAATCCATCTGCAATCCCCAGTATTTCATGTGTCCAGAGAGCATGCGGAGAGGTTCGCGGATGTGCTGGGCACCAGCTGGTTGCATGTGAGTCCCCAAGTGCCTGTGGAGGGGGCAGACAATGGGGGCGGGAGAGAGGCTCCTCTCTCCAGCTCTGTCGCTGGCTTTCCCCTCCCTGGTTCAGGGGCAGGAGGGGATTGGGGCAGAGTTCAGGGAAGGGGCCACATTCTCTTGCTCCTCCCTGCTCAGAGAACCCCTCCGCCCATGCCCTGGCCTCTGTAGATATCAAGAACAATAGCAATTGCCATGACGGGGCCTCCTGAGATTCAGGCTATAAACATGCACTGTTTCTGATGGTTCGAGTTTAGGATTGTTGTCAGTTTTCTATAGATGGGGAAACCGAGGCTGCCGTCTGGAAAGAGACAGGCTTGCACATGACAGAGATGGGGCAGAGCTCAAGCTCAGGCCCCTTCATTAGTGCGGGGATGTCTCTCCCGAGGCTGCAGCCCTGGCCTGGCCTGCACAGGTGTGTGTGGTGGGTGGGACCGGTGCTCACCAGGGGTCCGCTTCTCCCTCCTCCCTCTCCTGAAGTTGGGCGTGGCCACGTGACTGGCTTCGGCCAATGAAATGCACGCAGCACTGCACCTCCTGCGGGAAGGAGCATCTACGACTGGGGGTGACTTTGTGTGCTCTCCTCTCGGGCTTCAGCAGGCTTTGGGGTCTCCTTTTGAGACGATGGCATCACCAGGTGACCACCATGAACAAGCCCCTTCCAACCAGTGTGTGTGAGTGAGAAACCAGCCATTGTTGTCTTAAGCAGCTGAGAGCATTTGTTAACGCGGGGAAAGTTACCTTATGCTTCCTGATGCACTGTCACCCTGACCCTCTCCTAACTGCCCCCTGCTCCGTTTTAGGGCATAGAAGATGGGCACACTTGTTGCCGCCCCGCTGCGCTAGCTCAGAAAGGTATGGGCTGACCTGGAACCACGGCGGTGGGAGGGCTCTGTGAGGTCTGAGCACCGCGGGGAGAGGGCAGGGACATGCAGGACGCCAACGGGCCCTTGGTCCAGGGCCATCCTGGTTTACCTCCTTCACGCTGGCCTTAGGCTTGGTTAACAGGTGTGTTCCCTTTGGCAGGTGGCCCCACCCCGGGCGGCGGTGCCCCCTGGCACCTTCGAAATGTCCTCAGCGACTCAGTGGAGAGCTCGGATGATGAATTCTTTGATGCAAGAGGTGAGTGAACCGCGTCCTCCCATCATTGCTGGCTGATCTTTCTGGAAGCCCCAAGGAGGAATCTCTGTTGGGGGTTCGTATCTCTCCCCACTCAGACACTCAGTTCCACTCTTCAAACTCACCCAGTCTGGGGGCCCCCGAGGGCTGGGGCTCAGCATTTGCTCACTCACTCACTCACTCACTCACTCACTCTTTGAGATGCTTGCTGAGTCCCTTGGATATCCCAGGAGCTCTGCCAGGTGCTCCCCATACTGTGGGAAACTCATAGGCATGGTCATGCCCCCATCAAGCTTACAGTCTAGTGGCAGAGGCAAACACTGGACAGTTTCACAAAGGGAAACGCAATCAGAATGGGGACTAATGCCACTGAGGAGAAAGTACCAGCTGTTAATTCAGAGTGATGACAGGAGCAGCTAACTCGGTTAGGGCTGGGGGGTCGTTAACATCCTCTCTGCAGAACCGAGGGAAGGAGGAGGCCAGGTGAGCAGTGGGACAAGGAGCCTCTAGCCAGGACACAGTAGGTATGATGGGGCTGAAGCAGGAAAGATGGGGCCTTCTAGGAACTGACGGGGGTCCTCGTGGCAGGGAGGCAGCGAGCCAGGGGAAGAGGAGAGATGACGCTGCCTGAGATTCAGTAAGTGGTTTATAGGGTTAGCCCAGGGATGGCAGGGGAATGGTGATGGAGGTAGGGGCCTGTTAGAAGCCTGTTGCGGCCGTTCAGAGGAGAGACGATGGCGGGCAGGATGTCAGGTGTGTGCCCAGGGCTGAGTGCATGGCCAGCACACAGGACATAGCCGGGGGCATTCTGTAAGCGGGGATGGAAGAATAAGCAGCCTTGTAGAAACTGGATAAGCGGGCACCGAATGGGGTGACACTTCAGGCAGAGGGATCGGCCCGAGCAAAGGCTTGGAGGGCAGGCGTAAGGACCAGCGGGAGGCGGCGTCTGTCTGGAATTCAGGAGAGAGCACCCTCGCAGGTGTGCTCACCGGTGCTGTGTGCGAGTGGGCGAAATGAACAAGGGCCTCTTCTCTGGCCCAGGAGGGTCCCCACTTCTCACCTGGCTGGCTTGGCCCACTCTGGGAAGTCGCCATACCTGGGGGGTTAACTTCCTTCGGAGACAGAGCCAACTGTGAAATGCCTGGCAAAATGGGGTCTTGAAGGAGAAGCACACTGTGCTGGGAAGACATCTGGGCCCAGAGCAGCACACTCGGGACATGGGCTTACCCATGCCATTACCTCGTTTGTGATCTTGGGCAAGTCTTTTCCCTTCTCTGGGCCTCAGTTTCCCTGTTAGCTCTGTGCCTCCGGAAATGGAGAATACCCAGTCCAGGTGTTTTTCGGGAAGCACAGCTGGGTGGTGGGATGCTGTCTGGCTCCAGCCTCCCTCATGCTGGGCTCTGGGCAGAGAACCCTCTCCCTGATGCCAACCCTCAACCAGCCCATTTGGGGCTCATTTCCTGTCTCCCATGGGAGCCGAGTTCCTCCATAGCAACTAAGCCGCAGTGTGACAACAATGGCTTCAATATTTTGATGGTTGTGGCACATTTATTTGAAGTATTTTTGGAGTGCCTCGGGGCTCGCATTCCCAGATGACAAGGATGGCTTGCTGCAGAGGCGTCACCTTCATCCCTCGGGGCCCTGCTCACCTGCTTCCCCTGCGAGCCGCTGTGGACGCGTCTGCTCTCCTCCCTGCTGACCGCTGCCTCCTTCAGCTCCCCGTCCTCCCCTCCCAGGACCTCACCGCTTAGTCTGCGGTTCCCAAATTGGCCTCATCTGTCACCCCTCTCTCATTGGAGGCCCCTCCATCTTCGTCTCTTCCTTCGCGCTCCCCACTCCGTGTTTCCTTCTCTTCACTGCCCCAGAATTCCAGACTCTCTGTCTCTTTGCCGGTTCCCCGCCTCTCGGCACTCCCCACCAGCTTCGTGTCTCTGCTCCCTCCCCCCTCGCCCTTGCAGAGCATCCCTAGCCCTCAGCCACAGGAGCTGCTCCACAGGCCAGGGAATCCTCTTTAGTTCTGAGTTGCCACCTGCCCACTTCCTGTCTGCTCCGTGTGGCCTCCCTGGACAAGGCCTCTGCGTGTTTCCTCGGCTCAAGGCAGTAGGAGGTGAAGCCATCCTTCTTCTCTGCTCCAGGAGCTGGTCCAGGCCCCACCTGGCCTGCTCTCTCGGCATACGGGCCAGGCTGTGGGTGTCCAGCTTCCTGGGCATTCCTCGAAGGGCCACCTCCCTGGCCTCCTTTCTCCAGCCAGGCTGAGCCCTGACCCTGACCTGGGGGTGTTCTCTGTCCTCACCTGAGCAGGCCCTGCACCCTGCTGCCTCGGCGTTCCCACTCCAGCGGGACTATACTGGCAGTTGTCAGCACTGAACAGGCCCCTGGGACACCATGTCCTCCTCCTCAGTGCATGATGGGGAAACTGAGGCCTGACCATGGAAGGGACCTCCCAAGATACACACCAGGGTGGGGATGAAGGGGCTGGAACCCAGGAGTTGAGTGGCCAGGTCAGGCTGTTTTCTTTGACTTATTCCTGAAACATGGGCTTTTCCCTTCCTTTCTTCCTTAAGCTCCAGCCCTTGGCCCAGTGCTGGGTTACCAGGTGGGATGAGAGACCCTCACGGCTCATGGTCTAGTAGCAGAGGGGAGGCTCTTGGGCCCTGGGGCTCTGGTGGTATATGAAAGGCACGGGAGGGATTGGGCTTAGTCAAGCAGGGGTATGGAGCCCTCTGGGTCTATACAACCCTGGGGCAGCATGCTGGCTCCTTAGGCCAAGGCAGCAGGCCTGGGGCTGGGGGGTGGCTGATGCCCCTGATTAGATGCTGCAGGGTGGCTGATGGGGTCCAGGCTCCAGTCCAGACCAGCTGCCACTCCCTGTCCTGTCCATACAGTGAAAGGACATCTGGGGAGCCATGGCCTGGTCCACCAAGGTTGGAGGGCAGAGTGAGGGGATGTGCCTGAAACCTAGGCCATGTTATAGCTGGGGGCCCTCGGGGTTTTGAATTTGACAGCCTATCCCATTTTTCAGGCTGGGAAACGGGCCAGAGAATTGGGCAACCTGCTCAGGCTCACACAGAGTCAGAGAGGACAGGAGCCAGAAATCAGACTCATTCATCCACTCTTTCAAGTTTACTGAGTATCTGCCCATCAAGCACCAGGCAGGATTCCAGGTGTTGGGGACCCAGGGGCAAGTAGGTCCTGTCTCAGCCCTTCTGGAGCCTGCACTTCAGTGTTGACGGGCAGTGGTGGTAAGACAGTATACAAGCATGTAAATTATATTGATAATTAGCATAAATAAAATAACATAAAGGAACAGACACCTCACCAAAAATATGCATGAATGACAAAAAATTAAAATATGCGCAACATCATTAGTCATCAAATGCAATTAAAACCATGAGATACCACTACACACCTATTATGACAGCTCATTAAAACAACTGATCAGGCCCAGCTAGTGTAGCTCAGTGGCTGAGCATTGACCTATGAACCAGGAGGTCATGGTTTGATTCTCAGTCAGGACACATTCCTCAGGTTGTAGGTTCGATCCCCAACAGGGGGCGTGCAGGAGGCAGCAGGTCAATGATTCTTTTTCATCATTGATGTTTCTGTCTCTCTCTCCCCCTCTGAAATCAATAAAAATATATTTAAAAAAAAAACACTGAACAGGATACGGAGGAACCGGAACTTTCAAACTCTGCTGATGGAAATGGACAATGGTGCAACCATTTTAGAAAGTGGACTGCAGCTTCTTAAAAAGTCAATCAAAGTTAACTGCCACATGAGCCGGCCCTTCCGATCCTAGGTAATTGACCCAAGAGGATCAACTCCTAATGCATCTTTCACCTGGGACATGTCCATGAGTGTTTATAGCAGCTTTATTTGTTAAAGCTCTGAACCAAAAACAACTCAAATGTACATCAGGGGGCGAAGAGATAAACGTTCATGCAATGAAATGCTACTCGGCTGTAAGAGGGAATGAACCACGGATACACGCACCACGTGGGTGAATCTCAAATATAAGCAAGCTGAGTAAAAGGAGTCAGATGGAGAAAGAGTACATATTGTATGATTCCATTTACATAAAACTCTAGAAAATGCAAACAACTCTGTAGTGACAGGAGCAGATCAGTGGTTGCCTGGGGCAGGAAGGAGGGCTAAAAAGGGACAGGAGAAAACTGAGGGTGATGGATACATATTCACTGTCTCCATTGGGGTGACGGTTTCACAGGTGTGTCCACATGTCAAAAATTATCAAGTTGTACATTCTACTTTTCATTTGAATTAGGCAGCATCCCAACTAGTAAATAATAGGGAGGTTCTCCCTCAAATTGTACATTTTAAATGTGTATACTTGATTAAATGTCATTACATCTCAGAAATACTGTTTAAAAAATGGGAGAACTCCCTTCAATACAACATAAGGGAATGTAACACAGTGACTGGTTGGTGGTAAGAAGCCTTCAAATATGGCCTTGAGCTGAGAGCTAAATAACAAGAAATGAACCATGTGAGTATCTGGGGGAACAGTGTTCTGGACAGTGGGAACAGCCAGCGCAAAGCTTTTACCGGAAGAATGAGCAGAAAGGCGCGTGTGCTAAGAGTGAGCAAGGGGGTGCCCACTTAGTGTTGTCAGCCCGCTGCCCCAGTAGGGGGCGGGAGAGCAGGCTCGACCCAGTAGCCTCAGGACATGTGCATGAGGAGTTTACATGGGCAAGATAATCCCATGAAAATTCCAAAGACAGAGAGGCAACACTGGGCATATAAGACATTTTTGGACAAAGGAGAAGGTTGGAGGAGCAGGGGACAGGGTATTAGATCTCAGAAGCAGGATGGGCCATTTGCAGGGAGTGGAAGGAGGATGGCATGCACATGGCAGGCACATCCTTGCTAAATGACTCAGAGATAATGGGACACGGGGTATCTAGCTAACAGGCCCCCTGTTTACCATACTTAATGCAAGTTAGGCTAAGGTGACACCCTAAACCAGGGATCCTCAAACTTTTTAAACAGGGGGACTGTCCCTCTGTCTGTCTGAATCTCTCGGGCAGGAAAGGGGGGTGGGCCAAAGGTTCTGTCTGAGTTTTGCTTAACAGTTTAAAATCAATATTCCGAAAGGCAGCTTCAGCTTCACGGTGGCAGAATTTGGGTCCTTTCAACTGCAGTGAAGAGAGAGTAGTGGTGATGGCTGTGGGCGAGGGGATGGCTCGTGTCAAACAGCTCCAGGGTGGGGTAGCAGTCTTGTCTCCCCCAGAGCAATGCACATCCAGGTCCTCGGAAAAGCTGGCATCATGGGCCTGATGCAAAGGGTGATGCTCGGTGTTGGACGGACCAACTGCAGAAGGTGACACGCCCTCGCCCCATGAGCCAGAGGTGACCTCTTCCTGGTGTGGGGCAAGGAGATTGCCTGCTCTGAAGGCCCCTGGATCCAGCAGAAACAGGCCTGGGAGGAGGAAAGGCTTTCCTTACGGCACCGGAGGTTGTGCTTAAAGGGGTATACCCAGACTTTGGCCAGGGTTGGAGTCAGTCTGGGGTCCAGGCCGGGTTGTGGTGCCTCTGGATGGGATTCAGCCTGACCACCTAGTCTGGGCAGGGACTGGGCTCAGTTGGAGCGACATAGATGCAAAAACTGTGTCCACACCGGAGGCCACCGGGGATGAGAATTAGTGTGCAGGGAACACTCACCAGAAGTCGAAAAGCAAAATCAATAACCAGGACATTTATCCAGAGAAGCCATTTGTGGCCTCTGTGGGCCCTGATGCGGAGGCACGTACCGCAGTGAGGGGAAGTAGAGCGGAGACCTGGAGCTCTGATTTGCCTGAATGACTCCGAAAGGAGCAGTCGTGTGTGTGTGTGTGTGTGTGTGTGTGTGTGTGTGTGTGTGTGCGTGTGTGTGTGTGTGTGCATTCTCACTGCCTCTCAGGGAACATAGTGAGAATCTGAAGGCTGAGTGTTGAGAGCAGGGGACAGAGAAGGGAGGGTGGGGAGCAGCTGGAGAGACAGGGATGTGGTGGAGGAGCAGGGAGCGTAAGGAAGTGAGGGAAAAGATGAGAAAGCAGAGAGAGAGAGAGAGAGAGAGAGAGAGAGAGAGAGAGAGAGAGAGAGATATCCAGAAAGGGTTAGAGAGAGGGACACACACACACACACACACACACACACACACACACACACACACCAGAGAACCAGAGAGGGTTGAAAGAGAGACAGTGACTCAGAAGGAGAGAGAAGACCAGAGGAAGCACGGCAGACCTGCATGGGCAGAGAGATCCTGAGGGGCAGGACCCAGAGAAAGAGAGAAACCCAGAGAGTGAGAGCGATCAAGACAGAGACATCTTCCCAGAGAGAAGAGAGAGACAGATGCTGGGATAAAGAGAGAGGAAGAGCAAAGAGTGTGGAGCCTGACTGAGGTCCACCCAGAGAGAGGGACAGATGGGGCTGAGAACACTGGGAGCCCGAGAGGCACAGAGAAATGCAAGGACCCAGAGGGACAGAGATCAATGGAAGGATCTGGCAAGATCCGATCTGAGTGGGACAGGGCCAGACGCCCAGCATAGAGGAACACGGTGGGAGTTGGCGAGGAAGACACATCTACTAGAAAGACAGACAAAAGACCAAAAGGGAAAGATGGAGGTGGGTCATGCACAAAACTAGGAAGAGAGGAAAGAGGCCGAGGATAGTGCAGAAGTGGGCATGCTCCGACCTCAGAGTCTGGGAGGACCCTCTGGTTCTGATAGCCTCATACACACCCCAGGAATAGGGCTTACACATTGTAGGAAAAACGAGAGCTAGGATGTGTAAGCACCTGTTGAGCACCTGTTGCATACCGGGCACTGGACCAGGACCCCCAGCATACTCATCTTCCTGCACCAGAGTTATTTACTCTTTTTTCCCTCCATAAAATAGGGTAGAGGTCATGTCATGTCACACTGCACACAGTAGGTGCTCAGAAGTCCACTCATTGCAGAAAGAATGCTCGAATGAATAAGTGGGCAACAGAGAGCCAGGAGACAGAGGCACTCACAGTGGGCTACAGGCTGATTACCCCATCTGGGTGTGGGGCAGGGTCACAGGGGTAGAACACAGCATATGTGGGGAATGTTGGGGTATATACCACATCCTCTGGGGTGGAGGTGATGATGGACCATCATCTTCATGTGCTGATACCCACTGCTGTGCTGTTATTGTGTAAACACTTCAACCTTCATTGTCTCATTTAAGCCTCACAACAATCCTGTGACATAGGCATGACTGGGATGTCATTTTATAGATGAGAAAACTAAGGCTCAGAAAGCTACTTTATTGTCAAAGGTCATATATCTAGCAGGATTGGAAAGAGTCAACATAACACTGAACTGAGCTCTTACCCCTTGGTGTCCTGCTTCCCCCAGAGTTATACTACCTGATGTTTGTTCACAGCATTTTGGCTTGTGTAGCTTTTGCAAATTTAGTATGTCATTGTCTTCATGGCATCTTGCTAGACGGAGTTGTAAAACTAGAGTTGTTATTCTCATTCAAGGAAAAAAAACCACAGGAAGAGCTGAGGGATGTATGCAAAGAACAGGCTCACTTGTAGCGTTCTCTGGACTGGGACCTGGTCAGGGCTCTGCCCAGAGCACAGTGCTGCTAAGAGGTGTACACTGGTGCCCAGATGGAACACACCACACTGAATAAATTGTCTGGGTGTGAGTGGTGCTTGGCTGGAGTGTTGGGAAGCCAATATAGGATGCCCATGGCAGGCCATTGGGAGGACAAGATTATAGGACTCTTAAAAAATGATTTTATTGATTTTAGAGAGAAAGGGAGAGAGCGATAGAAATATCAATAAGAGAGAAGCATCAATTGGTTGCCTCCAGTATGCCTCCCACTGGGGATCAGGCCCATAACCTGGGCATGTGCCCTGACCTAGAATTGAACCATCAACCTCTTGGTGCATGGGTCAGTGCTCAACTACTGAGCCACACTGGCTGGGCAGATTTAAGGACTCTTGAAATAGTATATCTAGGTTTCAATTCTGGCTTTAGACAGTGACATTGGGCAAATTCCTGAAATACTCCATGCCTGAACTGGAGATAATAATAATCGTGCCTTTTTAGCATTTTATGAAAATTAAGTGAATTATATTTTAAAAACACCTATAATAATCTTAGTGCATAGTAAGGATTTGATGTGTTGTTAAAGCAATCAAATAAATCAAGTAACTAAGGAATCATCATTGTCACCACCACCACCACCACCACCACCACCACCACCACCACCACCATCATCACAGTCATCATCATCCAGACATGAGTCCTGGATTAGTGAGTTCTAGGGGAATTCAGAACTCTGGACAGCGCCCCAAGCTTCCGATCCACCATATTGGTCCCACCTGCTCTGTAAAGTTCTTTGGCAGTGAAATGGGTCTCATCCCTTTATTTTTGGTTATCATGAACTTGAGGATTCTCCTCACCACTCTTTAATGTCTATTCTACAAGGGAGGACACAAAGCTCTTTACCAGGAAGGCCCTTCAAAGAGAGAGGGGGGCCACTTCTGTGGGTTTGTTCTTGAGGAAATGCCCCTTTCTGGGATGAGGGACTACACCAGATGTGTGGGACCCTGGGACCTGTATTCAGCGTGGTTAGGTAATGTGGCCCCATCAATTTCTCTCAGAGTAATCACCAAGCTCAGACTGGGAAAGAGCAAGGATACAGACAGGGTTGAGGGGAGGAGTAGGGATAAGGAATGAAGGCATTAATAAGTTCATAAAGTTATGACATGGGCTAAGGGTTCCACACAGCTCAAGGCTCACTTAGAGCAGAAGTCTTCTGCTCTTCCAGTTACTCTAGAGCTACCCCTGCCCCACTCAAATCCAGGTCGCAATTCACTTCTCATGTGAAGAAATAACCGTGATATCTCTCGCTTATGACCACCTTCTATGTACCAAGACCTTTACACCCATTATCTCGTTTAGTCCTCACAACATTTCTGTGAGTGAGACACTTCCTGTACCATGTTACTGATGGAAAAACTGAAGCTCAAAAGGCAAGGTACTTACCCAAAGAAAAACTGCTAGCGGTGGCAAGGACCCCCTCCATCCCCAAGCACACTTCCTTTCAAGAAATCTCTCTCTTAGGGCTAGAAATGGGACCTTCTGTGAGTTTTCAGCCTCTCTCATGACTTTCTTTCGATGAAAAATTCCTGAATGTCTTGTACCTGTCATAACTACAGACACTTCAAGTCAAAGGAAGACATAAGTACTCCCTCAGATATAAGCTACTGTCAGGACTACCTATACCCTGCCCTCCCTGCTCATGCCCATCTTTGCTCCTTCCACAGAGGAGGTGGCTGAGGGGAAGAATGCCATCCTCATCGGGATGAGCCAGTGGAATTCGAATGACCTGGTGGAGCAGATGGAGACCATGGGAAAACTGGAGGAGCATCAAGGTGAGAGTCTGCTTCTCTCATGACCAGGGTGTGTACATATGTACATTGCAGGGTGGGTCGAAGTGCTAGGACTTGGGGCTTCTATCTGTCTGGGCGCCTCCCCTCTCTGAGCCTGTGAGCCCTGAATTCTGTGACCTGCAGGAACCCTCATGGAGACTTTTGTGGGGTTTTTCTATGGCAGACAAGTTCCAGCTCTTTCACAGAGCATCCTTTGTCCCCAGGAGAATGGGTAACTAAGGGCAGGTGGCAGGGTCCAAGCTCTTTGGACTGCCAGGCCAGGCCTGTGGTGCTGGAATCTGTTTGGTAAAGTAGGGTAGCACCTGGGGGGGCCTTTGCAAGGGAACAGGGCAGAGGGGCAGGAGGCGGGAGCCTTAAGTTTTTGGCTGAGTTGTTGAAGACGGAGTTGTGGCTGGGAATTAATCCAGGAGGCTTTTTATGGAGAGGAGTTTTGACCAGAAGATTAATCAGCAGACAAAGCAGCCATATCCTTTTAGGCATCCATCCATCTGTCCATTAGACCACATTGTGTCACTAAGAGAATGTTTGTTAAAAGTCTACTGTGTGTAAAGTGCTTATAGGAGGGACCAAAGGTGACTCAACTGAGGCCCTTGGCTTGTGATGTGTCTCACAGTATAAGTCAAGACCTAAGGGAGTCGGGCTTAAGTGGAAGGTTGTTGGGCCCAGAGGTGAGAGGCAGGAATTTAGGAAGGAGGCAGGAGAGGGCGGCTCAAGGAAGGGTTCCTGACAATGAAGCTATGGAGCCAGGCTTTGAAAGGCAAGTGGAGGATGTAGCAGAGGAGGTCATAACATCTGAGATGACATATGGGGAAAGTGAGGCTCAGAGAGGAACTGTACAAGATTAAGGTGGGACTGGTGTGAGGCTCCCACCTATCCCAGATGTAGGTGCTAACCTCCGTATTCGTCGTCCTGAGGCCAGTTCTTTCTCTCCCTCCTCCCCACCCCCTATATCACTCCTTCTATTTCCCCTCTTCCTCATCTCCTCTTTTCTTCCTCTCCTGGTCCTGTAATGCCTCAGTCACGGTCTGGGTCAGCGCTGCTTGCCTGGGAAGGCCATCCTATCAGGAGCTGTTTGGTGAGATGCGCTGGCCCAGCCCAAGAGAAAAACTCAACTTGATGCTGGCAGTCTCGGCGCTGGCTGTCCTGCCTGCAGCCTCTGCTCCTTTCCTCATCCCCATCCTGCCTCCTTGGTTTTGAGCCCTCCCGTGGCAAAGGGCCCATCCTGAGAAATGGACAGGCCTGGGATGATGGTTCCATTAGACAAGTGAAGAAACCCAAGGCTCAGGGAAGCTCTGTCTTGCCCAAGGTCCTCCAAGATGGTGGGAGCATCACACTCAGATCTCTAGTCTCTTGATTTCCAGACCAGGGCTTCACCTCCCAGATAGGACTGAGGCCATGAAACCCCTCGGCCACTGGCACATTCATAGGAAGGCAGGCTCTGAGTCTGATCGTCAAGGCCAGTCCAGGGCCAGTTTCTCGGTCTTCACAGGCACACATTTGCAGATGGACCCTCGTCTGCTCTTTCCTTCACCTTGGGGACCCTGCAAGGGGCCACAAGAGGTCATGGGTTCCAGCTGCTTCCCCAGGACAATGCTTGGTAGCTACAAAAAGACAAACCCAGACTTGTACTCGCCACCCATCTGGTCACCCATGTCCCACCACCAGCCTCACTTGCCTGCCAAAAAATGTGTGACTCAGACACAGTGTGAGCTAAGGAGTGGGTGAGCGAGAGGCAGTGTGACTGGGAGGGCAGGAGAGAAGGAAGCAGAGGGAGATTGGTGGGAGAGGCGGCAGCTGCAGCTTTGGAATGTAAGAGGTCTGGGGTTTGAACCTTGGCCCTGATGGTCTGTGGCTTTGTGGCCAGGGAAAGTCACATCACCTCTCTGAGCCTCAGCTTCTTCATCTGCAGAGTGGGGCTAGTACCAAAGCTGCCAGGATTAAATGAGCTAATACTTGCAAAGTGCATTCAATAACAGGCCAGGAGAATGCTGGAAGCGGGGAGAAGAGTGAAAGATGGTTCACAGGTACCATGCTAACCGACGCTTCACGGTACTCAAGAGAGGCTGAATTAGGGGCAGTGCTTTATTGAGTTGAGAATTGATGCTGTCTCCTCCCAGCACAGATGGGGAGCAGGAGGGCGAGAGAGAAGAGGAGGAGAGGAAGAGGGAACCAGCCGTGTTTCCAGCTCCTTCTGAGCCTCATTCCCCAGGAGACTCCTAATGTGAATTCCCACAACACGACAGAACACACACATTAATTTCATTCATTTCAACAGTCATTTATGGAGCCACAATGGGCTCGACCCTGTGCGAGAAGTGGAGGAAATAAACAGGAGCAAGCTGGCATTGCCACTCTCTTAGGAGCTCACAGCAGAGAGGAAAACTATGCAATGAAACAGGCTGAGGCGGGGGCCTTAGGAGAGGCTCCGAGGCTCTTGTGGGGAGAGAAATGCCTGCAAGCACTCCATGGGAAAGGCTGATATCAAAACAGGTGGCACAGATAGAGCTCTACTCCTGCCTCCTTCAAGTTTCCTTCCCTGAAACGTGGTCGTGTGTCTCTGCTGGGCCAGAGTGTCTCCCCAGTCTTAGACATTTTGCATGCTCAACTTACAGTTCTGCGTTTCCATGCTGGTGAGCGGTGCAGATTTAGACCCCATGCCCACAGGTGGCAGAAGCTGAGGGTCTTCATTACTCACGTGTGACTTTTTCTGTTTCGCTGTCTGTGAACGGTTTCCGTGCTGCTCCCCCTAAGGAGTGCTGTGTTTCTTTTCTTTTCTTTTTTTAAAATATATTTTATTGATTTTTTACAGAGTGGAAGGGAGAGGGATAGAGAGTTAGAAACATCGATCAGCTGCCTCCTGCACACTCCCCACTGGGGATGTGCCCGCAACCAAGGTACATTCCCTTGACTGGAATCAAACCTGGGACCCTTGAGTCCGCAGTCCGACGCTCTATCCACTGAACCAAACCAGTCAGGGCAAGGAGTGCTGTGTTTCTAAGTGCCTTTATGGATGGAGCAGCCCTGCCACCATCCCTACTGTGCACAGGGCTCACTTCAGTGCCTCACCAGCTCCCACAGGCTGAGGCCTAGTGTGTGGAGTTGACTGTGCGGTTTTCAGCCTCTAGTCCCGGAGCCTCTGTCCACCTGAGTTTTCCGTGGGCCTCCTCTAGGCCTGCTTCTGCTTTCGTCTCCGCATTGTAGCTCCCTTGTTGTTTCTGGCACTTCTGTACGATCCATTCTTTATCCTGAGCTTGGTTATATATTGACATTTTTTGGTAATATATTGCCCAGTCTATATGTTTTTAATGAAAGGGATCCTTCAGCATCAGTTCAGTTCACTTTATTTATTATTATTACTATTTTTATAATGGCATGCATCATTATTTTTATTTATCATTTTTTAATCGGGTAAAATATACATAATATAAAACCATGTTAACATTTTCAAGGGTACAGTGTAGTGGCATTAAGTATATTCATATAGTTGTGCAACTATAAACCATTCCTGTCCAGAACTTTTT
Source organism: Cnephaeus nilssonii (assembly GCF_951640355.1). Lineage (NCBI taxonomy): Eukaryota > Metazoa > Chordata > Mammalia > Chiroptera > Vespertilionidae > Cnephaeus > Cnephaeus nilssonii. The sequence goes on from NC_137090.1 coordinate 37,751,432, forward strand.
CATCATCCCAAACTGAAACCCTGTATCCATTAAACATGAGCTCTCCATTCCCTAGTCCCACCCCGCCCCCCACCCCACCCCTGTTCCACCATTCTGCAATCTGGCTCTATGAATTTTACTACCCTGGGGACCTCATGTAAGTGCCATCATGCAGTGTTTGTATTTTTATGTCTGGTTTGTTTCACTTAGCATCATGTCCTCGAAGTTCATCCTTGTTGTAGCATATGTCAGAATTTCTTTCCTTTTTAAGGCTGAATAATATCCCATTGTATGTTTCTACCATAATTTGTTTACCCAGTCACCTGTTGGTGGACATGGTTCCACCTTTAGCTATCAACACTAATAAAAGAGTAAGATGCAAATTGACCGTACCTTCGTGACACCCACCAGCCAATCAGGAGTGACTATGCAAATTAACCCAACAAAGATGGTGAGTTAATTTGCATATGCAGGTGCTGAGCAGCTGGGGGTGGGGCAGGACGCTTGCATCGTCGTGAGGATGCAGGCATTCCGCACCACCCCAGCTGCTTCGGGCCTCTGGGCAGCGTGGGAAGGTGGAAAGGCGTCTCCGGGCCAGAGAGAAAAGGTGGCTGTGGCCAGAGTGAAGGCGGTGCTGGCAGCCAGGGGAAGGAAGGCCCATTCTTGCACGAATCTTTGTGCATCGGGCCTCTAGTTGTGAATAATGCTTCTATGAACATTGGTGAACAAATAATCACCTTATTTCTTGAATACATTTTCATTGTAAACAAAAAAGCACAAAGAAAACCAAAGTCTCCCTTATCTACTTCTTTCCATCACAGACCTCACTGCAGACTTTATCAATGTGGAGGGTATCTCTATAGAGATAGATCATATCATGTGTTATTGCTGCCACTTAATTTTCACTTTTCACTTCATAGTCGATCTTGGAGAGCTTTTCACGTGAATATACTATATATTTTTAAATTGCATTGCACAGGATCTCCAGATAGATGCTAAGTAACAGGAATGATAGCGGGTTTTCTTGTTTGATCCTGACTATAATGCTGTCATCTCCTCCTCCTCCTCCTCCTCCTCCTCCTCCTCCTCCTCCTCCTCCTCCTCCTCCTGCTCTTCCTTCAGTTAAGCACAGTAAGGTATGACTTACATTCTGTAACATTCACCCTCTTTATTGTATAGGTCTCACTGCTGCTTCTTCATGATTTTCTCTTGAATTTACTTCCTCTTTTCACTAGAATATCACCTCAGATAGGAACTGTGATAGAAACTTTACAAGTCCTTGCATTTCTTTTATTTTTAAACTAGAGACCCAGTGCATGAAAGTCATGCACAGTGGAGGGGGGGGGGCGTCCCTCAGCCTGGCCTGCACCCTCTCACAATCTGGGACCTTTCTGGGGATGTCCAACTGCCAGTTTAGGCCCTATCCTGCCTGAGGATCGGGCCTAAACTGGCAGTTGGACATCCCTCTTGCAATCCGGGATGGCTGGCTCTTAATGGCTCGCCTGCCTGCCTGATTACCCCTAATCACTCTGCCTGCCTGCCTGATCACCCCCAACTTCCCTCCCCTGCCAGCCTGATCACCCCCAACTTCCCTCCCCTGCCAGCTTGATCTCGCCCCTAACTGCTTGCTCCCCCGCACTGGCCTGATCACTCCTAACTGCCTCTGCCTAGGCCCCCACCACTGTGGCTTTGTCCAGAAGGAAGTCGGACATCCAGAAGATGTCCGGTTGATCTGGTCTAATTAGCATATTACCCTTTTATTAGTATAGATTGATTTTAGAAAGAGAGGAACATAGAGGGAGAGAGAAAAATATCAAAACCAACCGGCTGCCTCCTGCACGCCCCCTGCTGGGGATTAAGCCTGCAGTCAGGGCATGTGCCCTGACCAGGAATGGATCCTGTGACCTCCTGGTGCCTATGTGGAAGCTCAACCTCTAGTCCTTGCATTTCTAAACATGTCTATATTTTGCATTCTCATTTGAATACGAATTTGCGTGTGTTCATAATCATGTTCCCAACCACCTTTAAAGATATTCCTCACGGCCTTCTTGCATTTAGTGTTGTTGGTGAAAAGTCCGAGGCAAATTTGTGGGTAAACTGATTTTTTCTCTCCTTGAAGCTTTATGTTTTAAAATATTTATTTTTTTTCTGGAGTCACAGACAATGCTTGTGGGTGAGGCTTTGTAGCGTGTCATGCCTTTGCTTACTATGCTATTTCTTCATTGCTGTGATGCTTTCTTTTTATTTCTTCAAGTGTTTCTTTATGTTTTCTCGCTCCAAATTTTATGTTAGACAGACACTGGGATCATGTCTCAACTTGCTCTTTCTCTTCTTATGTCTTAATCCTTGCTGGGTTCTGGAACTATTCCTCCATTCTAACCTGACAAACTGCTCATCAAATTTCTCTTCCCCCACTGCTCCCATTCTTCTGGTCAGCTCTTCTGTGGGGGGTTTTTGTTTATTTGTTTTTGTAAATACGTTTTTTATTAATTTTTAGAGAGAGAGAGAGAGACGAATAGAGAGAAAGAAACATCCATGAGAGAGAAACGTCATCGATTGGCTGCCTCCTGCACCACCCCCCCCCCCCCACTCGGGATTGAGCCCACAACCTGGGCATGTGCCCTGACCGGTAATCGAACCTTGACCTCCTGGTTCACGGGTCAATGCTCAACCACTGAGCCATATTGGCCAAGCTACAGTTGATTTTTGTACATTGATTTTGTATTCTGAACCCTTGCTGAACTCATTTATTAGATTTTTTTTGGAGGGGATTCCTTAGGATTTTCTGTATATAAGATGATGTCATCTCCAAATAGAGGTGGTTTGACTTCTTCCAATCTGGGTGCCTTTTATTTCCTTTGTTTACCTGGTTTTCCGGGCTAGATCCTTTGGTATAATATTGAATAGAAATGGGGAGAGCCAACATCTTGTCTTATTCCTGATCTTAGGGGGAATGTTTTCAGTCTTTCACCATTAAATACTCTTAGCGGTGGGTTTTTCTCGTTATCCTCTATCTGGTTGAGGACGTTCCCTCTTATTATTACGAGTTCATTGAGTGCTTTTATCATGAAAGAGTGTTGGATTTTGCCAAATGCTTTTTTTTCTGCATCTGTTGAGATGATCACGTGGTTTTTTGTCATTTAGTCTATTAATATGATGCATTGCATTGATTGATTTTGAACAACCTTGCATTCCTGGGATAAATTCCACTTGGCCTTTGCCAGGTCACTAATCTTTTATGCACTGGGTTTACATTTCTCTTCCAGAATAATTTATGCTAACAGCCTATGAGCTGTCACTTATGGGACTATGTATTAGTACAATCAGGGCTCTTCTTGTTTTTGAACAGTGTCATTGAGCCCCATTTCCATTGAGAGGAAGGAAGCAGTCACTGCCTAGGTGTCCACAAACATTTGCTCTGACTTCAGCTTCCAGAGAGCTGTGTTTGCCTGCCATTCACCCCCTGACTCTGATTTATGCCCTTGCGTCTAGATACTTGGTTCTCAAAGAGTGGTCCCTGGGCCAACAGCATTAGCGTCACTTAGAAACGTGTCAGAAATGTAAAGCTTGGAGCCCCATCCCAGCCTTACTGAATTAGAAACTCCGTGAGTAGGGCCCAGCGCCTGTGTATCAGCTATCCCTTTAGGTGATTCTGGTGCTGGCTAAAATTTGGCCACCATTCATTATTATGACACTAGGTTGGTTCAAGGAATCCACGGATCCATTTCTCCACAGGCCCTGCCTTCTGCCCTTGAGCTGGATCTCATCCTTCCACATTGTTGGTTTTCCTTTCATACTCAGCAGTATTTGCACGTGTACTCCACTTCGTATTTGCGGGTCCCTCTTATCTGTCTCCGAGGAACGCAATGTCTGTTTACTGTACCCTGCTGGCCTCTAATTGTTGGGGGTGAGGGCGGGTAGAAAACGCTGCTGGGTGAGAGGACCCATTTGCTTCTGACTTGTTCAGCCTTCCAGGGCGTCCTGTCCCTCACACATTCATCCCTTCTCACCCCTGGGGACAAATGGCCCTGCTTGGAACAAGCAAGGGTTGGGGGAAGGACTACAGACCTGGCTCCTCTACCATGGAAGCCCTGACAGTGGCAAGAGCAGGAGGCGCCTGTGTTTCCCACCTATGGGCTTGCTGTTATCTTCCAGCGGCCCCATGCTGCCACAGGCCTTCCTTCGTGGGATTGTGGCTGTGGTTTCCTGTCTCCCGAGGTGGGCATTGGACCTCGGCAGTCACACAGGCTCCATACTTCACAGGGTCTCACACTGGCGTTTATGCTCTGCTGTTGCCATCTTAAAATTTTAAATCGTTTTTAACAAGGGCCCCACATTTTTGTTTTTTATGGCCACTGCAAATTTTGTAGCCAGTCCCTCCCTCCCTCCATCATATCTCTCTGCCTTCTGCCTTGGGGCGATGCCTTACAATTTCTGGCCTGCCGAGGACACCCCTTGTTATTTTACAGTGATACTAAAGATGAATTCATAGGAAACCTGTAATGTCATTTGCTAGGGCTTTGGGGCAGGAGAAAAAGGCTGGATCACGTTTACCATCTCTATCCAACCCTACTGGATGCTTCTAACGTAGAAACCCGGCAATGTCGTTCTGCTGTGGAGTTGGCAGGCCTTTATTGCCTATAGAATGAAGTCTAACTCCCCAGCCCGGTGTGGAAGGCCATCCTAACCCCTCTTTCTTTGAATCATTATAATTGTCCGGGGACAGTAAGGTTGCCATCACTACAAGAATCAAGCAGGCCTGGAGCAGCTACCAGGAGGGATACTGTCCGATCTGATTCTGGTATTCATGACATCCGGGCCACACCTCTCCTCCTCTTCGTTCACCCTGTGTTCCAGACAAATGCCCGGAGGCTGCTTGCTGACCCTCAAGCCCACGTGAGCTAGTCCGTCTCCTGCCTTCACCTGCTGTTCTCCCGAGTTCATCTCTAGCTCTTGCAATCCCATGCACCTCCTCCGGGAGCCTCCCTGATAGCGCAGCTGCTCCCAGACCTGCTCCTTGGGGTCCAGCATGGGTTAGGGGGCTGTCCGCGCAGCGCTGACCGGTCTGCTTACAGTTGGGTCTCTCTGGGGTGTGCTTTGCCTCTCTTTCTGAGCCTGAGTGGTGAGGGGCTCACATGCATTCGTGCATTCTCTGCCCACTTGTGCGTTCAGTGCACGCGCACTGCTCCTCACTCTGTCAGACTCTGTGCCCGTCAACGTTGGGGCACACGGATGACTTAGAAATAGACTCAGAATCGACCAACCCCCACACTCGGGGTGGGGCAGTTACAGTCCAGAAAGCAAATTGCTCTAACGAGAGTAGAAGCAAAGGACAGAGGGATCGAAGAGGACGTGGGCTCGCGCTGAGCCAGGAGGAGTTAAGGAAGCCTTTCTGGGCTCTGGGCCGACCCACAAGGACGCAGCAGGCGGAGGGAACAGCAGGTGCAGGGATGTGCGGGGAGGTATAATTTGGGGAACCACGCAGAGTTCATCTTGACTGAAGTTGGGGTACAAGGTGTTGGGCTGGGGGATGGTGTAAGGGCTGGGAGGTCAGGGAGAAGAGGTGGAGCCCTCACCCCCACCTTGAATGTCAGGCGAGGAGAAGGTTCTTCTCAGGAGCACCCCTGGGGACCCACGGAGCAGTGTAACCAGGGGGCTGAGGAGCTATTTGTTTTAGAAAGATCATTCCGGAAGCCAGTGTAGAAGATCCTAGCAGAGGCCAGGGCATGAGTGCTGCGGGCGTTGTGATGGCCCAGGTGAGAGGTAATGAGCGTGAACCTTGACCTTGCAACTCAGCAGAGGCTCAGTGTTGGGAACACCCTGAGCAGGGAGGGAGCATGTGGGTCAGCCCTGCTCCCTGGGCCGAGTTACCAGGCTGGGCCAGAACCTGGTTGGGGTTCAGTTACTCCCATCCCTGCTCCGTGGAGGCTGCCTGCATGTTCGGGAGTATCAGGAGGGGGGTTCCCAGTGTCTTCTCCCCCAGGCCCATCTGTCTGACCCCCCCCCAGCGGCACCCAACCCTCCCCTTAGAGTTAGGAGGACGCCCCTGTTTCGGCGTTTGGTGGAAGCCTTCTGATCTTAGCCACACAGTCCACTCTCCAGCTCTTGGGCCTCTGGGTTTGGCCGAAGGGCCTGGGAAGAGGAAACATAAAATCGCTCAGGGAGCCATTGGAGCAGGTGGTGTGGCTCCCACGTGCAGGACGGTGGGGTTGGGACAGGCAGGATGAGCGGGGCTGAGCCTGGGGCAGGCGACCAGGGCCCTGCCCCCAGTTCCCAGCCCTTTCTGTGTAGCTGAACTGGCAGCTTCCACCTGTGAAGAAAGCTCCAGCTGAGGCAGGGCTGTGGGGCCCAGGGCCCTGGAAAGCTGCAGGCCAAGTGGGGTCTCATTTAGCCAGCTGCACATTTGATTAATCACCCTCGTCCTGGGAGCCTGCTAATCTGGAAGCTGGCTTTGTGGCTGACTCCTCCGCTCACTCGCTGGTGGCTGGAGGGAGCTGGAGCCTGGGCTGGTGCTGGGGCTGAGGCAGGGGCTGTAGCAGGGGCTAGGGCTGGGACTGGGACTGGGGCAGGGGCTGGGGCTGAGGAAGGGGCTAGGACTGGGGCTTGGGCTGGGGCTGGGGCTGGGACTGGGGCAGGGGCTGGGACTGGAACTGGGGCAGGGGCTGGGGCTTGGACTGGGGCAGGGGCTGGGGCTGGGGCTGGGGCTGGGGCAGGGGCTGGGGCTGGGGCTGGGGCAGGGGCAGGGGCTGGGGCTGGGGCTGGGGCAGGGGCTGGGGCTGGGGCTGGGGCAGGGGCAGGGGCTGGGGCTGGGGCTGGGGCAGGGGCAGGGGCTGGGGCAGGGGCTGGGGCTGGGGCTAGGGCAGGGGCTGGGGCAGGGGCAGGGGCAGGGGCTGGGGCTGGGGCTGGGGCTGGGGCTGGGGCAGGGGCAGGGGTAGGGGCTAGGACTGGGCTGGGCTGGGGCAGGGCTGGGGCAGGGGCTGGCCTGGGCAGGGAGGTCAGTTTCCTGCTGTGCTGGCTCCACACTCACCTTGTTAATACAAGCTCCTTCGTGCCCAGGTTGGTGGCCTCAGCAGCCCCTGCCCCTCGGATGCCCGGCTCAGGCTTTACAGCAGGAGAGACTAAGCCTGAGGAAACATGGGTCAGTCAAGGCCTCAGGACACTTCTCACCAGTACCCTGTGCACACCCCTCTTTTCCAAACCCCCTGACCCCCACTACTCAGCCCCTGACTCGTAGCAGCCTTGTTTGCCTTGATGACTCCCTGCTTCAGGAAGCATTGCCCGGGCCATCCCAGCAAGCCCTGGCTGGAGAAAGCGCTCTTGACCCCCCATCAAACAGGGGCACAGGTGAGGTCATGGGAAGAGCCCTCAGCAGAATTGGGGTATCAAAGGGACTAGATCTAAACATTGAGTAAGTGACTTTATCCTCCTGAGCCTCAGTTTCCTTGTCTGTGAAGGGGGCCTCTTCTATGCAGCCGTGGGGTCACGGTGGTCTAATGGTGGGGGCCACGGGGCACAGGGAAGCCGTAAAGCACCTGCTGGCCCAAGGACAGCCCCTCCTGCTTACACGACGGCGCCCTCGCTCCTGGACTGGCTCTTACCTCCCTTCTAACATTCTTCCTCCGCCCGGGTACATACCCAGGTGAATCCCGCACACAAACACCTCAACCATGCCCTTCGGACTCCTTCCTCGGAGACCTGGGGTCCTGATACATTTTTAGGGGAACTCATAGTCAAGTTCAGAAGAGACAGCCTTATCAGGCCCCAGGATCTGGACTCTAGATCTGAGCTTGGGTTCAGGCTGGAGGTGAGGCCTCTACATTGCTTATCCATGTCCCAGACCCCAGTCCCGCCACTGCTGTGCCATCCCCCAGGCCCAGGACACCTCACCTGAGAAGAAAAGGCAGAGGAACGGGGGCGGGGGGAGGGAAAGGGGGATGTCAGCGTGGTAGAGGGCAACCTTCCACTGGACAGGTGGGAATGTTCAAGGCCCCAAACACACAGGGCAGCTGAGAAAGGCTGGGACTCCTGGCGCCAAGGGGCTACTGCCTGCAGAGCCTTGGGGGCTCAGACAGAGCTGCTGACTTGCTGAGCTCTCAGAGGGGCGTGGCTCTCAGAGGGGCGTGGCTCTCAGAGGGGCGTGGCTCTCAGAGGGGCGTGGCGTGAGGCCTCCACTTCTCAGATTCCAGCCTCCCTGTGGATTTAGGGAGCTTTACTGTTCCTGGGGGTTTGGGCTTAGGTCCCTTTCTGAGGTTTCCAAGGCAGATGGGGAGGGTGAGGGAAAGGGGGGCGTTGAGGGCATTTGAGAGGGAAGGGAAGGGGCCTTCACTGACCCTTGGGACCCAGAGTTGACCTGCGAGGACAGAGGTCCTGAAAATGGAGGTTTCTGGGGAAGAGTTGAAACCTCATGGAAGAGATGGCCGCAGGGTTGATTCTCACCTCCCCGCAGGCCACAGTGAGTCTGAAAGAGGGAAGTGGGAGGAAGAACAGGTAAAGGTGTGCAGGCTGTGTGACCCGGCTGGTGCAGGGTGAGCAGGAGGGGCGGCGGGACAGGGCAGCTGTATGGAGGGCCTTGCTTGCCAGGCTCGGGATTTGATGATGGGATGCCACCGGAGTGCCAGCTCTAGAAAGATGAATCTGGAGAAGCCAGAGGCAGAGAAAGTCAACAGACCAATGCCAGTGCCAGGGAGGTATCTGCTGAGGACAGCAGGTGCCTTCTGCTGCAGGTGGGTGTGCAAATCAGAAGGTGCGCCTCACTGGAAAGCAAGCGGGCGGCGACATCAGGGCCTTAAGGTTCCTGCCCTTTGACCCAGAAGTCTCCTTCAGTGGATGTCTTTTTTGTTGTTGTTGGTAATTCTCATCTGAAAATATTTTTTTCCATTGATTTTTAGAGAGAGTGGAGGGGAAGAAGGGGGAGAGAGAAACATTGATGTGAAAGAGACACATCAATTCGTTGCCTCCCACTCTCGCCCCAACTAAGAGTTGGGGATTGAACTTGCAACCCAAGTATGTGCCCTTGACTGGAATTGAACCCGAGACCCTCCAGTGCACGGGCTGATGCTCTAACCACTTAGCGACACCAGCCAGGGCTCAGTGGATGTACTTTAAGGAAATCACAGAAAATGCTGAAAGAGCTCCTATCACAAAGATGTTCATTGCAGCAGCAAGTACAATGGTGCAATTTAGACACTCCACCAATGGGATAATGTCAACGTCAACCACGATATATCATCTCAATAGCTGATTATGTAGCCATTGGAATGATGTTTTAAAGGTTTGGGGGCTATTTATGCTTCAACTTGAAGTACGGAAGGTGTATTTTATGCTTCTTTATCATGTACGATGCCTTCCATGAGCCAGCCATTGACCTATTTATTGGAAAGACAGAGCTAATCTGATGGGAGACACAGGAAGGAATGACATAAATGGGATCTGTGGTTTTCTGCCAGTGATGGGATTGTAAGGAACCTTTTCCTTATTAAGGTTTGTTAGTGTTTTCCAAATGTTCAGTAAGAAGCTTGTATTACTTTGTAATTATAGAAAAAGGCGCTCTGCATTAAAAGGAAGACGCTATTCTGAGAAGCCAGGACGGAGTTCTGTATTTGGGTAGCATGCGTCTGTGTGTCGGAGGAGAGGGGCTTGTTTCATTCACTTATTCATTTGACAAATATTGAGAAGCACTGTTCTAGGCCTGGGGCACCCCCCCCCCCCGTGAACAACACGGACCCCCACCCCCCACCCCCGCCGTGAACAACACGGAAATGCCCCCCATCGTGGAGTCGACGTCTCTCGTAGCGGGGTGGCGTGTTGAGGAGATTAGGAGGCAGACCCCACACCCCCCGTGACTGATTGAATGTGGGGACAAAAGAGGGAAAGGGTTGTGGCCAACGCCCAGCCGGGGGAGGAAGTGGTGCCTTCGCTGAGGTGGGGCCTTGGGCTGAGGCAGCGCCGGGACCCTCGCGGTGGCGTGGTGAGGGTGTGCGGCCCAGAAGCGTCCAGAGCTGATGTCCAGGAGGAGCAGGAGATCTGGATCAAACAGTTAGAAGAGGGGGCTGGACTAGAGGCAGACTTGGCCGTGGTCTGCAGGTAAGTAAGTGTGTAGGGGGCAGCGCCGGGGCAGCAGCTGCTGTATGGAGGTGGGGAGAGAGGAGGTGCCAGAGAAGAAGGCCCAGGAGGAAGGCGGCCACCCCCCTCCCCCGCCTTTGTCCCCAGGCAATGATGGGCATGCTTTGTCTTGCATGAAGAACCCAGAGCTAAGTGGGACTGGGGTGGGGCAGGGCCTGAGGGGCTGGGAGAGATGCCTGCCCACCCCCAGCTCAGGAGGGGGACATTGAGTGGAGGGGCAGAAGCAGCCATAGTGACCTCCCAGTGTCTGGCCAGCAGTGATGGGGAGGCCTGCTCATGGTTCTTTCTCTTTCTGCAGGAGAAGGGAGCGCGCCCTGCACATCCAGCGTCCTGCAGGAGAAGCAGAGTGAGTCACCCCCCCTCCCCCCACCTCCATCTTTCCTTTCCTTGGATGGGTCCAAGCTCCACCAGCCTGGGGCCTCTCTCGTCCACTCACGGACCAGGGGGTGGTAGGGCCTTCATCACCGTGTCTGTGGGCAGGATCAGAGGCCTGGGACCACTCTCTGCCCCATGAGCTGAGCCCTAGGTTCTGAGTCCCCCCCGCCCCCCACACACACTGGGCAGCTGGGCTTCAGAGCCAGAGGGACAGCCCGAGGCTGGGGCTGGGAGGCTGAGCCCAGCAGAGCAGATGGGACCTGGGAAAGCCTCGAGCGTTGTTTGCATGTGGGAGAGAGAGGAGGACGGGAATGGGGAGCAAGGCTCCCTGAGCCTTTGATACCGTCTCCTTCGGGCGACACAACTACCAGGAACCCCAGACGGTGACATGGTGTCCTGTGAGGGTTGTGCCAGGGCATGAGCGGTGCCTCCCATCCCTCAGAGCGATGCCTGCAGGGCCCGGGCCTCCCCAGGCCTTGTCCTCCTCCTTAGCGTACAGGCTCCTCCAGGCTGCTTCTGCCTGTGTTTTCTCCGGGTTCGACCAGGAAAGACTTGGTAAAGATGGCAATTTGCTGACAAAGTCACCTCAGGACATAGTGCCTGGAGGTGTGGGGTGACCTGGGTGGGCACTCTCTGAGCCACACGTCTTTGTTCTGGCAGTACTGAGTTTCCCACGAGGCTGGGGGCAGGGAGAGGAGCCTGTGTGTGTTTGGGAGGAGGACGTATGCTCAGAACTTCCCTTGCTTCTCTCTCCTGCTGTTTCGATCTGTGGTTGCAGCTTTGGGGGTGTGGGGAGGAAAAATAATTTCCCTTCTACCCTTCTAAGTTCTTGTAGCTGGACTAATGATGAAATGGACATGAAACAGATTAACAGAGAAAAAAATGACCAAATTGATTACATATGTACTCATAGGGGTTCCCTAAGGACACATTGGACTGAGGAGATGGAGGCAGGGGTCTGGGACTTCAAACGACAGGTAGGCAATTCACAGGTAGATGAGGAAGAGCAAACCTGTGGCAAACAAATGTTTGCTGGGCCCAGTGGGCCACGGAGGGGACTGTGCCGGCTCCTCCCTGTCCCACACTTGGTTCAGATTGTGCTGGGTGACAGCCCTCTTCCTGTGGGCAGGTTTTCTACCCAATTCCTTTAGTCAGGTGAGGGGGAGGTAAAGACTTTTTCTGAGTCTTTTGTTTCTTAAAAATAACCAGCTTAAAATAATATCTCAAAAGCCATATTTTGGGGTGGTAAACTCTGCTTTTCTTCAGGGGGCTCAGCCCGCTCTGCCCACCCCTTCCGCAGGCGCAAGCCTTCCGTGAGGCCTCCCTCCAACCTCTTCCGTCCCAGTGCAGGTCGGGTACCTGCAATGCCAGCTTCCCAGGGCCTGGCTCCAGCTCGAGGAGGTGCGCAGGCCTCCCGAGGAGCTTGCTATGGTCTAACATGCAGTGGCGATCCAAGACAGAGCCCTCAGGGCTGGGAGGCATAGCGTCTGTCAGGGGCACCCCAGACGCTGGCCACAGGGCACTTGCGGGGTGGGGAGGGGAGGGCAGTGCAGGGAGGGGTCACTTTCTCTTTCCTGTGTGCTCACCAAATGTAAGGGACTGAGCTCAGCAAGGTGAGGGGAGTGGTGTTAAAATGTACCCCGGGATTTTAACTTATAGAGGCGACTGAGTGACAAATCAGAGAGATCAATGCCATGAAAAACCTTATTATTTACAGTTCGCAAGTGGAGGGGCCACGCCACGCCACGCCACGCCATGCAGGGCCACGGGGGAAGCATACAGAGGTTTGGTCGGGAGGCAGGAGGAGGGGAAAGCCTGTGTGGAACCTCTTGTATTTTCTGAGGGAAGGAAGGCAGGGAAGAGGAAACCACGTAGGACTGGCTCGTTCCAAAAGTGTCTGAGGCTCCGGCCTCCAGGGCTAGTCTCTAGCCTGCTACCTGGCCCTGGGTCATTTAGGGCAGGGAACTATGGGCGTGGTGTGAGAGTTAGATAAAGGAGGTGGATCGATTGGTTTGCATATGACAGGCGAAGGCCAGTTTACTGTGTCCAGGAATTGGCACCCCCCCCCCCCAGATGTCTAAACAACATAAAATGAAAAGAACATGATTAATATGGGGATGTTGGGAACCTGAGAGAGGAAAAGGGCCCAGATCATTCCTTCTGAGCCTCTAGGACCGGAAACCACAGCCAAACCACAACGCCAGTCGAATCGACCAGATGTTTGGTGTCTTCTAGAACTGGCTCAGAAACATGTGTGTATAAGTTTATTTTTTCACCGTAAGTATAGATTGTGGTCAGAATTATGCTGCTTAAGGATATTATTTTTTTAAACATATTTTTATTGATTTTAGAGAGGAAGGGAGAGAGATAGAAACATCAGTGATGAAAGAGACTTATTGATCGGCTGCCTCCTGCATGTCCCCTACTGGGGACCAGGCCCGCAACCCAGGCATGTGCCCTTGATGGGAATCGAACCCAGACCCTTCAGTCTGCAGGCCGATGCTCTATCCACTGAGCCAAACCAGCTGGAACTGGGATATTCTTATTTAGTGGAGAATAACAGTAGGTGATGAAAGAATTCCGGAGCTGAAATGCTCGCTGAAGTCAGTGATTCCCAGGACAAACCTATTTTGACAGTGAAAAAACAGCAACACTGTTATATGTTTTTCCATTCAATTGGGAGGGCTGTTTTTTATTCCACAATTGCATCCTGCCTACAAATTTGTGCTTTCAAATACTTTCTCTTTTATAAAATGATGGAGGTAATCGACGGTGATTTGTTCATTTTGAATCCAAAAATTGGCAAAATAAAAGTCCGCGACCCTTAATAAAAACAGAATTACAGCAATGCCTGATGTTTACAATGTGATTTGCCATTTACAGTCACATCCATGTATATTATTGTAATTTCCACTGGGTTTTCAAAACCTCACTAAAAACAAGGTGGGAAGTGCCACCAATTGCCCTGGACCAGGAACCAGAAGATCTGGGGCTGGGTTAAATCCTGTGGCCTTAAATCCTAACATCTGGGCTTTAATGGGATTGACCTTGGGGCTGAGGCCCAGTTCCTTCATTTGCTCGCTGTGCCACTTTGGACAAGTTATCTAATGTCTCTGAGCCTCAGTTTACTCAGTTGTGGAAAGATGACCATAATGGCTACTTCCTAGATTTGCTGAGGGGGTGGAGATAATACACGTGGGTGCCAAGATCTGCACCTCTCACAGAGGAAGTGTTATTGGCGGGGTGCCTTCTGTGTCCCCTCCTGTAACTGGTAGAAGTGGAGCTCTTGCATTTCCTGAGGCTCCCCCGGGAGGACGAGATGTCGTGGAAAGCTTTATCGATGATGTAAGATGAAAGGGGTTCCCCTCCAAGGTCCCATCTCCCTCGGTCTTGCCTTGGACACAGTCCAGCTGCGTCTTCAGCAGGGCAAGGATTAAAGCCACTGCCCAGAGTTCCCGCTCCACGGTACAGCCCAGTCCAGTCTAGCATCTGGCTAGCTTAGCTTGTGTTCCCAGCTGCAGTGCATTGGGCGTGGGGCCCACAGGGCTGTGGGCCATGTGGTTGCTAAGGCCACGTGATGGGCTAGTGCGCGGGTGAGTGCAGGTCACAGAGCAAGAGAGTGCAAGGAAGCAGGAGAGAAGCAAGAGAGAATAAGAGAGAGAGAGAGAGAATTCCTTTGTCTGGGGATTAGGTATTCCCAAATTCTCAGGGGCTTGCATTGGGGTCCACCCTCCTAGCCAATGATCTTTCTTCCCAGGTTAGACTGACAGGCAAGCACCTTCCCTACTTCACCCTGACTTCATGGCCCATGTGCCCATTTTCCCCTCTGTTGACCCCTTTCCCCAGTGGTCTGCAGGGAAGGGACTGGCAGTGGTTCCCTGGGGAGCATGACGTTGCTGCTTCCTGGTGAAGCTGCCCAGATGACCATGCTGATGATGTCTGGCTTCCCCATTGCTTTCTTCCTATTATGAGTATTAGCTAGCTAATTATGACAGCGACAGAAGCACTTAATGGTTCTCACTTAGTATGGGCTTTTGGCTGAGCCCTGGCAACTGGAACGCCGGGCACAGGTGTGGGGATGGAGCTCATCACCTCACGGAGCTGTGTCTTTGACACTCTGCTGGTCCTGTGGCTGTCTCAGTCGTTACTGGCTGAGTGTTTCCTCATGAGTCTGAGTACCAGGGAGCCCTCATGAGTCTGAGTGCCACAGGAAGTGTGAGTGCAGGGAAAGAGGCCTGCCCCGGGCCATCTGCCCTGGCCGTGGCCGGGGGAATGTCCTAGAATCCTCCCTCCTTCGTGGCTACCAGGCGGCCCCAGCCTTCATCACGCCGTTGCTGTGCTTCTTATTTGGAACCAGACATGAGAAGTCCGGGGAGCCATTGTGTGTGTGGCTGGGTAGGGGCAAAGGAGAGAGAGAGCCTGGGTGGTGGTCCGGAGACCTGGGTCCCTCCCACTGACTTGCTGTGCAGCCTCAGCTCCTGCCTGTGGCCCGCCTTCCGTCCCGCCTCTGGCGCCCCCTGCACGTGGAGTCCCTTAGCTGCTCTGGTTTTCTGTTGCTGCCTCTTTGTCTCCTGGTTCCGTGGTCTGCATGTCTTTCTGTCCAGCCCTGTCCACGCCACTCCACGGCACAGCGGACACTGACAGAGTGCTTCCAGCCCGGCCGCCACTGTGCTGGGTGCGAGCCCTTCAAGGCACTAAGCATCTGCTCCTCGAACCTCATTCCCGAGCCTCCATCCAAAGGAAATGGTGCCATTTTTCACAAACCCAAGCTAGAAACATGGGGTCCTACTAGACTTCTCCATCTCTGTCACCTTCCAGAGCGAGATCAGACCCCTGAGAGCATCCATTCAACCTCCAGCAGATCTTTCCGCGCCTCCACCCCTCTCTGTCCCCCGTCCCTCCTCTAGCTGAGGCCACCACCTTCTCTCTCTCAGGCTGGTCCAGCCTCCCTCTGCTGCCTCCCTGCCTCCAGTCTCTCCCACTCCAGTCCTCCCTCCAGAGTGTCAGGGAGACCTTTACAGGAGACAGATCTGTCCTCGTGGCCCCTGCCATCCTCCTGCGACTCCTCGCCAGCCAAGGATGAGCCTCACCCCTGCTGACCCACTTCTTCACTATCCCATCAGCTCTCCCCCTTCCTGTCCGCACTGGCTTCTAGAAGGAGCGTGGAGACTCTTAAGCACAGTTTTCTCCTAGGCCAATTGGGAAGCTTGAGCATCCCATCCATCCCTGTGGAGGGGACCCAACCAGCCCCCTGGGCAGCAGAGTGTAGGAAGGACTGGGGTCCCAGAGCGATTCCTTGGGACCCAGCACTGTCGGTCCCTGCCTTCTCTGCCCCATTCACCACTGTCCGGATCAGAAACTGGGCCTCCCCTCCCTGCTGGTTCCTGCCATCATCTCAGAAGAGGCTGAGGGCGGGGCTGTTGGCTCAGTGGAGCAGTAACTCCTTCCTCTGCCCACCAGGCCCATCTCCAGGGAGGACCCTGGCTCTCCCGGAGGACACGTGGCCACCTCCCTCTCCCCCTTCCCATCTCAGTAGCTTTACAGAGTGCAGGGCGCTGTCCTGGCTGGTCTCTGATCTCCACGATGACCTGGGAGCTGGGAAGGGCTATGGTCATTACAAGCATGTCACAAAGGGAAGACAAAGATTCAGGGTCAATAACCTTTTGAGGAAGGTGCTTGAACCCGGTCTCCTCACTCCTCCACCTCCAGAGCTTGGTGCCATGTCTGGTCTGAGCTCCCATTTTCCTGCAATTTCTTCTTTCCACGGTCACCCCAGGTCTCTGGGGAAGTGCCCCCTTGTCCCCTGTGTCATGCAGGTGCCCCCTCAAGCGCCAGCTTCACTCCACCCCCAAACACCTTGGGGTGCAAGATGTGCACAGAAAAGTACGAATTGGAGGGGCTCCTTCTATCTCACCCCCACCTGATGGGGGAGATTCTAGGACGGGAGGACTTACTATGGGGCCCTCTGGTAGGACCTGACCCATGTGACCCACACTCGTGGTTGTCAAATGGCTTTCCCGGGGCCAGTGCCTGACATCGGAGGCGGGAGTGGCGGCAGCCAGCGGCTGCCCCAGATGCGGGAGGGTCTGTCCATGGCCACGCCTGCTCATTAGAGTGGGGTGCCCAGTGGGACTCCAACCTCTCTCTGTCTCCAGACCAAGACCCCACACTGGTCCCGACTGGGTCTCAATGGTTCCAGACTGACCTTGGTCTTCCTGCCCACCCAGTGCTGCCCTAGCCACCGAGGGAGCCTGGTTTGTCCCAGGCTGTGTCCTGACTGAGCGTGGCTCCTTCACCAGATTCACTGTCAGACGAACCTGCATGGTTGCCACAAAGGGACGTAGAGAGAAAATGGGGGTGTTCAGCATCATCTACCCCATCGTGGGGATGTGGTCTGACCTCATGCCCACAGCCAGGGGTCAGTGACCAGAGCTCTGAATGCTCCTGCACCCCCTCAGTCCTGGGGCCCCCTAGCTGCCCACACGGGCGTGGCACACAGAGCCCCTTGCCCACAGCTGGCCTCCCCACTCCTCTGCCTGGTAACTGGTGTCTTTTTCTGGCCTGTGTGGGCAGCTTGCTGAGCACAGCTGCAGACGAGCTATATTTAGCCAGCTTTAATGAGCTCAGGATGGCAGACATCCGCCTTGGGAGCACTTTTCTTGCGTGTGTGTGTGTGCGTATGTCTGTGCTTGGCATGGTCTGCTGTGGTGTGTAGGCACCTGTGTGCCCTGTGTGCCCATGCATTGGTGTGTGTGCACTGCGTGTACGTCAATGCATTGGTGCATTCATTTATACACAGATACCTGTGTGTCTGTGTGAGTCTACCCTGTGGTGTCTGTGCTCTGCTGGGGTGTGTACAGCTTCTGACACCTACAGGGGTGCAAACTGGAAACACATTATTTGTTCATTTATTCATTTGTTTGAAAATGAGTAGCTTTTGTGTGCCAGCACCTTGATAGCCTCTGGGAATAAAATAGAGCAAAGAGGACCCCCCCCCCCCCATTTCAGTAGAGGGACCGGCCTCTAGTGACCTGGCAGGGAGGGAGCCTCACTCCCCAGTTCTCCTCTGGGCGCCTTCCCCTGGCCACGCCCAGCCCAAAGCCAGAGTCTCCGCCTCAGGCCCTGGCTGGGCTGGGAGCTGGAGGGTGGGATGGGGGCAAGTGGAGACAGTCAGGCACAGCCCACAGACTTACACAGGAAAGAACAAGCTTTCCCTTCATTTTTCTAGACACCGATTTATAATGTTCACCCTGCATATCCATCCAGCTGTGCTGGGGAAACTCCCCCTCTGTGATTCCAGGGGCCTCTCAAAGCCCCAGGTGTCTCCCCGCCCTGCAGGAGCCATGTGGGGGGGCGGGGGGGGGGGGCGTGAGGGTGTGCGCCCTCCCCAGCCTGCCGGTCCCTTTGTCCTGGTCTGCAGCTCCTGGGGCCAAGGGGGGCCAGGCCCCCTGGAGTTGTTGTCCATCCCCCTGGAGTGGTGAGGGTACCCCATGTTGGGAGGGCACCCCACATTCGTCTCTGTCCTCCTCTCAGCCTGGGGTGGGGTGGGACTTGCAGCCCGAGAGCATCTGTTTCCTCAAACCCTTTCTTTCTGGGAACAAAGGCACTTTTGGAAACAAAGCGCATGGAGCTCAGCCACAAACCTCCCCAGAGGCAGAGCGGCCAGAGCCGGGAGGAAGCAGACAGTAACATCTCAGGGAAAACCACCCTGCTATGGGCGCCTTGAGAGAATTCTGAGTTTTAATCTGCCTTTTGCGTAGGTAACACACATGGTATAAAATTCTACAGGAACAAAATGTGACGAGTAGGCCTCCCTCTCCCGTCCCCCAGCTCACCCAGTCCCTCTTCCCGGAAGCAAAGGTTATGACGAGTTTCCTACAGACCATTCCAGAAATATCCTCTGCAAGCAGGAACATCTCCATAAATATTCATCGATCCACATTTTTACATATAACCCTCACAGATGGGAGCACCCAGTGCACCCCACTCTGCACCTTGCTTTCCTCAGATAATACATATGCATTGGGATTATTTTATTATCTCAACACATTTAGAGGCGGGGCTTTGCAACGGTATGTCGTATTTCAGCGTAATTTGTTTCTCCAGTCCCCACGTGGCGGGCACCGGGGGTTGCTTCATGTCTTTCATCTATATCATAAATAGTTGGCGATGGTTAGTGTTGTGCATGTGTCATGATGCACATGGACTTGGACCTGGTGGGTCAAGGGCATTGGGCATTTTGAACGACACCGGCACATTGCCCTCCACGGAGGTGGGACTGGTTCTCCCCTTCACCAGCAATGAGTGAGGGCTGCTTTCCCACACCCTGGGTAGCAGGGGGTTGGCAACTGCGAGTCTGAGAGGTGAGAACAGGCACTGTGGAGTAATGAGCGTTCCTCTAGTTTCGAGGTCTAAGGCTGAGTGCACCTTTTTGTAGGTTCAAGGGCCATCCCCAGTCCTTTTCCTGGAACCCACATTCATTGTGAGGGGATTGCCGGGGTGAGACGGAATGTGTGGGTTGGAGCAGAGGCGGCGGGGGGCGGGGGCTGACAGGGTCCTTCCTTCCAGGGACCACTCTGCTGGGCGGGCTGTGGTGTGGTGGCATTTGAATGAGTGACGAGAGCACCGCTTTCCTATCCCTCATCTTTGTGCGACATCGCTGCAGGAGGATGAAGGAGTCCTGGCCTAGTGACCTGGTTCAAATCCCTATCCCTTCACGTGCATATAGAGATAATTCACGTACCCTCTCTGAGCCTCCATGTTCTCATCTGTAAAATGGGGAGAGCACCCT
Organism: Cnephaeus nilssonii; assembly: GCF_951640355.1. NCBI lineage: Eukaryota > Metazoa > Chordata > Mammalia > Chiroptera > Vespertilionidae > Cnephaeus > Cnephaeus nilssonii. Next base: position 37,770,699 of record NC_137090.1, read on the forward strand.
GACTTCTCAGGATGAGTGGGAAGATTGCCTGAGACCCTGGATGACGATTAGCCACGCGGGACAGATCTTAAGAGGACTGCGTTTATTACAGGAGAGTCACCAGGAAAGGGGGCGCCATGCCCTCCTAGTGTCACGCTGCAGCACGCTAAGGGGGTCCTCCTGTGATTGAATATCTGGAAGCTTCCCCGGGCCTGGTTTGAGATGGTGACATTCCTGATCTGGACTGGGTTCCAAGAGGAGCTGCTCCCTGGAGCCATCCCCATGCTCACTTGGGGTGGCCAGCAGGTTTCCCAGAGGCAGGATCTGGACTCAAACCCTGGGAAGGGTCAGGCCATGGTCTGGGCTAGGGTCTCTGTGGGGGGCTAGTTGGCCCTCTGGGGTTGTGGCCTCATTAGCCAGGTGAAGCCAGGCTGACCGGATTGGGTTCTGACACTGAAAGGGTCACGGAGTCCGAGGAGGGACCTCAGTCTCGAGGTCCCCGAGCCTGGTTGGAAATTCCTGCCCTGGCGTCCCTGCTGGGCGGTCACTTACATAACTTGCTTGTGTAACCTGGTGATGGAGAACTCCCTCCTTCTTCAGGCCGGCGTGGGCCATTCCTGAACGGTTAAACATTCCTAGGTTGTGTGGAAGCTTGGAACTCTGCAGAGACCGCCACACCCCCTTTCATCCTGGCTCTGCCCTCTGCTCCTGGGACCCAGGCAAGGCTCTGCAGGGATTTACGGGCAGCCGCCAGGTCCCCTAGAGCCTGCGCTCCTCCAGGCGGCCCCCCCCCCCTTTCCTGCCCAGTTACTGGTCTGCAGCCATGCTGTCCAAGTGGCCCGAGGTGCAGGGCCCAGCAGGGATGCCCCTCCTCATGGTGAACTAAAGTCTCCGGTGCATGCGGCCTCAGAGGTACCTCTGGAGGTCCTATTATCCTGGCTCAGGCTGTTTGCAGCCTTTGGTCATGTGGCCGGGCGTGACCACGTGATCTAGGTCTTTGTCATGTGACTTGACCCTGATCGTGTGAGCCCAGGCACCTGCTAGATCCTTGAAGTCACTGCTGTATCTGATTCATCTTGGTATTTTCAGCCCTGACACAAATTTGGGCAATAATCAATAGAGTAGAAACCAGCAAGTGATGTCAAGTTTTTGTTTTTTTTTTAAGAGAGAGAGGAAGGAAAAGGGAGGGAGGGAGGGAGGGAGGGAGAGAGAGAGAGAGAGAGAGAGAGAGAAACATCCACGTGAGAGCCCAACATTGATTGTCTGCCTCCTGCACACCCCCTACTGGGGATCCAGCCCACAACCCAGGCATGCGCCCTGACCAGGAATCAAGCCTGAAACCTTTCAGTGCCTAACCAACTGAGCCACACCAGCCAGGGCTTGAGTTTTTTTTGTTTTTTTTTTTAACATTTTTTATTGATTTCAGAGAGGAAAGGAGAGGGGAGAGAGAGATAGAAACATCAATGATGAGAGAGAACCACTGATTAGCTGCCTCCTGCACACACAACCCAGGCATGTACCGTTGACTGGAATCGAACCCGGGACCCTTCAGTCTGCAGGCCGATGCTCTGTCCACTGAGCCACACCAGCTAGGACTCAAGTTTTGTTTTTTTTAACCCAGACACAGGATCGTAATTCAGTCAGTGTGTTTCATGTTTATTGGTTCCTTGCACAAGCATTTCTTTTCCTTGTTCTATTCCCTCATTAGCCTGCCAGCTCTGAGAGGGCAGGACATTTTATTTTGTTTGCAGTGTTTACATTTAGTAAAGGAGGGGCTGTGGCTTGCTTAAAATGTTCTTATCATCAATGTGACACATGCTTGTATTGTCTATTCAATAGAAACGTTCAGGAATAATTTTAAACTAAAAAAAAAAACATGGGCTCACTGGAGAAAAACTGGAAAATAGAGAGAAGTAGGACGTTAAAAAATATCACCCATTGTCCTATCATTTAGAGAAAACCATTTGTGAACATTTGGCGTGTTTCCTCCGAAAACACAGCCCCATCCACCCACCTCCCACCTAGTTTGCTGTTTCTCACAGGGTGGGGGTGCGGGGCCCTGTGGAGGAGGGCGGCCTGGAGTTGGGCTGGTGAACAGGTGGTGGCGTTTTAGTTGTGTTCTGTGGAGCCCCAGGGGCCGCTGAGGGGCAGGGGTGAGTGGAGCAGGAAAGTGAGGCTCTGGGCCCCCCATCCTGCTTCCACCAGAGCTGGTCCACTTTCATCTGTTTTGCAGATTGGGCTCCTAAAGAAAATTTCCTGGGATAAAAGATTCCCCTGTTTTTAAAGGTTTAAGGATCCTCAGAGGAGGGTCCCTTCTTTTCCCTGCTTTGTGCTGTGCCATTCACAGCAGGCAGAGCCGGGAGGCCTGGCGTTGATGCTCCCTGCGCGGGCCCCATGCATTCACCCGCACTCCAAGCTGTCCTGAGAGCTGCGCGCTCCCTTCCAGTTTGTCATTCTGCTCCTGTCCCCGCTCCCCAGTGCCCCCAGCCCTAGGTGTTCCCTTAAGTTCCCAGGCCAGTGACCCTCCTCAGCAAGCAAGGAAGTGGGGTTGACGAGGAACGGTGCAGGAGAACCTATCAGAGCTTGCTCCTTCCTTTGCTAAGGGCCCCCCAAACACGTGTTTCTTAATTTGCACCAGGACTCGTCCGGGAATCGACACCAAGCTCCCTAGTTGGGATCAATCGCTTTGAAGTCCAGGTGACCTTCGCCACCTGCAGCTCCCTGGTTCCTCTTCCTTCCTCATAGTCCCTCAAAGACACTCACCAATCGCACCTGCCGGTGTTGTTGGGGTTCTAGGGGGGAATTCTGCTGGGCCCGGAGGCTTGAACTCACGCGGGGCAGCGTGTCCTCATGCTTGGGCTCAGAATCTCTGACTGCCAGACTCGGCACCCCTCGTTCTGCCATGGTGTGGAGAGGCCGTCCAAGGTCACCCTCTGACTAGGGCATTCACTTCCCACCGGCTGACTCTTTCCATGGCCTGTCTCCTCCAGTGTGTGTCCCTCTCCATGTGGCTTACCTGGGGGCTCTGAGCCGCCTGCTTGCTGCTGCAAGAGGCTCTGCACCTCCCAGGTCTTCCCAGGTATATACACTGAGTGGCCAGACTATTATGATCTCTGAACACATGATAATCTGGCCACTCAGTGTGTGTGTGTGTGTGTGTGTGTGTGTATATATATATATATATATATATATATATATATATACCGTATTTTCTGGCGTATAAGACAACTGGGCATATAGAAGATTTTCCTGGGTTAAAAAGTCGTCTTATACGCCGGAAAATACGAGATATATATATATATATATATATATATATATATATATATATATATATATATATTAGAGGCCTGGTGCATGAATTTGTGCATGGGTGGGGTCCGGCCAGCCTGGCCAGGGGGAGGGGACATGGGCGGTTGGCCGGCCTGCCTGCTGGTCAAACTCCTGGTCGAGGGGACAATTTGCATATTAGCCTTTTATTATATAGGATATACACTGAGTGTCCAGATTATTATGCGTTCAGAGATCATAATAATCTGGCCACCCAGTGTATATCTCTTGCACCCACACCGAGCAGGAGAGCAAAGCCATTGGGTTCAAACACAAGATGGTTTAGGCCAGGGCCTGTGCTTCCACGCGCCCACAGAGGCTCAGGTGCTTTGTCCATGCATCTCAGGACATGCCCCACGGTCCCAAGCTGGGCCCAGCTCCACTCAGTTGACCCCAGGGGTGACTAATGGAAATGGGGCTGCTGCAGGGGCTGGCAGAATGGAGGGTGAATGGAGTGGTCTGTTTTAGCTAGGGGGCACCCCAGCATCCACCCCTCCCGGGTCCCAGCCGCAGGTGGCAGGAGAGAATGGAGACAGTGGGACTGGGCCAAGCCGGGCGACTGTGCTTAGGGTGCTGGGTGCGTGGGTGACGACCTTGGCTGCTGTCTCAGGAGCAGTAATGGCACATCAGTAGTTAGAAGGGATGATCACTGTTTGTGCCTTTCCAAGGTAGTGATTAAGCAAAAACAGCCTCTATTCCTTAGCTGGCAGGGGGAGCCGTGGTGAGCTGGGTGGGCCACCGGTCCCGGCACCGGGACTGGCAGGGGTGCTGGAAGCAAGCGTGGTGGTAGCTGGCCCGCCTCAAAGCTGTCACAAAATGTTGTCACAAAACAGCTGTCCCCCCTCCCCCCTCCCCCCCCGCAGCCCATATCTGGGCACGCAGGGACCAGCCTGAATAGGAACAAGCAGGCAGACATGAACAGGACGTGGGCCACCACCGGCATGTGGCTCCCACCGCCCAGGACCCCGGCCAGCGGATCTTGTCACCAGAGGCTCTGGGGAAGCCCCTAGATGCGGCGCCACAAGCCCGGGCGGGGCTGTTCCAGAATTCCCAGGGGCTCCCGGTACGGTTTCCCTGGGGGCTTTTAAGAAACGTCTTCCGCGTGGCCGATGTTGCCCTGAACCAAATTTCTCCTGGGGCTCGACAGCCCAGAGCTGCCTCACAGGCTGTGTGCGCCCTGGATCCTCCCTCGTAATGAGTTTTCACCGAAACGCCACCCTGAGCCCTGGCAGCTGCTGCGCCCTGTCTCGGGGCCACGGGCTGAGGGGGAAATAGACAGGTGACCTCACAGCAAGGAGCCTGGCCCCGCTCCCCATGCCCTGGGCAACCACCTCTGCTGAGGGCGAGCGGAGAAGGCTTTCCGGAGGCGGTGACAGCTGAGCAGGGTTCTGAGGACAGGTGAGACTTTGCGGTCTGCAAAGGGAGGCAGGGCTTACCAGGCGGAGGGAGGGCTCAGGGCAAGCAAGGGCAGGCGCAGGGAAGGAGTGATGTCTTGTGGGTGAGTCAGAGCCACTGGCCGCAGTGACGGTGGTGGGATGTCTGGTTCTTGGAAGAGCAGAGAGAGCCCTTGTGGGCGAGGAACAGGCAGGGGGCCCTGGGCGGCCTTCCTGCTTGTCCGCCGAGGCTTCTGCGAAGACGGGGACGGACCTTTCTGGTCCTGATAGTCGACTCTCTAGGGGCCAGAGCCTAGATCTGATGGGCTGGGACCACCTGCCGGCCTCCCATCCCCACCCAGCCAGGAACTGCCTCAGCAGAGTTTGCAGCCGGGATACAGCACTTGTCCCCCGATTTGATGCCCGGAACATCGCGTGGGCCCCAAAGGAGCTGGGCTTCGCAGCAGTGAGCCAGGCCGATCAAGGATGTGGGTGCTCCCCCATCTGTGTAATCAGTGAGGGTGCAGGATGCAGCCCCCACCTCACGGGGTGGGGGGGCACGGTGCCCGCGAGATGGCAGGACCCTCATGTCTTCCCTGCGACTTATTTATAGCCTCGCTGTGGTCCTTTGTGGCAATCACAGTATTTATCCTGTAATCACACTGCACGCAGGCTCCCCGGTGCAAGTAGGCACCCAGCCCAGCGAGGCCCGGAGCCTGCCAAGGCTCAGGGAGGACCTGGGGACAGGCAGGGGAGTGTGGAGGCGGCAATGTCCCTATCAGCCTCTGGCCCATCTTTTTTTATTTTTAATATGCTTTTATTGCTTTTAAAGAGAGAGGAAGGGAGAGGGAGGGGGGAGAGAAAAACATTGATGAGAGAAACATGGATTAGCTGCCTCCTACACACCCCCCTACTGGGGATTGAGCCCAAACCTGGGCATGTGCCCTGACCTGGAATTGAGCCAGCAACCTCTCAGTGCATGGGACAACGCTCAACCAACTGAGCCACACCAGCCAGGGTTGGCCCCATCTTATCAGCTGTCCTAAGCCCCCCAATGCACCCTGGATGATAATAGTAATAATATGATAACAATAATAATCACTTACATGGCATTTACTATGTTCCAGTTCCCATTCTAAGCCCTTTCTGTACATGAACTCATTGATCCTCATCACCATTCTAGGAGGTCACTACTATTATCATCCCCATATTCCAGACGAGAAAACGGAGGTGCAGATAACACAGCTGGTAAGAGCCAAGATTTGAACTCAGGTGTTCCGGCTCCAAAGTCCATGGTTTCCAACGGGTCCTTCCCAGCCCCAGATCAGGGCCCTCCCAGGCTCCACACCCACGGACTCACCTGGCTTCTCCCGGGCCACCTGCCCTTCAGCAGCACCCGAGGCTGCACACACTAAGCCACACTCGGCTTCCCTCCTGGCCTCTTCCTCTCCTGCTGGTGAACTGGTCCCCCATGGCAGACTGGGCTTCCGTCCCCGGGGTGTCGCTTCTGGATTTGTGCTCCTATTTCTTCTGCAGAGTGAGGAGTTCCTTGTCCACCTCCCCCGGAAGCCGTGGATGTCAGATGGATGAGGGAACACTTTGTCAAGCATTGTCCTCTGTTGAGTGTGGGGCACTCTTAGCTGGGGTTCATGTGCCAGCTCGCTCAGTCTTCTCAGTTGTGTGGCCAGGGGCGAGTGACTTAGGTTGTTTGAGCCTCAGTTTTCTCATCTGTAAAATGGGGTAATAACAAGAGGACCAAAACCCAGAGGTTACTTGTGGGGACTAATGAGATGATCCCTGTACAGCACACAGTGCCTGGGACGTACGTCCTCAGTCAAACAGAGCCATCTACTGCTGTCCTTCATTTTGATGCTGTCCCGAGAGCAGGGCTCAGGTGTCCTCTGGCCAGGTCCAGGGCAAGGCATAGGATGTTAGAAATAAGGCAGGAGAGTCGGAGCCCCTGGAAGGAGCCTTAGGAAGTGCTGGGCAGAGCCAGGCCTCAGAACAAGTTTTTCCTCTTCCTCCTCCAAGCCAAAGCCCTCCATCATTTACAAAATGATTTCCTGTCTGTGTGGGCAGCAGCTCCGGACTCATAAAGCAGTTACCCTTAGACCAGGGTTGTGTCTGGGAGGACAGATGATTTCAAAAATGCACTTCCCTGCTGAGCAAAGCTTCTCATGGGGGATTCCTGGCAGATGCACCCTCCCCCGGGGCCAGTGTGGCTGAGGAGATGATGACACAGGCACACGTTGGCCAAGGCTCCCACCCACACCAGCCCACCTGCTGCAGGGTTGCCTGCAAAGCCCCTGGGAAGGACCCTCCTCAAATGTGCTTCCTGGGAGGGTGCAGCAGGCTCTCGGCAGGCGTGGGGGTAAAGTGAGAAGAAGGAAAGGGCCATCCTTGCCTAAAACCGGCTGCTTTAAGAGATGAGCTCCCTGTCATTGAAGGCAAACAAGTGGTCCACAGTCCAGCTGCGAGGCTCAGCCACACAGAGAAGGTAGTATCCATCACAAGGGGAGAGTGGTCAGCTGGATGGAAGGAAGGACTCCTCACTTTCCTGTGATGGCAGCATCATTGTAGGCAGTGAGGGGGCTGCTGGATGTCTTTGAGGTCTCTCTGCACCTGAGAGTCCAAAGCAGTGATATTCAGGCATTAGATCAGGGGTCAGCAAACTTTTTTTAAAATATATTTTATTGATTTTTTTACAGAGAGGAAGAGAGAGGGACAGAGAGTTAGAAACATCGATGAGAGAGAAACATCGATCAGCTGCCTCCTGCACACCCCCTACTGGGGATGTGCCCGCAACCAAGGTACATGCCCTTGACCAGAATCGAACCTGGGACCCTTCAGTCCGCAGGCCGACGTTCTATCCACTGAGCCAAACCGGTTTCGGCAGCAAACTTTCTTTTAAAGGGCCAGACAGTAAATATTTTAGGCTTTGTGGGCTGTAAAGTCTCTGTGGAACATAAGCAGCCACAGATAATACGCAGATGAATGGGCATGGCTGTGTTCCAATAAAACTTTATTTACAAACACCGGCAATGGGCCAGATTTGGCCCATGAGTGTAGTGTCTGTGTTGGAGGCAAGAGAGATCAGGGAGAGCTGGATGCCAAGAAGCACTTCCTGAAGGTGGGGGTGTTGAGCCAGGCAACTGAGGGGAGCAAGGAGAACATTTCTGGCAGCGCTGGCTCCCCCCACAGCTCGAGGGGAAGAGTGGCCGTGAGTGTGGCCCCCAATGCTGGCCTTGTCTCTCTGAGGAGCCATGTTCCCTGCATGGGGGGTTCCCATAATTCAGGCCTCTGACAGCTTCAAACATATTCAGTTTTTTAAAATTCAGCAACTGTGGTCCGTTTAAAAAAATTATATATTTATATATGGTTTTTTAAATTGATTTCAGAGAGGAAGGGAGAGAGAGAAATATCAATGATGAGAGAGAATCATTGATTGGCTGCCTCCTGAATGCCCCACACTGGGAATGGAGCTCACAACCCGGGCATGTGCCCTGACTGGGAATTGAACCATGACCTCCTGGTTCATAGGTCATCGCTCAACCACTGAGCCACGCCGGCCAGGCTGTGGTTGTTTTCAGGAGGATGCTCGGCCCACATTTCCGTCTAATACAGGAAGTTGAAGCCATTGGACGACCCTTACGCTGTTGCTGTCAGTGAAGGAGAGACAGCAGGGTACTGTGGTTCCTGTCTAGGGTGGCCCTGCTGGCCCCTGGGACAGCGCCGTGACGCGGCCTCATCCTGCTGGGCTTCGGCTTTATAGGAGGAGAAAGGGTTTCACGTTGTGTTTGGTTCGGAGGCCAGGGCTGGCCAGGGTGATGCCCTAGCTCCGACGCTATCGCTCCACGGCCCGTGGGCCCACGCCTCCTGCCAGCTGAGCTCTGCTCTGTTCCCCCGCAGGAGAGCTGTACCGGGTGTCCTTGAGAAGGCAGAAGTTCCCGGCCCAAGGAAGCATTGAGATCCACGAAGACAGTGAGGTAGGCGGGGTTTCCGAGGCTGTCTGGGCCCACCTGTGTGCTCAGGACGTTAGGCAGAGCCCGGTGCACAGGCTGCCCGGTTTCCATCTGGCTCATCTGGCTTGCTGTGTGACCCTGGGCAGCATCCCCGCCTGCTCTGGGCTTCTGGCTCTCATACGAACAAGCAGGGCCTCCTGGGATCCTTCCGACCCTCCTGGCAGCCTGTGCCCCTCATCATATGGGGGCTGGAGAAGTCCCCGACTTGGAGCTGAGGCAGGCTGGGCACAGGGCCCGCTTCTCCTGCTGCAGCCCCCCCGCACCCCCCCGAATGTGTGTGTGTGTGATTCATTGTGTTACCCCTCCCCCACCCCGTCCTCCTGCTGCCTCTCTCTGTCCCCACCAATGTCCCTTCCAGGAAGTCTTCTCACAGCGCTCCTGCAAGACGCAAGTCCTCCTGCTCGTGTTGCATGGGGGGAACGTCCTGGACACGGGCTCGGGGGACCCCTCCTGCAAAGCAGCCGACATCCACACTTTCAGCTCCGTGCTGGAGAAGGTCACACGCGCCCACTTCCCTGCGGCCCTGGGGCACATCCTCATCAAGTTTGTCCCCTGTCCTGCCATCTGCTCCGAGGCCATCTCACTGGTCTCCAAGTGAGTCCCTTTCTGCTTGTTGGGACTGGCTGGCGCTGGTTGGTAGTGGTGGTGGGGTTAAGTGGGGGGACTGCCCCCCGCCATGTGGGTGTTGGTGGGCAGGGGCATACCTGCCCAGGCCTCTCTGGGATGCCAGGTCCTGACTGACCATGAGCATCACGTGGGAGGTGGTCAGCAGAGTTCCCAGCAATGAGCACTGTGCACCGTGTCCTCCTCTGCCGGGACCAGGCGGTGCTGGCAGCTCAGATCCACTTCCTGTGCTCACAGGCCCTGGTCTCGTGGGCCCAGGCAAGGAAGTAGAGGCACTGAGAGGTTAAGCAAAGCAACTTCCCCCCCGGGTCACCCAGCGAATGGAGCCAGGAGTCAGCCCCAGGCAGCCTCGCTCCCAGGCCACGTCCTTAGAGCCCAGGAGGGATGTGTGCTCTAACGGAAGTGGCACAGGGCACTGAGGACCCTCAGGAAGAGGGCCAGGGCGGCGCCCGGAGGCGCTGACTTTGGGGTGTGCAGTGAGAGTAGCACAACATGGTTAAGGGCGCGGGCTCTTCGGTCAGCCCGGGTTTGAGTTCCAGCTGTGTGAGCTGGGGGAAGGCATTTAGCTTCTCCCTGCTTGTTTCCTCGTCTGTACAATGGGGATACTCTGGGGCAGGCGTCCTCAAACTACGGCCTGCGGGCCACATGCGGGTGTTTTTGCTGTTTTGTTTTTTTACTTCAAAATAAGATATGTGCAGTGTGCATAGGAATTTGTTCATAGTTTTTTTTTTTTTTTTAAAACTATAGTTCGGCCCTCCAACGGTCTGAGGGAGAGTGAACTGGCCCCCTGTTTAAAAAGTTTGAGGACCCCTGCTCTGGGGAATAACCACCCCCCAGAGTTTTTCTGAGGCGTCTGTGTGCCGGCCTATGCGGAGCACCTGGCGCAGCAGCATGGGGCACTTGGAAAGCACACGGTGGGGGTGTGCTGTGACTCACCACCGTCCTCACAGGGGAGAAAGCGCTCTCCCATTGGTGCACAGGGGGCTGGGGAGGGCAGTGTTTCTGACTGCCAGCAGAGAACCCGGATGGTGGGGATAAGGCAGCAAGCTTACCAGGCCTGGCTCCTCATCCAAACCTGCCCCGTCCCTGGGGTGGGGGTGGGGGAATTAACAGGGAGACCAGGGGCCCCCCAGGACCCGGGGACCTGTGGGAGGTCCTGCCCACCGCCCCAGGACCGGAGGGCTCTGCTTCCCCGGTCCCTGCCCTGTAGGAACACAGCTAACGCGGGCACAGAGGCCTGGCGCCTGCAGAGCACAGGTCTGATAGAGCACGCGGCACACTGGGGCCGGCAGCCGAGAACTTGGAGCAGTTAGGGATGAAAGGGAGGCCGGGCACCTCTCTCCTGCCCTCGCTCCCTTTCATGTCAACTCTGCCAGAACCCGAGGCCTCACAGAGAGGAGCCCTTCGCCATGTGGGGCTCGGGCTGGGGAGGGTGGGCAGGGCGTCCCAGCCCCTCCCTCAGGTGTGGCCCAGACAGGGCTCAGCAGTGCTGGGAGGGGAGGAGGCTGTGCCCAGCGTCCTGAGGGGAGCACCTGTGCAGGGCGTGCAGGCCTCACTCCTCTGGTCTCTGAGAGAAAGGGAAGTTGGTGCCTGCAGCGGGGGCAGAGACCTGTCTGATTGATTGATCTGTGCTCCAGGACAGGGCAGGGCCGATCTCAATCAGAGTGGGAAGGAAGGAAGGAAGGAAGGCGATGGGGTCCATAGTTCCCCAGCCTGGCTAAGGGCCCCAATCCCCGTGTGATTCTTGTGAAACCACAGGGCGGGAGACCTCACCCCTAGGGAGGGCCCTGGAATCTGCTTCTTCCACAGATTAATCGGCCGCGTCTGCTCTGTGGCAGGATTGGGGAGCTGGGTTGACGTGGCTCCGTTCCCTTCACACTCCAGCAGCTGGAGTTAATTGGGCTCATTCATAATCAGTCTCAGGATTCCCCCAAACCCCGCGCCCCCAGGACATCTGACCCCCAGAGCTGGGTGACCCAGCCCAGGCCTGATGGCCAGTAAGATGGATGGCCTGGCCACTGGAGGGGCCAGCGAGGGGATGGCGGGAGGGAGTGTCCGTCTCCCCCAGGCAGCGCCTTGCCAGGCCATCCATCAGCCCTAATCACTGCTGGGAGAGAGCTCTTTCTCAGCTAATTAAAATCTCTCCGGCTGCCATCGAGGCCTGTTTCCTCTCATTTGTGTTCTTTGGAGATGAGGGATGGTTGTTAGGCTGGACTGGCACACCCTGAGGTCTCTGTCACCTGCCCAGGGTCCCTGAGCCCTGTCACCTGTCCCCGGTTTCAACCTCAGGCAGCCTGAGCTTAGGCCATGAGGGAAGGGCAGGGGCTGGGTAGCCGTTGGGTAATTCCTCCCTGTGTGGCCCCTCCTGGCCAGCTGGGCTCATTGCCCCAGGGGACAGAGGCAGGACAGGTGGGGCGGGGTTGGGGAAGAGATAGGCAGCTGGACCATGGACACACTATCGAGCATAGAGCTAGGTGCCCACCCCAAGCTGCAACATGCCTGGCAACCCTCTCTCTTCCTTTCGACTTTCCCTAAAGCCTTCCAGGAGACCTAGTTCAAACCCCACCTGCTCTAGGAAGCCTGCCAGGATGATAGTCCCCGCCCACATCCACACAGTGGCTTCTTTCCTGATGGGGGTTCCTTGGTGCCATGCAGAACAGGGCAGGAGAGAGAGATGCTGTCGCAGGAGACTCCAGGGCCCACATCACAGGCTGGCACGGGGTGGGCACAGGGGAGCCTGGAGTGGAGGGCCCCGTTCCTGGTCAGCACGTGCTCTCTCCTGCCCAGTCCGAAGCCCCTAACCCGCCCCCTGCCTGACCCCGGCTGGGCTTACCTTGGCCCCCTGTCCGCAGCCTGAATCCCTGCAGCCACGATGAGGGCTGTCTCAGCAACAGCCAGGACCACGTCCCTCTGGCCGTGCTGCCCCTGTTGGCCATCTCCTCCCCACAGTACCAGGATGCGGTTGCCACCGTCATCGAGCAAGCCAACCAGGTCTACGCAGAGTTCCTCAAGTCCCCGGATGGCATCGGCTTCAGTGGGCAGGTAGGACAGCTGCGCCCACCTCCCTGCCTTGGCCCCACGCGGAAAGAGGCTCGAATCTGCCCAAAGGATCTAGACCAGGCTGCTCAGGAGCCATGGTGTCTGAGACCCAAGAAGGCTTTTAAGATCTTTGGGTTTGACCCCATTTTACAGATAGGAAGAGTGAGGCCAACATCTGAGTTCTGATTGTGAGCCCATGCTGACCACTGGCCCATGCCTGATCCCTAGCCTCAGGCTGACCCTGGCCCCAGTCTGACCCCACACCCTAACCTGGTCCTGTCGTCAGCTGACCCTGGCTCCAGTCTGACCTTTGGCTCCAGTCTGGTCCTGTTCTCAGCTGACCCTGACCCCAGTCTGACCCCTCACCCTAGTCTGGTTCTGTCCTCAGCTGACCCTGGCCCCAGTCTGACCCCGCACCCCAGCCTGGTTCTGTCCTCAGCTGACCCTGGCCCCAGTCTGACCTCTCACCCTAGTCTGGTCCTGTCCTCAGCTGACCCTGACCCCAGTCTGACCCCTCACCTTAGCCTGATCCTGTCCTCAGCTGACCCTGACCCCAGTCTGACCCCTCACCCTAGCCTGGTCCTGTCCTCAGCTGACCCTGGTCCCAGTCTGACCTCTCACCCTGGTCTGGTCCTGTCCTCAGCTGACCCTGGCCCCAGTCTGACCTCTCACCCTGGTCTGGTCCTGTCCTCAGCTGACCCTGGTCCCAGTCTGACCCCGCACCCTGGTCTGGTCCTGTCCTCAGCTGACCCTGGCCCCAGTCTGACCTCTCACCCTGGTCTGGTCCTGTCCTCAGCTGACCCTGGCCCCAGTCTGACCTCTCACCCTGGTCTGGTCCTGTCCTCAGCTGACCCTGGCCCCAGTCTGACCTCTCACCCTGGTCTGGTCCTGTCCTCAGCTGACCCTGGCCCCAGTCTGACCCCGCACCCTGGTCTGGTCCTGTCCTCAGCTGACCCTGGCCCCAGAATGAGCACCCCTTCCCTAATGCAGCTCTCTCAGGCCTCCTGGGACAGGCTCCTTGTTATCCAGGTGCTCTGGATGCGTGGGGGTGAAGGGTCAGCAGTGGCCAGGCCTGTAGTCCCAGCTGTGCCTCCTGCAGGTGTGTCTCATCGGGGACTGTGTGGGGGGCCTCCTGGCCTTTGATGCCATCTGCTACAGTGCGGGGCCCTCGGGCGACAGCCCTGGCAGCAGCAGCCGGAAGGGGAGCGTCAGCAGCACCCAGGTGCGGGCCGGAGGGGGGGAATGGTGGAGGGGTCTGTCCTGGGGAGCAGGGGCCTCTCTGAGGGCAGTACTGATAACCCTTGACACATGCACCGTGAAATCCAGGTCACGAAGTATATATTGTATCGCAATCTTACAGGAGTAGCAAGAGATTACTATCACAGGGGAGGGAACGGAGGCCCAGGGGGGCTAATTTGGGGTCGGGCCCCCAGGTAAGCTGCCCCGAGTCCCACTAAATCGCCAATCCCTCTGGGGGCAGGAGACAGCCCTGTGACTAGACTCCCACCACTACCGTATGGTGGCTTTCACGCTTCTTTTGGAAGACGCACTGCCTCTCACGTCTAGGAGAAAGGTGTTCCTTGTGCCTGGGGAGGAGGCAGGGCCCCCAACCCCCCGTGACTGCAGTGCCCTCCTGCCCTCTCCTTGGTCCCACAGGACAACCCCGGGGTGGAGGAGGAGTGCAGTCTGGCCAGCAGCAAGCGGCTCAGCAAAAGCAGCATTGACATCTCCAGCGTGTTGGAGGATGAGGAGCCCAAGAGGCCGTTGCCACGGAAACAGAGCGATTCCTCCACCTATGACTGCGAGGCCATCACCCAGCATCATGCCTTCCTATCAAGGTAACCGTTCCCTGTGTCCCATCTTCCTTCCGGCAAAGCATCCAGAGCAGAGAGCACCTTGGCTTAGCATCCTAGGGGTGGCTTAGGACCAGTCACATGTCCCAGGTCTTTCCTGGGGGGCCCGGAGACAAGCCTGAGCCCAAGGCTGCTCCCCATGGGCCCTGGGCTGAGACCTGGGCCCTGGACTCTGTCTCCGCTCCACCACCCCAACTTTCAGAGGGAGGGGACAGCCAGCCTCACATCCCCGAGCCTCAGGTTCATCTTCTGCAACATGGCACATGCTGCCCAGCCTCCTTTCCTGGCGGTTTTAAGAACCTGGTGAAAGAACAGTTATATTGTGTGTTTTGTGAGCAACTCCAGGCGTGTGTTCTGACTGTTTCTCAGACGAGGCAGTGCAGGCGAAGTCAGTCAGGAAGGTTCCTGGGACCACACAGCCTGGGACGAGAGCTGGGCTCTGCCCGGGTTCCCCAGCCCCCAGGACACAGCACACTTTCCTCGTCGGTGCCAGGGCCTCCATGGAGCCGCCCGCCCTTGAACCTTTTAGAAGGGTCATGGTCATCGACACCGGCTAACTGAACTGTCTGCACGTTACTCAGGAGACACGTGGGTATTGAGCATAGACCCACCTCGGAAGGAACACCTCTTCCCTTTCTCCTCAGTTCTCTCCTCCGTCGCTCCCTCCTCCTTTCTTACCCCAGTGACAAGTAGCAGGAGGCCAGCTCAGCATTTGGGAAACAGATCACCTCAGCACCCAGAGGGAGCCACGGCTAATGCTTTGGTGTTATTTTCTTTCAGTATTTATATATTTTACATGCCTTGCAATTGGCTTTACTTTAAAAAACACACACACACCTACCCTTATAGTGCAGTGGTCGGCAAACTCATTAGTCAACAGAGCCAAATATCAACAGTACAACGATTGAAATTTCTTTTGAGAGCCAAATTTTTTAAACTTAAACTTCTTCTAATGCCACTTCTTCAAAAGAGACTCACGCAGGCAGTGGTATTTTGTGGAAGAGCCACACTCAAGGGGCCAAAGAGCCGCATGTGGCTCGCGAGCCGCAGTTTGTCGACCACGGTTATAGTGTGATCTTTCCCCCATATAATTAAAAATACTTGGTAGAGCCCTACCTGGTTTGGCTCAGTGGATAGAGCATCGGCCTGCGGATTGAAGGGTCCTGGGTTCGATTCCAGTCAATAGCACATGCCCAGATTGCGGGCTCGATCCCCATTGGGGGCGTTCAGGAGGCAGCCGATCAGTGAGTCTCTCTCATCATTGATGTAGCTCTCTCTCTCCCTTTCTCTCTGAAATCAATAAAAATATTTAAAAAAATAATACTTGGTAGATAGTCTTAACAATATTTTATTGAGTAAACGGACACATTTACTTAATCCCAGTCATTGGACGCTTTGGCTTGTTCCAATTCTTCAACATTATAAATAGCGCCCTGGTGACGACCTTCGTGCATCAACATTCATGTGCATATTAGGGCTTTTTTGTTTGCATGGATTCCTGAAGGAGGGATTATTAGGACAGAGGCTCTGCATAGTTAAATCTCTGGCTATTTAAAGCCCCTCTGACAGACGATTCTTTAAAAGAAAAGCAGTTATGTTTCAAGTTCGGGCTGCGAGGTAAAAATCTCCACATTTCTGGCTCATCCTTGAAAAATCCTTTAAGAAAACCCCACATTTGGGGAGTGACAAGAAGCTGGAGGCTTTCCGTAGCTGGTCCGACGCAGCCCGCTTTTCCCTCTGGTGCAGGGACAGATGGCTGTTTCTTTGGCAATTAAGTAGTTGGCGTGTGGTTAGGGACCACGCTGTACATGAAATACGTCTTGTTAAACTCCAGTCATCGTCCTCACGGGGAGATGCTCACACCACCAGAGGCAAAGGCGTGTGGCAGGCAGGACCCTTGCCCACACGCTGTTCCAACTGTGATTCCTAAAATTCCCCCTCTCTTCCAACTGGAGTATGTCCGACGAATCTGCGTTCTATCGATTGATTCGTCCATCACATAATCCCACGGGATTGTCTTCAACTCAAGGCTGCCAGCTGGAAGGTCAGGGAGGGCCCCCGTGTTCCTGCCCTTCTGGGGCAGCCTGCTCTGGGCCTGTGGCTAAACATCAACTCGTACTCTTTGGGGGCAACGGGGTGCCTGGGATGCGAGTGATTGGAATTCTGTGTCTTGCCGTTTTCTCTTTAAGCTCTGCTTCATCGGCAGGCTGGCGGGGAGGGAGGACCGAGCTGTGTGCATCTGTGTCTGCGGGTTGCCTGGAACATGAGTTACAAACGAGAGCCCTAATCTGGCAGGACCGACACCGCCCAGCTGGTCTGCGTAGTGGCCAGCTGGGCTTCTCTGGGAGCGGGGGCAGGGACTCGCTGTGTGGCCATCACAGAACCGGCACGAGGGGCAGGCCTGCCAGCGCGTGGGAGGCTTAGTGGTCTCAGGTTCTCGGCCAGTTGCAGTGGGTCAGGTTTCATTGGCCATGCGGATTTGCTGAGGTGTCATCTGCGGCTGCTTGCATGCTACACGGTGGAGTTAAGTCGATGTGATGGAGACCATATGGCCCTCAAAGTCTAAAATATTTACCATCTGGCCCTTGACGGAAAAAGTGGGCCGATGACCCCGGCCTTAGCCAAATGTTGGCCAGGCCTCGGTGGCCAATGCTGAGAGGTGGCCAGCTTGTGCTGATGGCGTCCAGCGAGTGGACTCTGGTCTGGGCCCTGCCCCAGAGATGGAGGGCGGGGCTCTCCGTACCCAGACTTCAAGCTGCCCAAGTGAATGCTTCACTTCCATGGCCCTTCCCTAACCCGCCGCCTCTGTCTCCCCCGCTCCCCAGCATCCACTCGAGCATGCTGAAGGATGAGGCCGAGCCCCCTGCGGTCAGCCTGGGCCGCTTGGACTTTGACGTGTCTGACTTCTTCCTCTTCGGCTCGCCCCTCGGCCTGGTCCTGGCCATGCGGAGGACGGTGCTGCCCGCGCTGGATGGTGGGTGTGGCACAGCCTGGGGTTGAGATGCCTTTGTGTCACTAGCCCACTGTGTCAGGGCCTCAAACTGGGGGCAGGGGGAGGGTGGGTCACAGAGTTGGGGTAGGTGGACAGAGAAGAGAAGAAGGAGGGGGAGGGGAGAGGAGGAAGAATGGGGTGGTTTCCCAGATGGAGCAAAGGTGAGGTAGCCTCTGGTGGATTTCACTGTCCTTGTCACATGCCCTGGGCTGACCTGTGGGCCTGTTGTTCAGTTGTCATGCTCTATGGGAAGAGAAGCCCTCACTGTTTGCCCTGTTGCACCTACCCTCTCCTTCCCCAGTGCCCGGGCAGGCCCACTGCAGCCAGGCCCGCCTCGGTGCCTTTGCTCACGCAGTGCCCACGGCCTTGAATGCCGTCCTCGTTCCTCTGAAATACACATGCAGGTGGTTAGGCCTTGATTCTGAGGATGCAAGAGGCTGGAGGCACCTTGGAGATGAACCCACCAGGGCTTCTCAAACTTCTTTTGTCTCAAAGCTCTCTGACGCCCTACAATACAGAACAGAGAAACAGGGAGGGGCTCTGCATGAAGTGGGGAGAGAGAGGGGAACCCCTTGGCTGCCCTGATGTCACTAAGGAACCCTAAGGCTCCCTGGATGTGGTCAGTCCAGTCCCCTGACCTAAGAGCGACAGGGAGACGCACGGAGGAGAAGGAGGCCTCAGTGGAGACACCTGCTGGTCTGTGAGAGAAGTGTACTGTGGCTCTGGCAAACCAAGGACTACCACCAGGCTAGGAGTTGAGTGGGGCTGGAGGAAGGGGCAGTTGATCCTGAGGAAAAGAGCCTGGGTCGGCTTCATAGGTCAGGTAGCCGCTAAGTGAAAGCTGGAAGAACTGAAAGGGGGTTGGCCAGCGGAGACAGAGGGAGAAGGGCCTGCTGGGAGGAGGGCAGCTGGAGCCAAGGCACAGAGAAAGCAGGCCTGCTGGGGGAGTTTCCGATGGCCATCGTGGCACAGTCTGGGTGCCTACAGCAGGGCTCCCAGGTGGGGCCGATGGGCAAGGCCTTGATGCCAAACTGAACGTGTGGCTTTGAGGCTGGTGGTAGCAGGGAGCCATGCACTTCGTGAGCAGAGGAGCAGGCTACGCAAAGCTGCGCTCAGGGAAGCCTTCTAGGGCCGAGTGAGCAGGGACCAGCAAGGGGCTCCCCTGTGTTGCTCCCAGGACTCCAGGTGCGTCCAGCCTGCAGCCAGGTCTACAGCTTCTTCCACTGCGCAGACCCCTCCGCCTCACGGCTTGAGCCGCTGCTGGAGCCCAAGTTCCACCTGGTGCCGCCCGTCAGCGTGCCCCGCTACCAGAGGTTCCCGCTGGGCGATGGACAGTCCCTCCTCCTCGGTAGGCTCCTGGGGGGTGAGAGCGTGTGCTGAGCCGGAGGCTGGGCCCCGCCAGGCGCCCTCCAGGGTCCCCGTCTCTGGTCCCGCCTCTCCAAGCTGTCAGCTGATGGAGTGACTAGACGCGGCTGAGCAGGGGCTGTGTGCTCTGGGGGCACAGGACAGGCAAACAGCTGACCCACCTGCTCTCCAAGCAGCCCACCTGTGTGAGCGCCTGCTCAGTAGGAGGCAGCTTGGGGCTCAGAGACCCAAGCTCTGCTCCCTGACAAGCTTGCTGGCTAAGCTCCTGGGCCGGGGCCAGCATAATGCTCGCGCTGTCAGACCTCATTGGAGGTCCCGGGGTCCAGCTGAGTGCTGTTGCCCAGTGCCCAGCCTGCACTCGGAGGTGCAGAGCAGGAGATATCTCATCCCAGCAGGCTTCACGCACAGGGGGCTTTTGACCAAGGCTTTTGGATCGCTGGAGAAGAGCTGGGGGGTGGGTGTTGGGGGATCTTCTAGGTCGAGCAGAAACAAGGGCAGGTGGGTTTGGGGGAGGCCAGTGAGGCCAAGGGGAGGCCTGTAATGGACAGTCAGGGGCTTGGAGATGCGGGCCTTGGCTCCACCCCCCGGAGCCTGTCCAGAGGTGTGGCCAGATTGTGGGGGGAGGGCTGTGTCTGTGGCTCATTCAGGATGCAAACCACCCCCCAACCCGTTTCGATGAAAACTCAATTTCCAAAGCCCCGCTTCGTCAGGAGCTTCCACCGACAGAAGAGGCTCTAAACCCCCCTCCCCCACCCTCCAATGCGTCCCTCTTCGGTCAGGGCATGCCCACGCCCCCAGAGAGCCCCCCAGCTCCAGGCTGCAGTGCCCATGCACTTGTGGGCTCAGCCACAGTCCCCTGTAGCTCAGGGCAGAGGTTTGAACAAGAGCACATGATTATGGGTCACCCGTGACCTCAGCTGGTGTTTGAGGGTCCTCTCCCAGGGGCGCCCTCGGCAGCTCTATTAGGGGAGGAGTGATGGTTGGGACCCTGACTTGTGCCCACAACTTAGAGGGCATGAAACCCAACTATGTATTATGGGGAAGGCGTCCCAGCCAGGTTCCGGGGGGTGAGAGGTGCAGGTTGCCTGTCTGGGGTGAGAGAGCAGGGCCGGGGGTGGTCACTGCTGACCGCCTGCCTCCCACGCGCGTGGGGCCGGCACAGCATGGGGCTCTGTTTGAGACGCTCCTCGGCCCTGACTGTGAGGTTCTCCCTCCAGCGGATGCCCTGCACACCCACAGCTCCCTCTTCCTGGAGGGCAGCTCCCAGGGAAGCCCGCCGATGGTGGACGCCCCCGCCTCGCCCCCTCAGGCCCCGAGGTCCCAGCGCCCGGGGCGGAGGATGAGCCAGGGCAGCTCGCACAGCGGGAGCTCCGAGTCCTCAGACAGCCTGGCACCCGTCGGCGCCTCCTGCAGTGAGTGAGCGTCATCTGGGGGGTCTCCCTGGGTTCAAGGGAGAGGGACCTACCTCTGGGTGGCTGCTGGTCCACCGCCAGAGCTGCCGAGGCCCGGGAGGAGGGGTAACTGAAATCACACTGAACTCTGACCTCAGAGAGAACTTTGACCCTGACTGTGGAATGAGCCAGGATCCCTCCTGGCACAAACTGAGCTCTGACCTCGGCCAGAGCCCTGATCCCAACATTCTGTTTCCCCATTGGGAACCCTGCTGACCGGCAGCCCAGCGGGTGGGACCGTGGACGCCTCCGCGGGTCCCCACTCCTGGGGACCAGCCTGCGGCACGTGTCCTAGAGGAGGGGAGGGTGGGAGGTGGGGAGAGAAGCCATGTCCCAGAGCTCATTGTGAGCTGGCTGCCGGCCTCACACATGTGCCCCGAGTGGGACGTCCACTACTGCGCCTGTGCATGGGGTCCCACACTGCCCCCAGGGTCAAGGCCCAGGCAGTCTGCTCTGTCCTCACCTCCCTCTCGGCCCCTCAGTCACGGCCAAGTGGTGGGGTGCCAAGCGCATCGACTACGCCCTGTACTGCCCTGAGGTCCTCACCGCCTTCCCCACTGTGGCGCTGCCCCACCTCTTCCACGCCAGCTACTGGGAGTCCACGGACGTGGTGGCCTTCATCCTGAGACAGGTACGCCGCCCCTCAGGGCCGCCGCAGGGTCCTGCCCTTCGGTGTCTGGAGAAGAGCTGGCCCTGCAGCACTCAGCCAGGTGGGGGGGCGACAGCCAGACCATGGGCTTCTTAAGGAGCACTGGCTCCTGGCTGATGGCCTGGTACTTTCTAGAAAGTTCAGTAGAAACTACATGGGAGAATGGACCCACGTTTCGACTTGGAGAGCGGAGTACTAAAGGCCTGCTCTCGGCGGGTCTCAGTGTCCTGGTCTGTCGGTGGCTCAGAGGCCAGAGGGTGGGGAGAGCCTGGGGGAGGAGGTGGGAGGTAGGGGGCGGGCCCCGGTCACACACAGCCTAGATGGCCAAGGTCAGGAGTTTGATGCTATGCAGGGTCCAATCAGGAGCCATTGCAGAGTTTTGAACAAGGGGGAGATTTCAACTGACTTGTGTTTTTAGGAGGAAGGCTGCCGTTTGTGGGGAGAGAGCATGAGCCCCTTCATGAGGCAAACACAGGAGCCCAACTTCACAAGGGCAGCTTGGGCTGAGGTGCTGGTGGTGGAGGCGCTGAGGGTTTGAGCTGGGGTGACAGGCCCCGCTGAGGTCGGAGCTGTAAGGGAGAGGGGAGCCTACGGGTCCTGTTCCACGTGAACATTCACAGGAGTGCCATTCCTTACGGTTGGGGAGGAGCTGGGCCGGGGCGGGGAAACTGAGTCTTGTCTCTGGGCCTGGGAGGGTGAGATGCCTGTCAGATGTGGAGAAGGAAGGGGAGTAGAGAGTCTGGAGCTTGGGAAGATGTCAGGCTTAGAGATAAAAATGTGGATGATCAGAGCCGGGATGGCATTTAAAGCCAATGACAGGGTGACAGGTTCAATGCTCTGACTTTGACACCAATTCCAAAGTGTGGCTTCTTCCCTGCACCAAGCAATTCTCCAACACCAGCCGGGTGCCTCACAATTTAACTCAGTTCTGACACTGCCTACCTGGAAATAGCTCAGATCCCACAGGGTAACGGTTCAGTCCCACAAGACTGACACCCCACCCCCCCGCCCCCCTGCCCCACACTCAGACGCCAATCACAAGTCCAGGCTGCCACCTGGGCTTCTGAGGGACTGATCAGAGGTCCCCATTTCCCTTCCTTGGGTCTGATGACTGTAATTTGCTAGAGTGGCTCACAGAACTCAGAGACATTTTCCTTACTAGATCAGCATTTTATTATAAAAGGATATAACTCAGGGGCAGGCAGATGGAAGAGACGCCTAGGGCAAGGTGTGGGGAAGTGGCGGGAGCTTCCCTGCCTCCCCCGGGATGCTGCTCTGCCCAAACCTCCACGTGCTCACCGAGCCAGGAGCTCTGCGAACCCTATTTGTGGAGGTTGCTATGGAGGCTTTATTACTAGGCTCGATTGATGAAATCATTGGCCACTGGCTGCTGATCCAACCTCCAGCCCCTCTCTCCTCTCTGGAGGTGAGGGGTTGGGACTGAAAGTTCAAACCCTCTATTCACAAAGTTGGTTTCCCTAGCAAGCAGCCCCCCACAAGCCACCTCACTAACATAAAAGACACCTTCGTTGCTCTCATCACTTGGGGAAATTACAAGGATTTTAGAAGCTCTGCGCCATAAATGGAGGTGAAAAAAACAAATATATATTTCTTATGATAAGTCACAACACCACAGATACTGAGGGACTTTCCATAGATAGAGAAGTTCAAGGTTGAGTCCTGCAGCTCCAAGAGGGAGAGAGGAGGAATCACTGCCGAGCAAGAGAGGATGGATGAGAGAGGACCTCTGAGTGGGGCAGAATGGAAGTCATGGGCGGGGCTTTGGTGAGAATGGCTTCAGTGGAGCAATGAGGACAGAAGCCTGATTGGAGTGGGCAGAGGGAGGGGGCAGGTAGGGAGGGAGGACAGAGCTCAGGGGAAGGGAGAGCAGAAATGTGATGATCATTGGAGAGACACTGGGGGTCCCAGAGAGAGTGTTTTTTCTTTCTTTAAGGTGAGCACGGTTATAGCATACTTGTATGCAAAGAAGAATGGTTCAGTGGAGAGGAACCGATCAGTCCCTTATAGGATTGAGAGGGAATGCTGCAGGAGCAATGGCCTTGAGTGGCAGGAGGGGCTGGGATCAGGGCTGGGATCAAAGCTTCAGCCACCTTAGGTGAGGGTCACCTACCTAACAGGAGGGAAGGCAGAGAATGAGTACAGACACAGCTAGCTGTTAAGTTGGGGTGTGGAGGGTAGAAGCTGCTCCCAGGTCAGAGAGCATTTGTGGGCCTGTGCTCTGGTCCCAGCAGTCAGGACAGGAGGGCAGGGACATGGGTCCTGGGGTCTCCAGCCTCCTGAGGGTTCCAAGCTGGGAGGTGAGGAGGCTTGGGGGTGGGCCTTCTGGCCACAAGCTGACGGGCCCTGACACTCTGGGAAGGAGGAGGCGGGGTTGAGATGGCCTGACCTGGAGCCCTGCTTGGCATCTATCAGGTGATGCGCTATGAGAGTGTGACCATCAAGGAGAGCGATGGCTTGGATCCTGCCACCCTGAGCCCCACTAACCCCCGAGAGAAGTGGCTTCGTAAGAGGACCCAGGTCAAGCTGCGGGTATGTGCTGGTTGGAGTCACGCCCTGGTTGGGATGTGACCTCAGAGAAGTGGGGCTGCCCTGGGGGCTGGGGCATCCACATGGCAGGTAAGGCCTTTGATTTGCTCCTCAGAGCTGAGCGCTCACACATGCTGGGCTTCATGCTTAGATGAGGCCCAGGGTGCTGCAGTGGGGGTGGGCTGGGGTTTGGGGGTGTATGTAAGATGGGAGAGTTGGTTCCAGGTGGCCTGAATCCAGAGGAACCCGAAGAATGGGGGTCCAGGGCACTGGGGATAATGAGATGCCAACTATGGAGCAACTGCTATATGCAGGGCCTCTAGAGATGTAGGTGTGAATTGGAAAGAGCCCTGTCCATGATCATGGGGCTCACAGTCTGACTCGCCAAGTATGGTCTGGAGAGAGATTTGCCATGACAGAGGGAGGCAAAGTGTAGGAAGGAGATAGAAAGGAGAATTGCAGGGCAGGACATGCATAGCTTCCATGAAGAGTCATCTTTAAAGGGCACTGAGATATAAATAGGAGTTTGCTCTACACATTCATTTATTCACTCAGTAAGCAATCAGTGCCCACTGTGTCCCTGGCCCTCTTCTAGGGAGTGAGTGAAGAATAGGAGTTTACAGACACAGCCACTGCTATGGGGGACACTTCCAGTCTGGTGGGAAGATCCAGACATAGACCCCACAAGGAGTCCTAACAGGTAGAAGGTGATCAGTGCTCCATGAATTGACTCTTCTGTTTTGACATGTTTATTGAGCTATAACTCAGGTATTATTCACCCACTTAAAATTCAATAGGTTTAAAAAAAAAATTCAATAGGTTTTAGTGTATTTGCAGGTGTATGCAACCTGACATTTCATTATTTCAAAAAGAAACACCCTTTCGCCATCATCCCCCAGCCCTAAGCAATCAGTGATCTTTCTGTCTCTATAGATTTGCCCATTCTGGACATTTCACATAAACAGAATAATACAATACATTGCTTTTTGTGTCTGGTTTCTTTCGCCTAGCATAATGTTTTCAAGGTTCATCCATGCATCAGTACTTCATTCCTTTTTATGGCTGAATAATATTCCATTGCATGGATATACCACATTTTTGTTTATCCATGAATCACTTTTTACCCTTTGTCCACTATGAATAATGTTGCTGTAACTATGTGTGTGCAGGTTTTTATGCGAACAGATGTTTTCATTTCTCCTGGGCATATACCTAGGAGTATGGATCAAAGGGTAACTCTAGTTTAATAATTTGAGGAACTGCAAAACTTGTCTAAAGCAGCACCATCATTTTACATACCCCCACAGCCATGTACGAGGGTTCTGAGTCCCCCACATCCTCACCAACACTTGTTATTATCTGTCTCTTGGACTCTAGTCATCCTAGTGGGTATGAAATGGTATCTCATTGTGGTTTGATTTGCATTTCCTTGATGACTACCTAGTAAGGTCAAGCATCTTTCCATGTGTTTGTTCCCATGAACCAACTCTTCCCCCTCCCGTGTTCCTGTGAGGGGGCCTGGGTCCCGCACTTGATGGAGTGTCCCCAGGGCAGGGTTAATGTCTGGTTCCTCTTTGTGTCCACCAAGCCCAGCCGAGGGACCGATGCAGACGAGGTGGCTACCAATGTTTGTTGAACTGAATTAAAATTCCCTGGGAACTGAGAGGAGGTAGAGGCCTTTTGGGGGCGTCCAAGCAGTGTTTCTGGGCGGGGACAACATTGAGTCAGGTCATGGTGGATGTGCTGGACTCCGGGGGCAGGAGGCCAGCGATGGCATGTAGGGTGGGGGGCCCAGTGTGAGCCAAGGCCTAGAGGCCACTGCAGAGCCCAGCCTGAAAGGACCAGAGGGGCTCGGAAGGGGAGCAGGAAAGAGGGCTGAGAGGCTGCCGGGCAGGGCTTTAACGCTGAGCTCATGGTTTGGACTTCACCCGGGGGTTCTGGGGCTAACAGATTTGTGCTTTATAAAGCTGGTGGACCTGCGGGGGGTCTGTTTTTGAATATGGAGCTTCATTAAGATGCCATTAGCAGAGCCCAGGTGAGAGAAAACACGGTGTGGGGGAGAGATGCCAGGGGGGCAGTTCTGTAGGGGAAGGGCCGCCAGACTGAGTGGCTATGGTGATGAAACCAGGCCGAGAGTGGGGGTGCTGGCCAGTGGAGGCCTCTGAGCTGCAGAATGAGCTGACACCGGGAGGGAAGAAGGGTGGGACGCTGGGATGACTGCAGATGAAATGATGTGATGTCCGGGGTGGCTCCAGATCCTCTGGGGCGGGGGTGGCATGGGGATTCAGCAAGGGAAGGGCACCAGAGTGGCCGCGCGTGGATCGGCGGAGGAGCTGGTGTCAGGCACACGATTCTCTCTGCTCTTGTCCATCCTCACTAAGAGCTAAGACAGATGGTAAAGGGCTGTGGCATGTGAGCAGAGAGGTGGAAGGAAGAAGCGAAGGGAGCAGACTGGCCGTTTCCAGCCTAGGAACCCAGGAGGATGCCAGGCAGTGAGGACTGGCGTTCCTCGGGGCCGCGGGGACAATGAGAGCAGAGAATGCTCCCCTCCGGGGACCCCAGCACTCGCGGGGGACAGCGTTAGGGTCTCAGGGTCTGTTTTTCTCATGTGAACGCGTCTTGGGAGCTCTAATGGGGACTAATAGGAAGGCATGCTTTGGCAGGTCCATGTCCCTCCAGCCAGTCCTGAGGACAATGCCACGGAAAGGCAAGCGGCAGCCCCTTATGCAGAGGCTGAGCTGGTTTCTGTCCTTGCAGAACGTCACTGCCAACCACCGGGCCAACGACGTGATTGCCGCCGAAGACGGCCCCCAGGTCCTGGTGGGACGGTTTATGTACGGGCCCCTGGACATGGTGGCTCTGACGGGAGAGAAGGTACAGAGGCTGGGCATCCCCTCCTTGACTGCCCACACGCGCACCAGGTGCCTCATGGTACCACATGGCATGTGGGCTGAGGGCTGAGGGAGGCCGAGCGGGGAGACACCCTGTCTGGGGAGGTCAGGGGCGGGGGGCAAGCCAGGAAGCAGGGGTGAACTTGGTGCATCTGAGGGGCCAGTCGTAGCTGCAGTGGGGAGAGAGAGAGGGTGGTAGGAACCAGGAAACATCAGGCAGGACCCCAAGCCCCAGAGTCCTGTTTTGGCAGAGAGCTCCCTGGCCGAGCCCCCAAGCCAAGCCTGCAGCACCCCAGTCTCAGTGCATTCCCTGGCCCCCTTGCTGCCTCCAGGTGGACATCCTGGTGATGGCGGAGCCGTCCTCGGGCCGCTGGGTGCACCTGGACACGGAGATCACCAACAGCAGCGGCCGGATCACGTACAGCGTGCCGAGGCCCCGGCGCCTGGGGGTTGGCGTGTACCCTGTGAAGATGGTGGTCAGGTGAGACCCAGGACACACTCCCATGGTGGCTGCACCACTGCTCTGGCCCTTCCAGCCGAGCCTCTCCAGAAGATGGGGCCCTCAGGGTACTCTGTTTTGGGCCTCATCCCTGCCTGTGGGGAGAGAGAAAATGGACGAGGTCATCATCAGATTCTCTGGACCCAGACTGAGCTCTGACCCAGTGGCACGCTGACCTCTGGCCCCCAGCTAACCCCTGACCTGGGCACATGGCTGAGCACCAGTGGTACTTTTCAGGGGCGACCAGACCTGTGCGACGAGCTACCTCACGGTGCTGCCCCGTGGCATGGAGTGCGTGGTATTCAGCATCGACGGGTCCTTTGCAGCCAGTGTGTCCATCATGGGAAGTGACCCCAAGGTCCGGCCAGGGGCAGTGGACGTTGTCCGGTGAGTGCTACTTCCCTGCAAGGGACATGTCCCCCGTGGGCAGGAGCCAGCAGACCTGGGGGAGACAGATAAGCTTTTTCTGGTTTCCTCCAAGAATCCCACTGGCCTTGGGGCCAGGCTCCAGTGTTAATTTACCTGCGTCCCTGAGATACTTCCTGCCGCGTCCTAGACCCCAGATCCCCCCGCCCGCCCTGCCCTCCTTCCTCCGCCCGCCCTGCCCTCCTTCCCGCTTACTCTAACTCTATCTGAGCCTTCTCTGCAGGGAATCAGGCCTGGTCTCTCACATTCTGACCCCAATCAGGATAAATCCGTGTGTTCTGATGATCTCCTGCTGTGTAACAAATGGCTCCAAACTTAGCTGCTTAAAATAATAATTATGATTCTGTCTCATGGTTCTTCGGACTGTCTGGGTTCTTTTGCAAGGTTTCATGTGGGGTGTCTCTAGCAATTTCAGTCAGAAGGTGGTCTGGGCTGGGGGCGTCTGAAGGCTCCCCTGGGCCGGATGTTCAGGAGGGCTGGCTGCTGACTGCATATGCTGCTCCTTGCCTGGGGGCTCTGTTTCTCCCCATGGCTGCTGCCCGTGGCTAGCCTAGGAGGCCTCAGGCTATTCAGACGGTGCACAGGGTGGCTGGCTCCCCCTGGGTCCCAGATCCAGGTGGAAGCTGCAGGCCTTCTTCTGACCCAGCCTTGGGAGGCACAGAGTCCTTCCCACTGCATTCTGTTCGTTATAAGCTAGTCGCAGGATCCGCCCAGATTCAAGGGGATGGGCCCACATACATGTGAATGCTGGGACCCAGGGCTCACTGAGGGGCCATCTTTCGAGACTAGCTAACCACAGGGCTAGTTGAGAGATGGGATCTATTCCAGCTGGTTGGAGAAAGCAGAGTAGGCTTCCTGGGAGAGGTGGCATTTGAGATATCCCCTAAAGGATGGATGTATACATGATTTTCAATCCATGCCATTGTACAAACATTATCAAATGAAAAAAGGCAAAGAAAGAAAGAAAATTGACTGATTTAGACAGGCCAAGAGGAGGACACACGGTGACAAGGACAGGGAAGAGCAGAGAGCATATGGGGGGCAGGAGGGACAAGGTCAGGGTTTGATTTTGGAGACCAGATTAGGACAGGGCAGGAGTGTGGCTGGAATCGCAAGGCCATTGCATTGCTGAGAGGGGTGCAGAGGGTGTTGACAATAGAAAAGCAAAAGAGGCACCACTTTCGTTCCTGCCGCCCTCCCTGCCTCCCTCCACCCCCGCCTCCCTTTCCTAAGCCAGGCCCTGTGCTGGGCACTGATGAGGGGAGAGATCCGAGGAGGAGGAGTCTCACGGTCCGTGGGGAATCAAGTCACGGGTGTGAGACGCTGATCCAGGACTCCAAGTGATCAGAACCCCAAGAGTGGAACGGGTCCCGGGTCCTGAGAGTCCTTGGTGTTGGGATAGTGACGGTCCGGCCTCACCCCAGTCGCAGTGACCGCTTTGGGGAGAGAATACTATCCTGGCTCGGGGGCTCCTAGGGGACGGCTGACTCATGACGCCCTGTGGGAACAGGTCACGGACTGGCTCAATGTCATCCCCCGTATAAGGCTGTGCCGTTTATTCCCATGAACATCTCCTCCAAAGCCGCCTTAGTCATTATCCCACAGCTGGGAAAGGGAGGCTGTGGTTGGTCCTTCCTCTCTGGGGATCCTTCTGGTGCTCTCCCCTCTTTCCCGCGGGCTCCTGGGGCCACTCGGTGCTCCCCAAACCTTGCTGCCCATCAGAAGCTGCTTTTTGTCATCACAGATCACTGGATCCCACGCCAGTGTAACCAGACTCTCTGGGGGTGACACCGGGGCCCGTGCATTGTTACAAAACCTCCCCAATCTCCTCGGTCACCTGCCAGGTCTGGAAACCCCCCATCTGTAGTAGCCAGTGGGTGGCTAGTGCCCCAGCAGCTCCCAAACAGGTCTGCGCTTAGCTGACGTCTCCCAGCCAGGATGCCATGCGAGGCAGCGGAGCGCTCGTCCCACTGTGCTGTGTGAGCACAGAGAAGGGACGCTGCTTCTGCCTGGGACGCTGGGAGGATGGGAACACCAGGAGATGGACGCTGAGGCTGCTGGGGGAGGGTGTGCAGCGGGAGAGTGCAAGGCTGGTCCCGGGCAGCCAAGCAGCTCCGTGTGACTGGGGGAGGGAGGCCAGGCTCAAGGGCACAGCATGGAGGCCACTAGTGAGGAGAGGGCTCATGACCTCAGGGCACTGGGGAGCCAGGAATGGCTTTAGGCAAAGTTAGATCTGTGATTTACAAACATCACCATGGAAACAGTACAGGGCATAATAGTGCAGCACCTGTATGAAGCACAGCAGGCCAGGGACATTTGGGATTAATGCATTTATTTCATCCTTAGCATGACCTGCGTGGTAGGTGCTAATATTATCTCCATGTCACAGGGTTAATGAACCTGCCCAAGGTTGCAGGCCCAGGTTAGATTGAAGCGTGTGGGGGGTGTGGAGCAAAGGGCCCCGCCAGGAGGCTCCTGTAGTGGCCACGGCAGACCTGGGGCCTGAGCTAAGGCTGAGAAGTGGATTGCAGTGGGAGAACGCAGTAAGGACCTGGTAGAATGAAAGGCTGCTCCCTGATTGGAGGAGGAAGGAGGGCGGCAAAGGGAAAGGGCGGGAATCAAAGGCGCTTATCTCTGGTTCCAGAAACTTGAGTGACATAGGCAGCACCACAGAGAAGGGCCATGGGCAGAGGGGCCCGGAGTCGGGCGACCAGTGGCTGTGAGCACGCGGTGCCTGTGGGGCATCCGAGAGAGATGTCCAGGACTCAGGGGCTCACCTGGGAGGATGGATTTGGGGATCCCCCTGGTTTTCCTTAGTGCTCCTTGGAGCAGCCCCCCTGTCTTCTCAGGAAGGCAGCAGGCGGGCAGACCCCTGGGCAGCGGGTGGACTGGGGCGGGGCTGGATGCTGCAATGCCCTCTCACCAGGCACTGGCAAGACCTGGGCTACATGATCCTCTACATCACGGGGCGGCCGGACATGCAGAAGCAGCGGGTGGTTTCCTGGCTGTCCCAGCACAACTTCCCACAGGGCATGATCTTCTTCTCGGACGGGCTGGTGCACGACCCGCTGCGGCAGAAGGCCATCTTCCTCCGCAACCTCGTGCAGGAGGTGAGCGGCCCGCTGGGGCGGGGCTGCGGCCTGGGCAGGGATGCGGCCCCTGGGACTCTCCTCCCTCAACCCCGTGGGCCCTCATCCCTTTACCCACTACCTCCCACTGTGCACGTTGGATGGCCAGTTGGCAAAGGACATTCGAGTGGATCTCAGTGGGTCCTCTCACAGCCCTTCCAGGTAGGTATTGTTATCCCCAGTGACAGATGAGGAAGGTGAGGCTCACCGACTTGCCCAAGGTCTTGAAAACCTTAGAAGCCAGGCCCAGACCATGAACTCTCTGCTGAGGGCACTGGGAAACTATGGAAGAACTTAAAGCCATGGAAGAGCTTAAAGTGGCAGTGTCTTAATTTGGGCTGGAGAAAGATCCCTCTGGCAGCTCTGTGGAGAACGGATTAGTGGGAGCAGCAAGAGGCAGGGATGTCAGGAAGCTGTTGCCCAAACGAGAGACAGGTAGACCAGAGTCTAGTGGTAGCCATGGGATGGAGAGAAAGGCATGGGCAAGCCGGGAGGTAGAATTGCCAGGACCCAGTGATGGTTTCGTGGAGGGAGAGAGGAGCTCTCAGATGTCCCTCTTGAGGAACCAGGAGAAATCCAGGTGCTACTCATCTGACCCGACTGTAATCTCCATGAAGGCACAGTTGTGGCTGCTTTGTCACCAATTTATCTCCAACAAATGGGGCAATGATGACACAGGGTAGGCACGCAATAAATGTTAGCGGAATGAATGAGCAAATGAATGAAATGCAAGGGGACCAGGCTGGGGGAAGATGAACTTATTTGTGGACGCCTTGAGGCTGGAATGGCCATTGGACACGCGCTACCTCAGTCCCAGCTGAGCAGGCCAACGAAGCCATGGGCGGGGGTGAGAGGGGTTGTGATGAGCCCCCAAGGGCAGCAAGAGGAGCAGCAGAGGAACCAGGGGTGCCAGATGCGAGGAGGCAGGAGGGAGGAGCTTCCTGGGATAGGGCAGGAGAAGGTTTCAAGAAGGAGGGAGTGTCCTTGTGAAGGACAAATGTCCTTATGATGAAGGCTGGACACTGCTGACTTGAGGGAAGAAGGGGCACCTGAGAGGGTCAGAGGGGCAGAGCAGTGGGGTGGGAGCAGACAAGGCGGGTCTCGGCTCAGAGGGGCAGTGGTGTGGGTGAGTGTGGACTCACTGGACTGAGGCTTCGGGGAGTGAGCTGGGGCGAGTCAGGAGGTGGAACAGGGAGGGGCAAAGAAACTGCTCCTACCTTTGGGCTAAAGGCAGGTTGGGGGAACCAGCTAATGCGGAGAGGGCCAGTGGGCTGAGGAAGCCCTCTCTTTGGTTCGACACCCAGGACTGGGGAGCAGCTCAGGGAGGGAAGTAAAAATCGGCAGGTTTTGGGGTGGGGAGCAGAAAGACTATGCGGGGCCAGGGCTGTGTGGTTCTGTGTTTTTGCAGAAGCTCTCAGCAGCCAGCATGTAGAAACGGAGAAGGTGGATGTGGAGAAAGTCCAGGCTGAGGGGTGTGTGTGTGTGTGTGTGTGTGTGTGTATGTGTGAGTGTGTGTGTGTGAGTGTGTGTGAGAGTGTGTGTATGTGTGAGTGTGTGTGTATATGTGTGTGTATGAGTGTGTGTGTGTGAGTGTGTGAGTGTGTATGTGTGAGTGTGTGTGTATGTGTGAGTGTGTGTGTATGTGTGAGTGTGTGTGTGTGTATGTGTGAGTGTGAGTGTGTGTGTGTGTGTGAGTGTGTGTGAGTGTGTGTGTGTGTGTGTATGTGTGAGTGTGAGTGTGTGTGTGTGTGTAGGATGAGGGCCTGGAGAATGCAAGGTGGAGGAGAGAGAACCCAGGGAAGCCATGGGGAGCCCCGGCAGGGTGAGGAGGGGTGAGGCAGGAGAGGCGTGCAGAGAACGCAGGTGGGCAAAGGCCAGAGGCTGTCAGAGACATCGAGGGAAGGGGGCGGTCAGCATGGGAAGGCGAAGGTTCAGAGTTCAGAGGGGGCTGTTCCCCGTCCAGTCTTGGAGGTGCTGGTTATTGACCTTAAAGAAGGCAAGACGCTGAGAGGTTCAGGCGGTGGGGGGTCATCCGTGTGGACAGGAGGTCATCCCAGTGATGGTGGGACTTCGGAGGAAGAAAAGCTGGGGCCAAAAGTCCCCAGTGAACTTGGGGGGAGGGTGAATGGGAGAGAAGATGACGTCAATGGGGGCTCTAAGTGAGGAGCCGCGAGATGGTGAGCACCTCAGAGCAGGTGGGGTTTCGTCCCGGTGGGGTGGGCGAGGATCTGGAAGTGACTCTGGAATGAGGAGGAGCTGGGCCATCCTCTGATGGATGAGGCTTCTGGGGAGGACATCAGACCAGCCAGCACCAGGCAGTGGCCAAATGGCGCCTCCAGTCTGATGCGGTGGGGATGGCACGGAGTTGGAGGACAGACAAGACTGGCTCTGTGATATGGAAACCTGGGAACCTGGCCCTCAACTTCCTTGTCCCCAAAGGAGCGCTTTGCCCCATTGTCACGTGACCTATGAATAGTGCAGCTCAGCTGACAGGGTGGGCCAGGGGTGTAGGGTCAGTGCAGAGAAGGGAGGCCACTTCAAGGCAGACCCATGACTTGGATTCTATTGGTTCACAGAGAAGGGCTCCCAGCAGGAATTTCCTGGGGGATGGAGATCCAGAAATCCTTTGGCGGGGGCGGGGGGGGGGGCGGGGGGGGGCAGTGACTGGGCCTCCCTCTCCCTCCATGAGCTGCTCTGTGTTTCAGTGCTTCATCAAAATCAGCGCTGCCTATGGCTCCACGAAGGACATCTCCGTCTACAGCGTGCTGGGCCTGCCGCCCTCCCAGATCTTCATTGTGGGCCGGCCCACCAAGAAGTACCAAACCCAATGCCAGGTGGGTGGAGGCTGGGCTGGGGCTGGGGGTCGGGGAATGGGGGCCAGGGAAAGAGTAAGGGGGAGTAGGTGGTTATTCCCTTATTTGCTCATTCCTTCATCTGCTCACTCACTCATTCATTCATTCATTCATTCAGCAAATACTGCTGGACCCCTGCCTTGAAACAGACAGGCCCTGTGTTGGGAGCAGGGGAGAGTCCCCGGTGGAATCGGGCGTCATGTCATCCAGCCCAGTAGGGAGATGGAAACATGTCCAGACAGTCACAGTGCAGTGTGGCAGGAGCCATACTAAATGAAGGGGGAGCACAGATGGTGGGGCCCCAGACAAGGACAGGTACCCTGGCCTCGGAGCAAGGCTGGCTTTCAGAAGGGTGAGGCATTGCCCTAGAAGGGCCTGCGGTTGGAGGAGCATTTGTGACAGGGGCAGCAGCAAACGCAAAGGTCGGAGGTGACAGAGAACGTGTGTATTCTGGGAACGGCCCGTGCCAGCGTGGCCGAGTGTGACGTGGGGGGAGCGGGAGAGGGGCTGGGGAGGCAGTGCGTGCGTGGCCTGTGTGCCTTGCCAGTCGAGGCTCTGGGTCTGCGGAGTGTTTGCAATTCAGAGGCTGCAGGTGGCAGGTGGGTGGGGGAGGTGGCAGCGCAGTGGAAGGGGAGGGAGGTCGGAGGGTCTGAGAGGCACGTTTAGGAAGAGGGACTGGACTTGGAAATGGCGGTTCAGATGTGTGGGACGAAGGAAGGGAAAGGCAAGGAGGGCATCCTGTTTCCAGCTTGGGGGGAAGCAGGTGGAGGAGCAGATTGAGGGGAAGGCAATGCTCTTTCGGGGCATGTTGAGTGTGAAGGTGGAGGGACCCCTGAGTGGGGATCCCTAGAGCAGTGCTGATCTCAAACTCGTGGTCCCATGGGGATGTTGTTTAAATGCGGATTCTGGTCTGTAGTCGGGGGGTGGGGGGTGGGGGCCTGAGGTGCTGCTGCTGTTGGCGCACAGACGGCACTGAGAGCAGCAAGCTGAGCGCACAGCGGAGAGGAGTGGCCAGAGGGCCACTGTCGGGGCCAGAACATGACTAAATTCCCTGGGCTAGAAGGTGGATGGTGGGAGAGGCTGACAGTTTGGGATTTTAGTGAAAGTGACAAGGATGGGAGTTCCGCCCCCATCAAGAATCCAGAGGATCCGGAAGGCCCACAGGTACAGACAGACGTGAGGGCTCAGCTGCCCAAAGCGGGGCGGGAGCCTTGAATGGTAAGAGCGTCCAGTTTCCTGCAGGTCCCACGGAGAAGCCGGAGGCTCCCTGGGAGGGAGCGAAGGGGTGACGCTGGGGCGTGGGGGCAGGACCAGGCGCCTGCCTGCCCCGCTGGCCTGACTCCTGTCCCCTCCGCAGTTCCTGAGCGAGGGCTACGCTGCCCACCTGGCCGCCCTGGAGACCAGCCACCGCGCGCGCCCCAAGAAGAACAACTCGCGGATGGTGCTGCGCAAGGGCAGCTTCGGCCTCCACGCGCAGCCCGACTTCCTCCGCAAGCGCAACCACCTGCGCAGGACCATGTCCGTGCAGCAGCCCGACCCGCCCGCCAACCCCAAGCCCGAGCGCGCCCAGAGCCAGCCCGAGTCCGACAAGGACCACGAGCGGCCCCTGTCCGCGCTCAGCTGGGCGCGCGGGCCCCCCAAGTTCGAGTCGGTGCCCTGAGGGTGGGCTGTGCGCGGAGCAGGGGGCCCCTACCTGGCTGCCTGCGGGGACGGGAGCGGCCGCCTTCTCCCGGACACCGGCCTTTTCCTGCTTTTTCCCTCCCGTGTCTGTCCAGTCGTGTCCGACCACAGGGGGGAGGGGCCCTACCCGGCCTTGCGGGGCTCCCTAGGCTGCAAGGGGGTGAGATCCTCAGTCTCAGTTGCAGCCACTGCTGCCTCCCCGGTGCCTGTGGCTTCAAGCCCAAATCGGGGTTGATGTCTGTGTAACCGGGTGCAGGCCTGCCCGGAGCTGGAGCGTTTGACCAAGTCGACCATCTTTCTGGGTTCTCCCGGCTTCCAAGGTCATGCGAGGCAGGCCCCGAAGGGAGAAGCCCCCAGACCAGGGATCCGCCGCCTCTTGGCTGTCCCGTGGAGAGGCGAGTGGCATTGGTGCCTGACATCCTGAGTCACCACCTTGGGCCTGGCTCTCCTACGGGAAAGCGGCCACTTTCTGGGAGAGAGAGGATGCCCCCGGGGCCAAGCTGTGTTCAGGTGTCTGTCCCCAGCCCTGGGGGGCGGGGTCTGGTGCTGCCGGTCTGTCCTGCAGCTGCTCCAGTCCTGCCTTCGGTCGGCAGTATCTTCAGCACCCTCCTGTGGCCCCAGAGGGCAGTGGTTCCTCTTTCTGGAGTCCCACCTGGTGCCGTCCCCTGTGAGGCTGCGGCCTTGGGCTCTGGCCTAGCTGGGCTGGCTGTGAGCCCTTGAGCCAGCTGCTTGCCCTCTCTGGGCCCTGCCTTCCTTATGTAATTGCGGGACCTCCCCAGCCGAGATCGAATGGGGTCGAGTTTTGACTCCGAGGCTTTCCAGGCCCAGAGCTCCTCAGAGGGCTCCGGGATCTATGCTGTCCCCGCAGTCGGAGAGCGGGACTCGGTGAGGGCGGGAGGGAGCAGCTACTGCCCCACCACTTCAAAGACGGGGCTGGGGGAAGGGGTCCCTGCTCCACGGAGAGGTTGTTTTGTACTGATGCCCACACCCGCTGTCCCAGGAGCAGGGACACCTGCCCAGAGGGCACGGATGGATCTGGCTCCTCCTCTCCGGTGCCGGCCAGTCTGATTCCTCCCTTTTGGCTCCTGGAAGGTGTAGAGCTGAGATCTCAGAGTTCTGGGGGTCCATGTAGTTTTGGCTCAAACTGTTGTATTCTCCTTCCTCCCCTTTGCCACTCAGCTTGGTTTGGTGCCCATAACTTCCTCCTGGATCATCCCCCTGAGGTTGGCGGGGCTTAGCTCTCCTGGGGCCCCTCGAAGCTTGTCCAGGCCCTCGTGCTGCTGGGCTCCTGGCCTGGGCATGGGTCTCCTGCAGCGCGGGCCAGGCTCTGAGCCCCTCGCGCTGACACTGAGGCGGTCCAGGTCCCTGTGTCACGGGCCAGGCCGCCCCAGCGCCCAGACAGCTGCATACACAGCAGGCACCTGTGTCAGCTCAGTGTCGCTTCTGCTCAATGTCTACCTCTTGCAGTTCCCATGTGGCCAGTGTCCTCCCCAATGGCCGGCCGCTGCCGGTGGGGGCGGCTGGCACCACTGGCAAACGGGGCACCCGACTGGGCTGGAGGGGTCAGGGATCCCAGCCCCTAACCCTGCTCTCTCGACTAGAAATGTGTCTTTTCCAGTCTGCCCGCTCCGGCCACCCCAGCCTGCCTGTCTGCCAGCTCTCTGCGTCCCTTTCAGTCCAGCACCTGCATTTCAGCAGCGCCGAGCGACTCTGCTGGGAACGGGCGATCGCCCCAGGCTTCCTCTCTGGTCCTGCCTCCTGGCAGTTCACATTCCTCCTTCACTGGACATCTTTCTCAGCGTCCATGAGGCACCAGCTCATGTGGCTTAGCCACCTCAACCATAATCCTCCCCTCCCCTCTTCTCCCCTCCCCTCCCCTCCCCTCCCCTCCCCTCTCCTCCCCTCCCCTTCCCTTCCCTTCCAAAATATCCCTGAATTCAACTTGGGCAGACTTATTCTGATTCTCTGAAACCCCATCTCCTCTTTGCAGAAGCCACTGATGTATTACTCTCAAATGATAACATAATTAGCGTGAGATACTTCTCCCCCGTCCGATTCCCTCTGCCTTTCCTGAGGACCCCAGGCCTGAGCCCGAGGGAGCAGGCATGCCCAACACTGGGGAATTTGAGTCCATGTGAGCAGGATTCTGATTTTGGGGGTGGGAGCTGGGATGTGGGACCTAGCGGGAGGGCCCCCCTTTCTTTCTGGAGCTCTGATGGGGGCTCCGAAGCCTCACGCCTGGGATGTGAGGGTGTACAGTGAGTGCTGTGAGCAGGCGCTCGCCCAGCGCTAGTGGGTGTGGTGTGACTGTGTGGTTCTGTCTAGTGACCAGTCTCCGACATCGTAGGTTTCAGTTCTGCTTTTCACAGCAACTGTAACCAATAAGCACTTTCTCTGCTAGTGGTTTGTTCCATTTTGTTCGTCCAGTTTTGTTGGAGAAAAACCAAGAGCCAAGTGGTGTTGTTCTCCGGAGGGGCCGCTGCCCCTCCCCAAGTAGTCCCGTGGCCCCGTTGGCTGTTTCCTGGAGAACCCTTCCAGCGCCCGTGAGCCGGCTCCACCGGAGCTGGGGAGCGGACTTCCCTGCCTGACCAAAGCTCCCCGTTTCTCCGTGGCATGTTTGTTCCTCCCAGTTGGGGGGCTGTCCTGCTGGAGGGCCCACCTGCCGCCTGCCTGTCCCTTCGCCCTGTTGGGGGTTCAGAGTGCATCCACAGCCTGGGCCTGCCAGTCCCTTCGCCCTGTTGGGGGTCAGAGTGCATCCACAGCCTGGGCCTGCCTGTCCCTTCGCCCTGTTGGGGGTTCAGGGTGCATCCACAGCCTGGGCCTGCCAGTCCCTTCGCCCTGTTGGGGGTTCAGGGTGCATCCACAGCCAGGGCCTGCTCGTGTGGCATCATGGTTTTTTTTTCCTAAAGAGCTCGACTCCTCCCTTGAGCTTCACAAAATATGAAAAAAAGGGGGACTTCTCATGCATTTGGATGAGCGGCCCTCCTGCCTGGACACTGGGCCAGAGAAAACAAACATATTTGCACCCCAGTATTCAGACATCCCTAGGGGGTGGGCTGCCTGGGTCTCCTTTTACCACTCTGGACCCAGACCCATGCCCAGAAGTGTCCTGCAGACAAAACGTGGCACCCATTTTTTTCAATGAGAGCTGGGCCCCAGGCAGAGTGCAGCTGTAGCGTGGCTCTGCGGGGGACACTCCCACCCAGCCCAGGTGCAGCCGGCCCGGGAGGGGTGCCCGGGCTGCGAAGGAGTCTCGAAATTGACCCCGCCTTAAACAACCAACTTTTCCAGCCGAACCCCAGGGGTGTGGGTGCCCAGTGCGCTGGGGACCTAATCTGCCACAAGAAGTCACCTCCCTCCTTCTGCTGCCTCTGGGCTTGGGGGAACTTTCTTAAAAACGATACTTAGGGTCAAGTCCAAGCATCGAGGCCTGGCCTGGGTCCTGCTCTCTTTGCTGAGAAACCAAGAGGGTGGTTGGGTAAATACCAGTTGGACCTCTCTCTCGTGGGGACAAGGATTGGCAGGTGACACCAAAGAGGGGCAGGACAGGAGGGTGGCTCGCTCATGGGGACCCCCACCCTCGGACCCCACCCTCCTTTCTATTTGTTTACTCGGTGGTGGCAGCCTGTCTGGTCTTGTTCGCCCTCTGACTGTTCTTACGTGTGTACCTCTCAGTATTGTCCGTGGTGGGTGGATCTGTGGGTAAAAAGGTTTCTATCCCTCATGGCTGCCTTGTACAAAATCTGTGAGAAAAGAACATGTAAACTATCAGATTTCTAACAAGACAAAAACAGCATTATGGAGTTCAAAGATTTTTACAACGGGTCTTGATTTTGATGTGAGCTGGTTTTTAACTCTCAAACGTTGTCACTTAAATAAAAACCTTATTTGCCTTTAAAATGTGCTTTGCTCTGAATGAAGCTGAGAAACCTGTCTTGTTACTCCTGCTCTCCCCGAGGAGGGGGCAGGCTGTCTTGGGGTGGAGGGAAGTGGGGAACAAAGCCTGGCCCCAGGACAGACCAGAGTGGCATGTGGTGGGGGAGTAACAGAGAAGAGATGTCAAATACAGAAAGTCTTTTTTTTTTTTAATGATGAAAGAAAATCTTTATTTCATTATTTTCCATAGACATACTGCTGGTACATCGAGAAAACCACTATTTTTGGTATATTTGTACATGGTTATATTGCTGAACTCTCCTCTTCATTCCTTCAAAAAATTATCTTTATTGTTGAAAGTATTACAGATGCCCCCCCACTTTCCCCCATTCATCCCCTTCTCTCCCCTCCTCCCCCCCAGGCCCTCACCACACTATTGTCTGTGTCCAGGAGCTAAGCACATATGCATATAAATTCCCTGGCTAACCCCTCCCACCCCCAGCCTTCCCTCTGAGACTCCCTCAATCTGTCAGTCTTTATTATGCAAAAGCAACGTTACGGAGGGAAGTTATGCCCCGATTTCTTTCTAATAAAATGACAAAGCAGATTTCTTAAATAATTTACAAAGGGCAGACATTGCTGAGCAGTGCTACTCCTCGCTGCCATCCACAGTGCCCGGTGCTGAGAACATAAATAGGGACCCGTAGGCCCCGGGTCTCAGAGCCTGGGTAAGTCTCCCATCCCTTCTTTTGGGGCAGGCCCGGGAGCTGTGCACCCAGCAGCCGGGTCTGCAAGGAGTCACCTCCTGGGCTGTGGCAGGCGGTCTCTGCGGGGCTCAGATGTGGTCTCAGCAGGAGAGCACAGGCCCCTGACCAGCCCCCACCCGGGCCTTTGCCTATCAGGTCCTTGTCAGCAGTGGCCCAGGGGCACTGCCAACTCCTGGGGGCTTCCTCCAGGAACTCAAGGGTGCGGAGGCATGGATCCCACGTGTAGGGGTGTGGGGTCAGGTATGGCCCACTTCCTGCAAGAAAGAGCTCTATTCTGGGCCCTCATTGCGCTTCAGGGGGGCGGGGGGGGGTGGGGAGGACACCAGAGCCTACCCCCAGAATGAGGAGCTGGACGGTGGTGAGTCAGTGAGGTCAGCAGCTCAGGTCCCAGCTGGAAGGAAGACGGCACACTTCCCACTCTGCTGGGCGTCAGCTCTGTGGGTTTCTCCAGGAGACTCAGTCCTTCAATGCGCCTCCAAATCTGCACATGCGCTCGTGGAGGAGGAGGAGGAGAGGAGGAAGGAGAGCACACTGGGAAAGATGCTCAGGAGGAGGGCATGACCTGGAGGGCACTCCATCAGTCTCGAAGGAGAGAAACCGTCATGTCAGCGCTAGAGATGGGGAAGCAGGAGAGACATGCCATTGGGTGCGGCAGGCACCGAGGGCCCTCCCAGCCTGGACTAGACAAGACCAGACCCGGCAACATGGTGGGAACTTGGCACACTCGGCATCTAGTCAAAGCTCGCAAGGCCACCTAGGAGCCCATCACGGCCATGTACAAATGGCCCCAAGTTAGGGCAGCTCCAGACCTGGGCTCTGCCCTCTGGACGGGGTCCTGAGCAGACAGACCAGGAACTCAAAGCAGCCACACAGCTTCCCCCAGTTCCATGGGCGGGCAGGGCATAAGGGAGCCATGGGGAGTGTCGGAGGCAGGGCAGGTCTTCAGGAGCCTGGGGAAGTTCCAGGTGATGGACACGTGTGGTGGCCTGAGGCCCAGGAAGCCACGAATCTCCAGGGTGCATCCTTAACTACCGCCCCAATCTAGGTCTTTTATGTCCTCTCATGTTGCAGATGAAGTGACTGAGGCTGAGAAGGGGAGGGACTGGCCAGGGTCATACAGTGGCCAGAGCCAGAACCAGAAGCCTGCCTAAAAAGGGGGACCCTGCCAGCCATTTTGCTTGGGAGGATGGATGCCAGCTTACCTCTCTTCAGCCGCAATGACCTCGTCCAGCTCCTGGGACAGCTTCCGGAGGCGCTGGATTCCTGCCCCCACAGGCTCGAGGTCACTGTCGGATTCACTGAACAGAAGGAAAAGCCATGGGCACCAGTGACTAGTTGGAAACCTGTGGCCGGAGCCTCCTTCCTGCCCCCCAAACCGGCACTGCAGCCTGGGGTCAGTGGGGGCTGGTCATCACCCCAGGAAGTGACATCAGAGCAACCTGGAGCAGCTGGCAGAGAACAGATGGATGAAGGCTCATGGGGTCAAGGCCAAGGGCAGATCTTGCAGAAAGGTGAGCCCTGTGGCTTCCTGCTTGAGTCTGTCTCCAGGTGGTTTGAAAACTGGCTTGTAGGCTCACTAGGAGGCTTGGGGGTGTCATACAGGCAGAGCTAAGCTCTCCCCTTCCTTTTATAGATGGGGAACTAAGGCCTTGAAGACTTCCCCAGGTCCCTGGCTAGTGGGGTGAAGAGCTGGCCAGAACACGGATGTGACTCAGCTCAGGGTGCCCCTGGCTCCAGGGAGCCCCCCGGAGGGGCCGTTAGTGTTTTGGGGGCCAGGCACTCTTCCACTTACCTGGGGGAGCAGAGGGGCTCTGTAGAGGAGTAGGGGCTCCGGAAGGCGGCCTCCCTCCTGGACCTCCGCAGAGGGTGGGCACGTGGGCCCATCTGGGAGGAGCGGCGGTGACGCTCCCACCCCCAGGGGCCCAGAGTTGAGCGGGCAGGGCCGGTTCCAGAAAGCCGGGTGCTCCTCTGGCTCAGGCTGCGAGCTGGGGGGCTACTGCCCTTCGGTGTCTCTCTCTTCTTCCTCCTGGCTTTCACCTGGGTTTCCACCAGCCACTTGGTGCCACTTTGGCAGGACTCCTGGATTCTCTGGTGGGTACATGGAAGCGTGAGCACAGACAAGCTAAGGGCCACCCTAGTCTCCAAGCCATACCCCCGACCCCTCCTCCTACCAGCTGTCCTACACACACAAGCAGCTTTGTCTCAGGGGTGAGGGATATGGGTGATGTCACTGCAGGGACCCAGCTCAGAGCCCCAGGTATGAGTGGTCTTCAGCAGAACCACTCTGGCTCACAGAACCTCCAGGTGCCTAAGACCAAGCCCTCCTTCGAACACAGACTGAAGCAGAGACTCAAGAGCAAAGCCTGACCCCCAGGACACTGGGAGATAATGTGTCCCCCTGCTCCTGGTCTTACTCTGTCCCACCCTCCACACTGAAGCACAGAGATCCTTCTCAAGGGCAGTTCTGATCCTGACACTCGACTGCTCAGTGCCCTCCCACAGCTGCTCATCACCCACAGGGCCAAGCCCTAACTCTTGGGCCTTTCACTCCGCTGGGGGACGGCTGGGAAGGCTCCTCCTCAGCTAGACTGTCTTTGCCTTGGCCAACCGGAGTCCAGAGTCGTTAGAGCAAGACCCGCGCTACCTTAGGTGAGTTCTGTGACCTTGGGCAGGCTACCTGGTTTCATCCCCGATCCC
This sequence comes from Cnephaeus nilssonii, assembly GCF_951640355.1. Lineage (NCBI taxonomy): Eukaryota > Metazoa > Chordata > Mammalia > Chiroptera > Vespertilionidae > Cnephaeus > Cnephaeus nilssonii. The sequence goes on from NC_137090.1 coordinate 37,812,736, forward strand.
TGGGCATGAAACAATCATAGCGTTCTTCTAGACAAGGACTAACATTTGGCTCAGAGACCTCTCCACAAAGGGTCCCCAAAACATCTTCCTTGTTCCATAGCTTCAGATTCCCAGTCAGATACTAAGGAGAGCCCCCTACTGCCCCCAGTTCTCTCCTTGGAGGTCTTTTCACTCCCATGGCCCCTGTCCTTTCTAGGTGACACCTCCATGCCTCTCCGACTCTAGGTTTGAAGACACATCCACTTGGAAGGTCCACAGGCACCTCCCACCCAACATAAGTGACATCTTCCTGCCCACACAGCTTCTCTGACCCCTAAGCTCCCAAATCTACCTTCTGAGCAGCTCTGAGGCTGTTCACTCCTCTGCAAGGCCAGGCCCTCAGCCCGCAACTCCCCCCCTCCCCCCATGGGAGAATCTGCTTCTAACCCCATTCTAACTCCCCAAATAGCTAAAGAACAGATTCTAATATGCTAATTAGACCTGGTGCCCACCCTGCTGTAAATAAATTCTTCCCACTGGTTCCCAAGACTACCAGTCTCTCTTGGGAGTGCCCAAACACCCTTGGCACACTGAGCCCCCTCTCACTGCCCCACCTTGCTCTCTCTCTTCAGCTTTTGACCTCCCTCTGCTCTGGGTCTGGACTCACACTACTTCACCTGTCATAGGCTCCTCATTCTTCCCCTTTCTTGGGAGAATTCCATGGAATCACCTCATCTGGGAAGCCTTCACTGACTAAGCTTGTTTTTGGTGTCCTCCCATCATTAGCCACTGGCTTACAATTTCCATCACAAAACAGCTCTACTATCTTGTATAGTGAGGATGTTTCCTCCATGACACTGTTTTCATTCACTCACTCAACAATTTGTTGAGCACCTACTAGGCTGGGAACACAGCAACGAACAAACCAAAGTCCTTGTCTTCATGGAGTCTATATTCTTGGGGGCTCCTGTCTCATGGAGTCTATATTCTTGGGGGCTCCTGAGGGCAGCAGTTGACCTGGACATGGCCAGCATTACCTGGGACACGGCACCCAAGGCGCTCTTAGCTGAGCGAGCTGCAGCCTGGAGGCCCTGCTGCTCTGGCTCTGGGGTTTCCAGGCGTTTCCAGGAAGGGCCTGCCCCCAGGTTGAGGCTGACTGCTCTCAGGGGCAGCCTCCTTTGGAACTGTCTGCAGAGGGAGCCCAGGGCTCCGCTGGAGGCCTCCAGATGGCCAGCTGCAGGCTGCAGCACATCGCTTTCCTCCAGCTGCTGGTGGTCCTGGAGAGATCTCCTGCGCATGGAGGTGCTCATGCCGGGCCACCGAGAGGCCATCTGTCTGTTCTGTTCACCAGACCCTGGGAAGAGGTCAAAAGGCAGGTCAGCAAGGCATCCTCCATCCCATTCCCAGGCTCCACGGAGACTGGGTACAAGGGAAGCGATGGGATGGAGGCCCATGGGGTGGGGTGGATGGCCAGGCTGGGAACAACCTTGGGTGCGGGGAGGGAGGAGTATGCTTCCTGAAAGGGAGGGTGTGGTCAGCGATGCCCAGAAGAGGGCAGAGGCTGAACAAGGCTGGTCAGCATTTCCTGCGGGCCCTGTGTCTAAAACAGCTGTTTTTTCATCCCAGCCTCAGGCGGGGAGGGCGGCAGAGTCGGGAGCGGCCCTCCTTGAGCCTCAGCAAGGGGCCCAGCGACCGATCAGCGCCTCCTACAACCCGCCCTGACCCAGCGAGCTCCCACCCAGACCCTGGACGCCTGGCCAGAGCCCCCGATTTCCACCCTGCAACCCCCAGATGCCCCACATGCATGCCTGTCCTAACTAGACACCCCCCTCACCCCATCGCCTCTGGTCTCTTCTGAACAGAAGCCCCACTACGCCCCGGCCTACACTCACCCCAAAGCTCCCACGCCTGCGAGATGCGCAGCACAGATGCACCTCGCCCACCCCGGCCGATTTGAAACTCGGCGCGGATCCGCCCCCCCCCCGCCCGTCCTCACAGCTGATTGGCCCCGTCCCCGCCTCGCTGTCGCGCCGGGGATCCTATTGGCTCTTTGCTCTCGCGGCCGTGAGTCTAGCTTTCAGATTTGCCGGGTCGTCCCCATTCATCCTCAGGACCCCCGCGGGCTGGGTGCCGCGTGAATCTGCCCCTTTGTGCCGGCAGGTCCCGCCCAGGCCCCGGGCGCCGCCTCCCGGACGCCTGGCCCGGGGCAGCCGGCCCCTCCTCCAACCACCGAGGGTTCTGGCTGGTCTTAACGGGCGGGGCGGGGGCGGGTCCGGGGCTCCCGGGCTCCTTTCCCGTTCCGCCTGGAGGGTCCAGGGGTTTTGTCACAAAGAGTTCCCGTGGAGGTTTTGTTTCAAACTTCCCTCCCGACCCTCTGCGCTTCTGTGTTCCCCAGACTCGCCATCCACATTCTGCCCCCAAAACCGGTCCTGGAAAGGGGACGGATGGGCGTGCACCTCCGCTCCGCCTCCAGTTAAGCACCCTTCCACCCCAGCTCACTGACCCCTTCCCCCTCTCCAGTTGAATGCCTCCCTCCCTGCCCTTAGCATTCAAACCAGCGAAAATACGGCATTTAGAAAGCCGCCCCCCTTCCTCCCTTCCTCCCTCCCTTTAAAGGGGACCTCAAAGCCGCACTGACCACTCCACCCCTGGGGTTCCTAGCCGCCATCTTCACCGGGTCTCCCCCCCACTCCTCACCCCTGTGGCCACTCTCTTGCTGGTGGGCTCCCTGAAGGTCTGTCCTTAGCCTCACCTTCATCTCTGGGTGATCACACCCACTTCTCTAGCCTCAGTTATTGCCTCCCCCCCCCACCCCGCCCCCACAATGGAATGGTGAGAACCATGAACGCATATGGGGCACTTACTGTGCACCAAGTCCCTGTGTTCCAAGCACTTTCTATTATTAACCCATTTGACCCTCCTTGCAGCCTGTGACCAGATGAGCAGACTCTGGTACAGCAAGAGGTTAGTCTGGTTCCCAATGTCCCTCTGCCAGTCGGGGGCCAGGGTCCATGCGCCTCACCACCACACCACACTGCCTCTTCTCAGCCTGCACCTCTCCCAGACGGAGTATCTCACCACCTCCTGGATACCAACTCCTGGGCACTGCAGGCACCTCAAACCAACCCCCAACAAACATCACCCTGTCTCTCCCAGCCCCTCCTCCGTCCCCATGTCCCCTCGCTCATGTCTTTCCAAACACCTACTGGTGTCTGAGCAATTGAACACCGTGCTAAAAATGGGCCACCACCCTGGCCGGTGTGGCTCAGTTGGTTGGGCGTTTTCCTAGGTACTGAAAGGTTGCTGGTTTGATTCCAGGTTAGGTTGTGGGCTTGATTCCTGGCAGGTGGTATGCAGGAGGCAGTCAATCAATGTTCTGCTCTCATATCAATGTTTCTCCCTCTCTCTTCCTCTCTCTAAAAATCAATTTTAAAAAAGTAAAAAATATCTACATATATAAAAGGCTAAGTGACCGACTGTCCATCTGTCCGACCGTCCAACCGACCAACCGGCAGGTACATATGACATGCACTGGCAATTGAAAAATAAATGTTGACTCACACATAAGCTCTCGTTATAAAGCTCTTTCTTCTAATTAATTTCCTTTCAATGTGCACGAATCTGTGTACCAGGCCACTAGTCCTATCTAATAAAGAAGGAATATGCTAATTGACCCTCACACTGTCTCAAAGATGGTGGTGCCAACAGCCAATAAGGAGGGAATATGCTAATTGACTGTCCTGCCCTCAAAGATGGAGGCGCCCATAGCCAATAAGGAGAGAATATGCTAATTGACTGCCACACCCTCAAAGATGGTGGCACCCACAGCCACAAGATGGCGGCACCCAGTCCCCTCAGCCCCCCAGATGCTCAGGGCCGGTCTGAGGTGCAGGCAAGCCTTGGATGGCAGCTGCCCAGCGCCCAGGGCTGGCCGAGGCTCAGGTAACCAGGGCCAGCCAGGGCTTGCGTTGCCGGCAGTAGCAGCAGCAGAAGTGTGATGGGGTTGTTACCTTCTCCTGATCACCAGGTCACCTCCCACCCCTGAGGGCTCCCGGACTGTGAGAGGAGGCAGGTGGGGCTGAGGGACCCCCCTCCAGTGCACGAATTTTCATGCACCGGGCCTCTAGTATATATATAAAGAGCCACGAAGTCAATGAAACAGATGCATCCTTACCTTAATGGACCTCACATCTAGTATTTGGGGTGTGATGGACATTAATGAATCAAGTTATCAACAATCAATTAATCAAACAAAATTATGACAAAAATATGTCATTTAAAGCTGAGACCTAGAGAATGAGTCAACCAAGCAAAGAATGTGTGTGTTTGAGTGTGTGTGTGTGTCTCTGTGTGTGTCTTCTTGCACAGGGAATATCATGTTCAAGGGGACCAGTATGTAGCTCACACACACACATGCAACTGAAACAAACTTTTCCTGAAGCAATACTTGCCATTGTGCTGTCCTTCGATATTTTATCTGTTTCACTGTTGAAAAGGCTGGTGACAGCTCACCACAGCGATTTTACAACGGTCACTGCTCCAGTTCGCCCGTTCGCCTTGTTCCCTGGTTGGATTGTTTTCCGGCTTCAGAAGTATTTGTTCCCAAGCCTGCTTATGCCACTAGTATTTGTCATTGTAATCAGGGAATTTAATTCATGTCCTTTATCAATGAAACATGAGGGGAGAAAAGCAGGAGTTGGTATTTTTAGGAAAACTAAGCTGAAAGTGTGGGAAAGACTAGTGAAAGTGAAACACTTCGACATAAGTATCTCAAATGGGATTGTCTTGCTAATCGCCTGTCAGTAGCGCCCAATGCCTGGCTCTTCATGTTCATCGATACAACAGCTTAGAGCTGTCCAGCCCCTAGCAAGCGTGTGCCAAGCGCATTTCTTTATTCTGCCTTATTCCTCACAGCAACTCTGTGCAGTGGATACGATTTGTGTTCCCAATTACAGATGACAACACTGAGATTCCGATGGTGCGGTGTCTTGCACAGGGCGGAACAGAGTCAGAGCTGAAACTTGAAGCACAGGTGTCTGACTCGACATCTGAGTTCTTAGCCTTTGGTTACGTGGTCTCATGGAGCCTCAGGAAGGAATGAGTGAATGCCCTCCCTGCCTGGGGCGTTTCCCCCCCTTGCCCCAGGACCATAACTGGCCAGAGAGGTGAAGGAAGAGCAGTTTCCATGGCAATGAGAAAGGCAGGAAGAAACATGTGCTTCTGAATGAGAAGGCTCTCTCCCTCTGCCTTTGCGTGAAGTGGTGGAGCCGGGGGCAGGGCCGTGGGGTGGAGCATGTGCTGAGGTGAGCGGCCCCCCAATGGAGGTGGAGGGGTGGGGGGTGCAGGGCTCCTGCTCCTCCCTGGAAAGAGGAAAACCAATCGGTTGTTCCAGGCGGAGGCTTTCTGGGGGCTTCTTGTCCAACAGCAAAGCTTCCACCAGTTTCCTTGTCCTCGGGGACCCTCAGCCTGCGGGAAGCAGCAGACATTAAACTGTGCAAAATCCCACAGGGGTGGGGGGAGTGCAAGGGGCGGCGAGAAGAGGGAAGGGGGCAGGGACCACATCTGAGCTGCGGTCAGAGCAGGCTGCCCTGGGCATACATGGGGTGCTGTAGCTAAGGAGTTAGGGGACAAAGCGAGGGGATGAGCGGATGCTGGGAGGCCGGAGACTGCCAGGACCCAGGACCAGAGAGGCTGAGCGAGAGGAGGGCAGGGGCCTGGGTGGTGAGAGCCAGGAGCGCAGGGCTCCTTGGCAGGAAAGGAGTTAGAATTTGTCCGGAGGCAGAGGGGAGCCTTGGCTGGGTTGGAAGAGGGCAGTGGGGTTATTGGAGTTGCATTTGAATGAAGTCCATGAGGAGGTTAGTTTGGGGGCCACAGGGTGGCTGGGGGTCTGTCTGGAGGCTGAGGCCTGAGCACCTCATTCTTCTCAGCAGTGAAACCGAAACCACTGGCATCAGTTGTAACACCCCCTTCCCTCAGGCCCCAGCCCCCACCTCCCACCCCTGCCACCCAGGAGCCCAATCTGTGAGTCTACCTCCTCTCGGTAACTCTGCAACCCCAGCGTGTGCCCTTTGACCCTTCTATACAGGGAAGCCATTGAAACAGTGGGAGAGGTTTAAGTGTGAGACATGATTAGAGCCTTTCCTACCTGTGTGAATTATATCAGGAACAGAAACATGCTTAAACCATGAGGCTTAGTATGATGAATGCTTAGAAAGCAAACACTCATGTAACTGTCACTCAGGACATCGCCAGGACCCCACCCCTGCTGCGTGTCCTCCCTCCCTCCCTCCCTGGACTTTATGGTGATCGCTTTTATTTTCCTTTGTGGTGTTTCATCTAAGAGTTCATCTTACCTCCGATGCACGCAGGCAGCTCTAGGTTGCTGTGTGGCCAAGAAAGGATGGGACAGGAGAGGAGGATCTCTGCCCCCCACCCTGATTCCCTGCCCCCAGAGAGGACCGGAACTGGGCCCTCCGGAAGTGGGGGTCTGAACACTGGCGGGGGGTGGGGGGAGGAGAGAGGAATCTTGGAGGGGTCTGACTTGCTGCCTCAGTCTGGGCTCCTGGGCCCAGACCAGTTGGCCCAGGCTGGGCTTCCTCTATGCCAGCCGCTATGGGAGACTTTCAGGGGTGCTGGGTTTCAGGGTTCCATTCACTGCTCAAGGGAGGCCTCTCCACTTCCAGGAGAGGGAGGTAGGAAAGAGTGCTTTTTCCGTTTCAGCTGGGAAAATGGAGTTAGGGATAGGAGACAAAGGTCAGCCCTTTGCATGCGGCTCTGTCTGGCTCCACCGGCATCCCATCTCTCCCCGTGGCAGGGTTCTGTTCCATCTCTAGGAAACACGTCAGCCAGGGGGCCAGGAGAGAAAGAAAGTCTTTGTGGTGCCGGGAAAGAATCCTCATCACCCTCAGGACCTTGGCAAGACCAGGTAAAAAAATTTGAATCTGCCACAAGGTGGCGCCAAACACCAACTCTTTACATGATTTTCCACTTTAGACCAGAAAGGGGATCCCTAATACTCTGAATAAGCTCTGCGGATTCCTCCCCATAAAGGAGTGGGGAGCCCCGCTGCCCCCAGCCAGACATTGTAGGAGAGGCTGGAATGGGGTTGGGGCGGGCTCCTCCAATTTATCCAAGCCTGCTCTGCTTTTCATACCCCGTTTTAGGGTTCTCCCAAACTAGAAACCTGCCAACCCTCTCCCTCCACAATTCACCTCCTCTCGTGGGCGGACAGAGTTTGGGGAGAAGAGGAGGGAGAAATGGGAAAGAGGGAAAGCAGGGACCACACAGTCCACAGCCCGGCCTGGGGTTCAAAGAGACTAAGAATCCGAGACCAGGGCCAACGCCAGGGACCAGGCAGGGCGAGGGGCTTTGGGTCAGTCTCTCCTTTTCTCCTTCGGTGGCCCGAGTCCTCGCTGCTGCCGGCTCCCTCAACGCTGTCTTCTTTAAGAAGGCTCCAGCCCACTTCCTCTCTGCTTGACCTGGGACAAAACCAAAGCTGATGCAATAATGTCTGTCAGGCTGGGGCTCCCATCCCTGAGAGGAGCAGTGGATGGATGGATGGGGCAGAAGGCTGGGTTGCTGGGGAGTGGCCCAGAGGAGCAGCCTGGAGCCACTATGGGGCACTACCCCGCCCCACTCCGCTAATTCGCACCCCCCCCCCCCCCCCCCCCCCCGCCTCCACAGGACAAATCCCCGTTTTAGCCTGAGCGCCTTCCCTTGGCGAGATTATCTCAGCCTGGGCTGGACAGCTCCCGGAGCCATGGACGCCGCTCTGCTCCTGAACGTGGAAGGGGTCAAGAAGACCATCCTGCACGGGGGCCTGGGGGAGCTCCCAAACTTCATCACCGGATCTCGAGTGAGTGGGGCCCGTCCCCCCACCCCAGGGCAGCATCTGCATCCTGCTGGCCCCCCGGCACTGCAGACAGGTTTCAGCTTTGCCAACAATGGCCGGGTAGGCCCTTCCCGGGATTGCCAACCCTGAGGCATCTGAACCGGTGTCTTTCACTGGGCATTTTGGGTACTTTGCAAATTAAACTACAGCGTGGGATGGGGGACGGGCTTTGGGAATTTCCTGGAGCCCCAGAGGTTGAGTGAGAAGGAGGGGCTCTCAGGGATCGTGGTGTTTTTGGCCACAAGTCTCTGGTGGGCTTCCCTGGGTGGTGGGCTGTGTGTGTGGCCTCAGACCTGGGGCTGATTTAAGGAAGGACATCCTGACCCACAGAGCTGTCAAGAGTGGGATGGGGGTCATTTAGGGGGCTGGGGGTTCCTCATCCCGGGGGAGTGCAGGCGGGTGGGGATGCTCTGGGGGTGGTGGTGGGGTCTGAGGCATCTGACTGGAGCTGGGGAGCTGACCCGGAGGACAGCCCTGAGAGTCGGTGACAGAGAGGTGGCTCCTGCTGGGCCTCGGGAGGTGTGTCTAGACCAGGGTCCACGCTCTCGGGGACCAGGTGACCTTTCATTTCCGCACCATGAAATGCGACGAGGAGCGGACGGTGATCGACGACAGCAAGCAGGCGGGGCAGCCCATGCACCTGATCATCGGGAACATGTTCAAGCTGGAGGTCTGGGAGCTCCTGCTGACGTCCATGCGGGTCCGCGAGGTGGCTGAGTTCTGGTGTGACACCATCGTAAGTAGGCCAGGCTGGCCCAGACCCTGGGCTGATTTCTGCAGGGCCCACCCACCCACTCTGTGTGTTTCAGGGCTGCTGGGTTTCAGGAAGGGGGGCTAAAACAGCACTCCCTGCCCCTGGGAAGTCGGAGATGGATTAAGAACAAGCCCCTGTCGTGGCTGGCTGGCGGGATGTGGGTGTAAGGAATACAGCAGGCAAAGTCCCTGGCCTTCAATGAACTTGAATTCTGGAGGAGGAGCAGACACCTAAGCACACACAGGGCAGGCAGCCAGTGCCATGGCACAACTCAGCCAGGGCAGCGTGCTTTAGGGCCACAGGAGAGGGGCAGCTGACTGCTTTGGGGTTCCGGGGAACTTCGTTAAGAAGGTGACATTGAGCCCTGGCTGGTTTGGCTCAGTGGATAGAGCGTCGGCCTGCGGACTCAGGGGTCCCGGGTTCCATTCTGGTCAGGGGCGTGTACCTTGGTTGCGGGCACATCCCCAGTGGGGAGTGTGCAGGAGGCAGCTGATCAATGTTTCTCTCTCATCGATGTTTCTGGCTCTCTATCCCTCTCCCTTCCTCTCTGTAAAAAATCAATAAAATATATTAAAAAAAAAAAAAAAGAAGGTGACATTGAGCGGGGCCTTGAAGAATGAATAGGAGTTCGCCAGGTCTAGAAGTGGGACGATAGGCAGCATCCTGGCCAGGAAGTGTGAAATGGCTTGGCAGGTTTCATTTGGTTGGCCCCTCTCTTTTATGGGGTACCTCTTCACCTCATCATTCAGTTTTGGAAAGACTAGGCCATCAGTGGAGCACGCATGTCTATTTGACAAAGACCTTAAGAGGCCTGTTTCCCCCTAGCAGATGCTGCTTGTCAGCCCCTGCAGAGCCCTTTGCTTGGACAGTCTCTCCAGGCCAAGGGCCCCCCTCCCTCCTTCCCTCCCCACTCCCTCCCCTAAACCAGAGGGGCTCTGGGAGCTTCTGCCCTGAAATACATCCCTCCCTGTTCCCCCCTGGCCCCCGCTCCTTAGGGAGGATGCTGGCCTCTGTGGGAATTTTTGCCGGTGCCGTCTTATGAGGCCAGCGGTTGCAAACTAAAGTCCCACGAGGAGCCAGGAGCCCTGCTGACTGGAGGTCACCTGCCCCCAGCTCCCGCTGGACAGGGTGAAGTGGATAGTCTGAGTTTTTGAGACAAGCCAGACAGCTTCATCAGCCTGTACACTCTCAGTGTTTAAATGTTGGCAACTAATCTACAAAAGTCCTCACCAGACGAGGGGTGAAGCATACCAGTGTGGGAGCTGAATGAGGCCGGGAGCATGCCATGCACAACCGCCAGGGTGGATATAGCCCCTCAGGCGGAAGCCGGCTCTGTCCTTGAGCCCCAGAGAGGGGCGGTGGCGTGGGGAATCCAGGCCACCAGCAAAGCCCCAGGGCTGAGTGAGTGCTGAGGGCTGGAGTCTGGCTCCAGAGAGTCTCCTGAGACCCTGGCTGCAGAGTCGGGGCACAGAGCCGGGACCCCCTCCCTCCTTCCTCCCTCTGAGGTGCTGCCCGGGTGGGGGTGGGATGCTGGAGTCTTGCCCCTTCTCTGGCCTTTATCTTCCTTTCTGAGACTTTATGCCATGCCCAGTGGCATCCCACAGCCACTGTGCTGACCAGGCCCTGGCAGTGCCCGGGCAGCAGGTGTCCAGAGGGACAAGGCCTTTGAGGTCATGGCCAACCTGCCACCTGACCTTGGGGCCCACAGCTTGCAGTTGACTTGCTGGAAGCAGGGGCCTGTGAGCTGGGGCCGCTGTGTCGGGGCCTGGAGCACCTCCTCCCTGTAGGAAGCTGATCCTGGGCCTCTCCCTCCGTCCCCCCCCCCCACCCCCCCCCCTCCCCGCCCGTCCACCCCTAATCCCAAAGGCTTACATGCCATCGCCATCGGGTCACCTCTCTCACAGAGAAGCCTGGGGCGTTCGGGGCTGATCCTGGCTGGCGGGGGCGGGGCGGGGCGGGGGGGGGGGGTGTGACCTTCCTCCTCATGCCCGTGACTTCCCAATAGTGTGTCTTTACTGGAGCTGCCACGTGGAGCCTGACAGGCGCCTTGTCAGGACCCAGCCCGAGGAGCGGGGCTCTCAGAGACCACCCTGAGGGGCTTTCCAGCACCAGGGGGCCAGCTGAGGTCCAGCATGGCACAGGCCCCGCTGAGGCCAAGAGGCTGGCTTTCCCAGGCTTGTTCTACCTCAGGGTGGCAATCCCAGCTCCTCGGGCTGGCCGAGGCTGTGGTGAGCCGGACCTATATCCGCATTATCGCACTGAACCCTGCAACAGCCCTACTGCTGGACACGTGCAACCTGGGGGCCTGGAGCTCGGCGGGTGACCCGGGCTCACTGCTAATCTGAGCTCGGCCAGGAAGCCAGCCCGGCCCTCTGGGACCCAGACCCCTCCACTGCTCTCCTCACTCCCCTCCCCGAGTCCCAGGCTTGGTGGGCTCAGGGCCTCCTCGGGAGAGAAAGTCGTGAGCGTGACGACAAGGGCCGGCCAGAGGCAGCGCGGCATGGTGGCTACGGCGTGGCCTCTGGAGCTGGGTTTGGGTCCCAGCTCGGACCTTTCCTAGCTGTGCGACCTTAAGCAGGTCACTTAGTCTTTCTGGCTCCAGTTTCCTCATCTGCAAAGGGGGTTCTAGTGGTGCCTCCTTTGCCGAGTCATTTTAAGAAAGGAAGGAGCTAGCAGATGGGGTGCTTTGGCCGGCAGGTACTGCAGCTATTTGGGGGCGGGGGCAGGATGTTGGGGCAGGGGTAGGAGGGCGGTGGGATGCTGCTGCGGGGCTGGGAGTGGGCTGTTTGAGGCCCGGCTGAGCAGACAGCCCGATGCCATCCGCCGTCTCTCCCCCAGCACACGGGCGTCTACCCCATCCTGTCCCGGAGCTTGCGGCAGATGGCGGAGGGCAAGGACCCCACCGAGTGGCACGTGCACACGTGCGGGCTGGCCAACATGTTCGCCTACCACACGCTGGGCTACGAGGACCTGGACGAGCTGCAGAAGGAGCCGCAGCCTCTGCTCTTCGTGATTGAGCTGCTGCAGGTGGGGTTCGGGGGCGGGGGGGGGTGGGGGGGCGGGAGGGATGGTGGAGGGCTGTCCCAGCATCAGACAGCAATGGGGTCGTGGGCATCCTGGGAGCCCCACCCCACCGGTCCCTGGCCATCACCCGGAAAGGGCTCATAAACCGCAGGAGACTTTGAACACTCTCCCCCTCCCCCCAAAGGTACTTGGCCTTTTCCAGGGAAAAGCCCATTCGGCACCAACTTTTAAAAATGTCATCCGTTTTCACTTGGAGACATTTTCCTTCTATTGGTTCTCAGCTTCCAGTTTTGTCTTTAAAAGTTTAGATTCTAGCCTCATCCCAGTCCCTGTGGGTTGGGGGTTCAGACTGGATTCTCCCGAGTGACTGACAGCCCAGGTTATGGAGGTGGGAGAGGGCCACGGCCTGGAGGTCTCGGCTTATGGCCAAGGCCAAGGCTCAGCCCGGGGACCCTCGTGAAGACAAATGAGACCCGGGTCCCACGGGGCCTGTGTGAACAGTGGCGCGGCGTGCACCCTGCACAGGGCAGCGCTTCTGAGGTGCTCAGCAGGCATTGCACGGTTGTACCTTCATAACCACAGTTCCCAGCAGATGGCAATACAGTCCTGTTCTAGCGGCGGGAGTGTTATGGCAGCTTCTGGACATCGGAAGTGAAGTTGTTGACCAGCAGGTGCCTGTGCCTGATGGCACGGAAGGGCCGGCGAGGGTGGGCCCTGAGCCGTGGCTTCCTCCCCGTGTGTGTGTGTGTGTGTGTGTGTGTGTGTGTGTGTGTGTGATCAGCAAGCACGGTTTCTCTGGAACTCCCTGTGGCCAGTGCAGAGCTGGCTTCAGCGAGTGAGCTGGGTCCCTACCTGCCAGGGCGCAGGCCCCCGGCCCCCACCCCCCACGGGCTCACCTGCAGCTCTCGGGCAGGTGGAGGCCCCGAGCGAGTACCAGAGGGAGACCTGGAACCTGAGCAACGCGGAGAGGATGCAGGCGGTGCCGATCCTTCACGGAGAAGGAAACCGGCTCTTCAAGCTGGGCCGCCACGAGGAGGCCTCCGCCAAGTACCAGGAAGCCATTGTCTGCCTGAGGAACCTGCAGACCAAGGTGGGGGCTGCCCGCCATGCCACTGGGGGTGGGGGAGCAGCCCTGTCCCGGCCAGGGCCACGGGGAGGGTGTCACGCAGCAGCCTCAGCTCACGGCAGCCCTGTCTCCACGGGCAGGAGAAGCCCTGGGAGGCGCCGTGGCTGAAGCTGGAGAAGATGATCAACACCCTCACCCTCAACTACTGCCAGTGCCTGCTGAAGAGGGCGGAGTACTACGAGGTGCTGGAGCACACCAGCGACATCCTGCGGCACCACCCAGGTGGGTGTGGGGCGGGCGGGCGGGGCGGGGCCGGCCAGGGCTGCAGACCTCCGTGCGCTCTTCAGTCACCACCCAGCAGTCCCCGCCTGCGCGCCTGCCACAGGGGATGGGTGAGCAGAGCTCATTGCACAGGTGTCTCACGTGAATGTGCACCAGGACAGATGCACAAGCGGCTCCCACGCGTGTGATTGTGTGGAGCGTCGACAGGCTTTTTAGGAAGGGGCCCTCAATAGAGAGCACACGGTGATGTGAATACAGTGCTGGGCACACAGGCATGTCAGCACCACCGTGCGTATGTGACAATGGTGTCTGAACTCGTAGGAACAAATCAGACACTTACTGTGCGCCAGGCACTCAGTCCTCTGCATTGGTCACGCCATTCATCCGTGTCACAGCCGTCCGGGATAGGTGCAGGGGTAGGGCCTGCAGCGTGCACAGTTTGGGGAGCCTCTATAAGAAACATGATGGAAATTTATGAGTATAAAGTTAGTTATGAGGCCCTGGAAGGGTCTGCACCAAGGTGGGGAGTCATTATCACCCCCATTTTACAGCCAAAGACATGGGCTCAGGTAGAGAGAAGTTAAGGATCCTGGTCAAGGTTAAGGGTGTTGTAAGCTGGCAAGGGCCAATGGGTGGGGCTGCCCCTGGGCCTGGGTGGCAGGTCCAGTTCTTTCGTCCCTGCAGGCATCGTGAAGGCCTACTACGTGCGGGCCCGGGCTCACGCTGAGGTGTGGAATGAGGCAGAGGCCAAGGCAGACCTGGAGAAGGTGCTGGAGCTGGAGCCGGCCATGCGGAAGGCGGTGCGCAGGGAGCTGAGGCTGCTGGAGAGCCGCCTGGAGGAGAAGCGGGAGGAGGAGCGGCTGCGCTGCCGGCAGATGCTGAGCTAGGGCGGGGCGCCTCCGGAGGGGGGGGGGGCAGTGTCTCCCATCCTCCTCCCACCAGAGCACCCCCCACCACGCTGACCCCCTGTGCCCACCAGACAGCCGGGCACTGGGCAGCCAGCAGATGGCCTGGCCATTTCTGTTTTCGTTGGCCAATGTTTTGGTGTCACATTTTACAGTTTAAAATTACAATTTAAAATCCATTCAGTACATACCCCTGGTAAAAATAAAAGCCCCAAAGGGTTTATGAATAAAAGTGAAGTTTCTTATTTCTAAGCCCAGAACCAGCAGTTTGACTCTGGATTTTACTCCTTTGGCAGTTTTCTCTATCTCCAAATAATGTTTAAGTCACACTTTCTCCACGCGTGCTTTTATCCCAGGTCACTGAAAAGTGAGAATTCAATGCTTTGACGCTTTCTCACCCCTTCTGCCCCCTTCTCCCAGTTCTGGATAGTGATATTTTTGGTTCTTCGCTTGTTTACTTTTGTAATTGTACCAGCTTCCTTCAGAAGTCTCTATTGAAGCCCATTGACTCTATTCTGTACAAGGGTGGGAAAAAGTAGGTTTACGGTCCTTCATATGGCAACAATACAGACACATCTATACTAATAAAAGGGTAATATGCTAATTAGGCTGGGTCGACCAGCCATCTTCCAGACACCCAACTTCCTTCCGGACAAAGCCATAGTGGTGGGGGCTGAGGCAGAGGCAGTTATAGGTGATCAGGCCGGCAGGGGAGGGCAGTTGGGGGCGATCAGGCAGGCAGGCAGAGAGGTTAGGGGTGATCAGACAGACAGGCAGAGATATTAGGGACAATCAGGCAGGCAGGTGAGTGGTTAGGAGCCAGCAGACCCAGATTGGGAGAGGGATGTCTGACTGCTGGTTTAAACCAGCAGTCAGACATCCCCCAAGTGGTCCCCGATTGGAGAGGGTGCAGGCTGGGCTGATGGACACCCCCCCGCCCCCCGTGCATGAATTTTGTGCACCGGGCCACTAGTAATACAATAATCAATAAATAAGACAAGAATAAGCCGTGCTTCCTGTACTCACAACTGTAAGTGAACTTTTGCCCACCCCTGTATAGGTGGAGGGTGCAGCCCCCGGGACCCTTCGCCCATTTCCCACGTCCTCCCACCGAAAGTCGGATGGACCTTTGCGTTTCCATCCTCCGGGCTGTTAGCATCTGTGCTCTGCCTGTAACCAGACCTCAACCTTCCGTGCTGCGTCCAAAGGTGGACTCTCAGCTTTGAAAATCGATAAACGGCATCTCCATGGAACGGCCAGCGAGGCTGTTTCCTCACAGGGCCCGGTGGCGCCGTGACCGCATTTGCTTTCCTGTGGGTCCGAGTCCACGACCCCTGACACAGATGGAGGATATTCTTGGCATCACAAGTAGCAGCAGATATTTGAACTGGGGAGTGTTGTTGATTTTTCTCTTCTCCCAGCTTTTGCAGGACCAGGGGATTTGAGGTTTAAGCCCTCCCCGCAGGGATGAGAGAGGGTTAATCTGTGGTTGATTCAGGCTCGGTGTCTAATGGGGTGTCCAGGTGTATTGGGAGAGAACCAGGGGCGGCTCTAGAGGCGGCCACAGGAAGGGGACAGAAGCAGGAAGAGGAGTGTCCTGGGGCGTTTGCTTGGAGTGGCCAGCAGGGGGCAGCAGAGGACTGCCCCCTGCTCCTAACTGCCCTGGGAGAGAGGCCTGGATGGAGTCTGAGCCACCAGAGGCTTAATCAGGGCTCGGAAAGCGATAAGGAGGCTGGTAAGGGACATTATCTGAGGACCAGGAACTATGGCCTGCAGACTTCCCGGCCTCCATTGCGTAGTCCCCTTTTCTGGGGGCAGCATGGGTCTCCCTTCATCTGTGGTCCCGCAGCAGGACTGATGCCTGAATGTGTCCCTGGGCCCTGCTTGGCCCTGCCCAATGCACCCTGTGGGCAAGCCTCAGCTCCCAATGCCCGGAGGCATTTGTGAGCCCAAGCAAATGAGGGGCACGTTTCAAAGCCTCCTCAGGTACTCTTGTCACCTGTGCAGTCGTTAGGGACATTTCTATTGAAAAAGCCCTAGGAACTCCTTCTCACACGCCACCCAGTGGATTGCCATCAGGCCACATTTTGGTTCGTGACTTTCCCGGTAGCTCCCCCCAGCCTCACCGGCCCAGCATTCCTATTGCCTGTCTGTCTGTGTGGTGGACACGGAGAAACCCGGCCTCGGACCCGCCTCCGGTGTACGCAACCTCTTAACCACTGTGGCTCTGCGCTTCCCGGAGGCAGCCCTCTCCGAGCCTGGTCAGCAGACTTCTCACTGGTCATTTCTGCCTTGTCCAGCACGCCTCGTAC